>NW_027142505.1:198107-542564 GCF_026170545.1 Melanerpes formicivorus
AAAGAAAAGGAAAAGAGAAGAAAAGAGAAGAAAAGAATAAAGAGAAAAGAAAAGAAAAGAAATAGAAAAGAAAAGAAAAGAAAAGAAAAAGAAAAGAAAAGAAAAGAAAAAGAAAAGAAAAGAAAAGAAAAGAAAAGAAAAGGAAAAGAAAAGAAAAGAAAAGAAAAGAGAAGAAAAGAGAAAGAAAAGAAAAGAGAAAAGAAAAGAGAAAAGAAAAGAGAAAAGAAAAGAAAAGAAAAGAAAAGAAAAGAAAAGAAAAGAAAAGAAAGAAAAAGAAAAGAAAAGAAAAGAAAAGAAAAGAAAAGAAAAGAGAAAAGAAAAGAAAAGAAAAGAAAAAGAAAAGAAAAGAAAAGAAAAGAAAAAGAAAAGAAAAGAAAAGAAAAGAAAAGAAAAGAAAAGAAAAGAAAAGAAAAGAAAAGAAAAGAAAAAGAAAAAGAAAAGAAAAGAAAAGAAAAAGAAAAGAAAAGAAGAAAAGAAAAGAAAAAAGAAAAGAGAAAAGAAAAGAAAAGAAAAGGAAACGAAAAGAAAAGAAGAAAAGAAAAGAAAAGAAAAGAAAAGAAAAGAAAAGAAAAGAAAAGAAAAGAAAAGAAAAGAAAAGAAAAGAAAAGAAAAGAAAAGAAAAGAAAAGAAAAGAAAAGAAAAGAAAAGAAAAGAAAAGAAAAGAAAAGAAAAGAAAAAAGAAAAGAAAAGGAGAAGAGAAGAGAAGAGAAGAGAAAAGAAAAGAAAAGAAAAGAAAAGAAAAGAAAAGAAAAGAAAAGAAAAGAAAAGAAAAGAAAAGAAAAGAAAAGAAAAGAAAAGAAAAGAAAAGAAAAGAAAAGAAGAGAAAAGAAAAGAAAAGAAAAGAGAAAAGAAAAAAGAAAAGCAGATAAAATGTTAATTTTTCTGCTTTACTGAAACAATTAGAGACTCCGTTTATGAGGTTCAGATGTAGGTTTTCTTACATGAGTAGAACTTCTGTTTGGTGTTTTTGGTGGGAAAGCAAAGCATGTATTTCAGAAAGTTTGATGCAATTATTTATTTTTTTAGTCTAAAAAGATTTTTTTTCTTAAATTTACATCATATCATAGTTCTGTTATATATGCAGATTAAGCAAGCGAATGTGCAAGTGTTGGTGTTTTGTGTTACTTAGTCTGTTTCTCCCACTACATTTGTTAAATGTGGGAAATAAACATAGAAATGGAAACAAACTCTGTTTAATGCCATAAATCCACAGGTAGGTAGCAAGAAATCAAGACCTGCCAGTCTTTGGACCCTCTGGACCAGCTTGCCAGCAAGGTGAGCGTGAAGCCAGGAAGTTGGAAGGGTGCCACACATCAAAGGGATGGTATTAGCTCTTGGGAACAACCCATTTGAGCAGACTGAAATTACAAATCAAAAGCATTCTGCATGATGTTAGCACTTTTTAGAGCCATGTACTTTGTTAACCCTCCCATTTTAAATGTTACTTTTAGAAAAGGAAGTTTACTTTGCACTGTTTTGCCTTCCTTGATACACATTATATGGGATAGTCCTTTCAAAGTCACTTGCTGAAGTATAATTGAAGATGTGGCTTATGCCTTTTCCTTACTTTGAGGGGTGTGATGCCTCAAGACTGTATACACCATCCAGGTCTAAGGTACAATATTCACCCATATTAACACAATCAGCATGCACTGAGTGCCACAGAATTATAACAAGGTTTGGAAAACAGATAAGGTTTTTCCTTCTCTCTTTGGGGAGTTATCTTGTAAACACTGAGGTGATGATGAGGATGAAGTAGATCCCCTTCTATATTATACATGCCATGTTTATTAATGGGAGGACAAAGACAAATAGAGATTCAGTACATGGTTGAGAAAAAAAGATACACAGCTAAAATAGCTTTTACTTGTGTCCATATAACTGCATTGCTATTCACAGCTATTCAGTTACTGAGAAATAAACTGAATCCAGTTCCCACAACCCAGGGATTAGTTTAACCCAAGAACATAGGCAGTTTGTGTTCTGTATGTGTCAATGGTCTTCTCTGTCATCAGTCTGGTTTCTGCCATTTTACCAATTACACTGTATTTTGTTCACATCTTTTGGCTTCCGCCCTTTTTCATTTTCACCTTCTCCTACCAGACCTTTAATCAGCCTTTTGGGGAACTTAGAGCTCTCATGCCCACTGTATATGAACAGCTCACAAACATTAATGCCTTTTTATCTTCACTGCACTCTTGTGAAAAAGAACAGTGTTAACTCACATTATACTGAGATGGAACAAAAGGATAGAGAGATTAAATTACTTGCCTATCAGGGAAGGGAAATCTGTAAAATGTTAGGAACCAAAGGCAAGTGTGTCAAGTGCCTGGCTGACATGTTAATCCCAAGTTCCTCCTTCCTACTCTCTGCACATTGCAGAGCACCAACAGTCTTGAGCACTTGGTGTTTCGCCCAAGTGCGAAAAAGACTCTTGACGCATAATAGAGGTGGGCTCTGCTGAGAGTCTGGCATCATTCCTCAATGGTGAGAAAGGACAACAGTATGAATCAAAGCTGGGATCCCCTCTGTTTCCCTCTCTTCTCTCATTCAACAAGCTAGGGTGCCTGGTCTTCTAAATGAAGCACCCTAACCAGCTCTCTAAAGTAGATAATATGAGTCATTTAGCTAATTTTAAATGCCCTGTATTGATCCACAAAGAAAATTCCATGAAGTATTTAATCTCTTTTTTACATACATATGGGTCACTCATAGTAGTATCTGAATGCCTAGTTTAACCAGTAACATTAACTTTTGTGGTTTTAAATTGAATTTGGACTACTTATTGTTGCACTTAGTTTCTCCAAGTTTTATCCAAGATGAAGAATGCCATTATGTTATCATACGGAGAAGTGGGGTAGGGTGTGAGTGAGCTCCACAAATTCTGCAACAGCTCCCACCTCTCCTGCAACCCACTGACTCTGCATGGCAAATTATGTGCTTATCGATAATCCTTTATCATGTTCTGTAATAAAAATCACACTTTCCCACGTGCTGCTTTTATTTTCTCTCTTGTAAGATGTTTCTTCACAGAAAGAGTAATTGGCCATTGGAATTGGCTGCCCAGGGAGGTAGTGGAGTCACCATCCCTGGAGGTGTTCAAAAATGGATTGGACATGGCACTTGAAACCATGGTTTAGTTGTCAGGAGGTGTTAAATATTAGGTAGTAGGCTGGACTTGATGATCTTTGAGGTCTTCCAACCTGGTTGAGTCTGTGATTCTATGTTAGGGGTGTAACAACTGTAGCAGGCAACATTCTTCTCTATGTCCCTACAAGGAAGCCAGGATGGATTTAGAGGTAACTGAGTATCGCTGAGTCTCTTTGTTCCTGTTTTGCAGAGGACCTTTTACACAGATGTAAACAGATACATGACTGTATGTGTTTACCTTACACTTCTCAACTATTTCTCTCTCTTCCACCCTTGCACTCCATGCAGTGAGTTCTAAGAGTATGAAACCTCTCTGACCCAACCTTCTACCTCTGTAAAGGCAACTCCATGCATCTCTTTCTGTGAGCATGCAGCTGCAGGGCTACTACTATGGAAGAGGGAGTGTCTACTCCCTTGCACTCTTTGTGCAGTGTGATCAAATTTGTAGGGGGGAGTGTGAGATTTTTAGAGTTACATTTTATGGAACATTTGTTTAGTACTATAAACATCTGCAAACGACTATTTATTCCAAGAAGTAATTAACATTCCTAATTAGATACACCTTGCAGCTGCTGTTAATGTTAATTGGCAGTAATGCAGTTACATTTTGATACATATCTTCAGAAGACTGAGAGAAGGTTAAAAAGAAAAAGAAAGGAAAAAAAAAAATCCGAAGGGAAGGAAATAAAACTGTTCCCACACAGTTCAGAGAGTTCGCACAAAGAAGATCCCATGGCAACAGCGAGGCCCACAGTTTGCCTTATAAAAATCCAAGAATAGATAATGTATCATCTCTCCTAAAACAACACTTCGCTTCAGAAACCAGAGGGAAAGGGAAAAAAAAAACAAACCAAAAACCAACCAAAACATAAACTGCAAGAAGAAAAGCAGGATGACCCTTGCGCATGTTGCGCTCCTGGCGTTCAGCTTCCCGTCCTAGACCCTGCCCCTGCCTCTTTCCCTCGCTGCTATCCAAACCCCAATCTCGGGCAGGCGCGGCGCGGCACGGCCCCGGCGCTGCGGGCCGAGGCGGAGCGGGGAGGCGGGCGGCACCAGGGCGGAGGGAGAGAGGCCCGCTACCCAGGAGTTTCTCCAGGATCCCTTCCGAAGAGCCCTCCCCTCCTCGCTCCCTCTTCTCCACCCCCAAAGGAAAAAAAAAAAGGGGAAAAAAAAAAAAAAAAAAGCAAAAAAAAAAAAAAGCACACCAAAAAAGAAAAACCACCAACCAACCCTCCTCCAAAACTGGCGCTGGAGGAGCGGGTGTGGGTGCACGGCCGGGCGAGCGCCGAGGTGTCCATCGGGTGGCAGCAACGGCACCTTCTTGCCGGCTGGCGGCCCGGCGGAGGACGCGTTCAGCCGAACGAGCCCATCTCGTAGAAACACAGGAATCATTTATGCACTGCAGTTTCTCTATCCTCTCTTCCTCTACTCCCTGTCTTCCTCTGCTCCTTAGGATATTTTGGGTGGATTGTGGTTATCAATCAAGACCTCCTCTTCTTTGCTGATCACTTGTCATTTTCACCAGGATTAGTATTGTTTGGGGCAAGCGGACAACCGATTCTCCACTCCCTCCCCCCCCCCCTTTCTTCTTTTCCATTTGGAGATATTTTTTTCTCCCCATCGCTTCCCCTCCACCTCCTTTTTTTTTTTTTTTTTTTTTTTTTATTTTCTTGGAGCGGTGAAAAAGGTGCTAGGACCCGGCAAGCAGCCTGCCCTCCTCGCCCCGCAGCGCTTTCCCCACAGCCGCCCAGCGCCAGGAAACCCCGCTGGACCGCCGCTCACCGGATACCAGTGCACGGCAGCCCGGACCCGGCCTTCGGCGGCGACGCGCTGGGCGCGGAGCTGGGCGCGGATCTACCCGCGGGCGGCGCGGGGGGCCCCAAGGCCGGCCGCCCCCTCCTCTCCCCCCACCCCTCGCCGCACCTGGATGGTTCCTCCCGCCGGCGACGCGGGCACTTTCTGAACTAGGAAGGAAGGGGCGACTCGGGGAGGTGGGAGGGGGGCCGCCGAAGTCTGTATGGAATTACCTGCGCCCGCGGCGGAGCTGGCAGCGGTGGATGGATGGGCGACGCGTCCGCGGCACTCGCGGCCAGCTCAGCCCCAGGAGTAAACACGGGGCTTCTCCGGCCGAGTGCGCAGTGTGGTGACCGGCGCTCGCCTCGCTGACTGATCGCACCGGAGGGATATTTCGGGAGACTCCTGTGGGTAAGGTCATTTTATCCAGGCAAAAGCCCGGCATTGCTAAACTTGGTGGCGTGTGATGGAAATGGGTACTTTCGGGATTGCTGCATTACCCTGATGCGAGGGGCTCCAGCCGGTATTGGCAGTTGAGTGGAATAACTGCAGTAGGTCTTCTGGTGAGTGCTTTTGGAGATATAAAAAAAACCCCAAGATGATATTACAAACCTCCCTCTCTATTCTTGCACTCTCTGGATTTGGGAGAGTACTGTAAAAGCAAGGAGTCTTTCTTTTCCCCTATTTTTTTTAATTTATTTTTTTTTTCCCCCGGGTTGTAATATTTTTGACTGAAAAGGGTATGTGTAAAGAAACTCTCCATGACGGAATCTATTTAATAAGAGATAGGATCCCATCCCCTGGATGAAACAAATGTTTCCAACTCTGTGCAGCATTCTGCTGCATTTCATAGCTGCAATGGAGGTAGAGAAATCTTGCTTTTCAAGTTGTTAAACTTCAAGGTGGTGATCGTTATTGATCGTGGTACAGTGCTGTGGTCGTAAGGAGGTTAAATGCCACCGGTAATTTGGGATTCCAGCTGTCCCTGCAAGGAAATTAGAAACTGAGGGACAGTAAAGAAAAAAAACCCGTCTCGATAGTAGAGAAATATCATAAATTTCACTAGCCTGAACATCTCTCATCCACCTGCTCTTATAAAATATTCTTTTCACCCAATAACTTGCCTACTGAAATCTCAGACCACGTGTATGGGAGTTGAAGATTTGCAAACAGAGATGCTATCTTCGGTATTTCATACATATATGCATCTGGCTGAGGGACTGTGTGTGAATTAATTCCTCTGTTAGTTGTGGTGTGAAGCGAGACAGGGAGAGAAGGGAGAGAAAGGAGAGAAAAGATCATCTTCTTAAAAGCAGAAGCGAGCAAGGGAACCACTTGAGCCTTTAAAGATTTAAAGGGATCCAAGCAATGCACACTGGAAATCTTTCTCTGCAAAATCACTTTTGATAGAGGAATCGGGGAAGGTTGAGGGAATCGATAGTGATGACGTTGTGCAGTGCAGTTCACTGCAATGCTAAAGTTATATTGTGTGTGAGAGAATATATACCCTTAACGTACAGCTGGTGGGTTAATGCATAATGGATGGAAGCAGATATGCAGATTTATCTGTAGGAAGATGGATGTATTTGTGCGAAGACGGCGATTATGTAACTTGATTACATCAGTGGCATCAGTTGCCGATAGTGGAATAATATCCTCATGTAGCGTATTGATCGCTTGGGTTAACTTTGTAGTGCTCCCGGCAGCGGGGGATGGCGACCTGGGCAGAGGAGGGGAGATCCTTGCTCAGCTCCTGACGAGGGAGGGGATTGCCTCTTGCAGGCAGCCTTTGCATCAGTGTGCTCCTGGCGGAGTTTCCCCGGGACAGGGAGTTCACGAAGGAGGAGACTGCTTAGTTGCTATTTCAGCCACACCCGCAGAGAGGGCTCCAGAAAAGCCCCTGCAAAGCTCACAATGGTCCCATTGAGAGGATCCGGCTCCGTGCTCCTCTGCAAGGTCACACGGCAACCTGGGACTTCAGTGCATGGCAACAGCTGAGTGGAGGAAGAACAAACCAAAATTAAAACTGATTCTCCTCCTCGCTCGCTGTTGCCTACCTCCGAACACGTCGTTCTGCTGACCCTTCTTCCAGTGCTCGAGGCAGAGCTGGTGCCGTTTCTACCTGAGTGTGTGTGGCGCTTAACATAGGGTTGGCTCTCTGGGTGTGCAATGCCTGCCTTGCAGCTTTAGCTGCATGCTGCTTCGGTATTTTAGAGTACAGCATGACTGACTTCAGAAAGGAAAAGTATACTGAGATGTAACAGCCTAATCTACCTGTTACATTTACAGGGAACTCAAAAGGTGGTCCATTATCACAAGTATCTCAGAAGTGAGTAGGTGAAGAGCAAGGGTGTGACAGGAGTCCAATCAATTTACCTCTGATGGACTATTTTAGCAAATTATGCACAAAGGTAACAATATCAGGATATACTTTACTATCCATTTAAGAATCATAAATCATTATTCCTATCTGCTGAGGGGAGAGGGGGGAAGAGAACTTGAAGACAGATAAGCTTGATGCTGGGGCCTCATACCTCTAACAGATGCATTCTCTGAAAAATATAAGCATGATGAAATCTTAATTCAGATGAAATGAGTGATTTTATCATCACTGGCCTACGTCCTTCCCCGCTTCACTCTGAATTTATTCTAGCAAAATTTTACACTAAAGTTCTCTTCTGTTAAGAAGGGGTGAAGGCAGAGTGGGTTTTACAT
Organism: Melanerpes formicivorus; assembly: GCF_026170545.1. NCBI lineage: Eukaryota > Metazoa > Chordata > Aves > Piciformes > Picidae > Melanerpes > Melanerpes formicivorus. The sequence goes on from NW_027142505.1 coordinate 205,767, forward strand.
CTCTTGATAAACATGATCATCACACACTGCATTTAATATGCTATCAAACTCACAGTAATTTTACCATGGAACCAGCCTGAAAAGTCATTTTCCTTGAAAACATCACTATTCTAAAGCTGGTTAACCATTAATTCATGACTATTTTTGTATTTCTGGAGGATCTGTCTGCGCAAGCACTAATAAATCCTGCAAATGTAGTTTAGAGTTTGACATTCATAGAGTATACTGAGTAAACTGGGAAAAAAGGATATGAAGTTAACTCTGTTTCCATCCTTCAGGGGTCAGAATAACACTATGGCAACTCCTGTGCATTGCTACAGCTCTCAGAATTTTCAGAAATGTCCATGGCATGCTCTGTTCCACCACACATAATTACTGGCATGCTCTTTCCATTTAATTCCTTCTTGTCACACACACAGGCTACACACCTGTACCCATCCGTCTGAAAGGGATGCACTGTTGTCTGCAGCAAGTGCTGCAGAGCTGGTGCTGTAGAAGAGTAGGCATTGACAATGTGGGAATACATCACATAGTGCATGAAAACTGGCATGCAGCATGCGAGGACTGGCAAATTCAGGGTAATAGAGAATGGCAAACAACTGAGTTTTGTTCATAGATTAATTTCATTGTTCTAGTTAGCAATACCCAATTGGTAAAAATAGAGGGTTTCAGCTCCGGTGCAATATCCGTTCAGTTTACACCAAATATAGCTCCTTTGAGAGGAAACTTTTCTTGCTGAAGTAAAACTGTAAATCACTCGGACAAATGAAGAGAAAATGTGAAGAGAAATATTTACATAAAACCTTCCCAGGCTCCAAATCTCAGACCACTGAAATCAGCGAGAGTTTTTCCACCCACTCCTTGCTAGTGCTGGGAAGCTGACTTAAAGAAAACAGTAGTGCATGAAGAATAATCCCAGTGCCTGCCTTTGAAAGAGAAAGCTTCTGACTCTCCTTATCACTAAAAGCAGTACACATGCTGTACTGCTGATAGGGAGATTTGAAATATTTGGGGCAGATCTTAATGAAGCTTTTTTACTTTTCAGTGGTATTCTTGTAGTGTATTCAGTGTGCTTTCTGTGGCTATTGTGTTGAATCCATGTATTGGGAAACAAAACAAAAAATGAGTAACAGAGTGATGTGTAGAAGTGTTTAGGTATGCTTTTCTGTTTCATAACAGCTATGATCTTTAATGTCTGGGAATCTTCTTACTTTTATACTGCACACTACATGATAATATATAGCAATTGAAACATCCAAGCTCTGATTAAGATGATTAAAAACTAGAAACTTATCTAATGGTGCTGAAGTTGTAAAGTTTAATTGTAATGGCACCATGTGCACAGCTATGTAGATAAGATTGTCTCAGCATTTCTGTTATAAACCTCTAACTTGTTGCCATCCATTGTGTTGGAGGTCCATGAAATAAGAAGAATTGACAGGAGAGACTGTAGTGGTTGTTTTGGGTTACCATCATGGCCTGTCAGGCCAGTATTCCATGCATTAATCTTCAAGTCTTTACATGCACATCTATAGTAGCACCAAAGCAGCCATTATGCTCTATCACTTCAAGTGTATGTTTGTTTCATTTTAAAATGTAATTAAATGTGCAACAATGGACCACAGTGACTCAGGAGGAATCACTTAACTGCATCATTTCATGCATTTTTATATTGCTTTCATATTCTCAAGATGAAACCAGATGAAATGCAGCAATTAATTTTATTTGTGATAGCTTAAAATCAATGCATATTTGGAAGAAAACTTTTTTGGAGAGGGGAAGAGGAAAGAATGAAGGTGAAAGGTTATGGGGTTTTAATGTTAATGTTCAACCTTACCATGTTCCTCTAAGGCAGTCACATATGGAACTCCATCTACTGCAAAAGGGGAAAGTCCTGTATTGTTTGCCAAAGCTGTGTGAGATCAGGGCAAAGAAATCAGGTAGTCCCAGATCTCTCATTTTAGTGTTAAGTTCTCTGTTTTCTAGGTCTCACTGTATCTGTGTATTATAGGCACTCTTAGGTAATTGCATAGTATTAAACAGTATAGTATTTATGCCTCGATAACTAGGCCTGAATAAATGAACCAAGGATATCACCTTTACTGCCTTCTGTGCTTAGAAATACCATATTTATTAGAACAGCACACAGAAATGACAGTGGTCATAGCATCAACTGCATCAATTACCCACACAGAGTTTTTGATTTGGCTTGAAGGAGAATGGGAGAAAATGAAAATATTTAGATTTTTGCCAACATGGTAGATATTATATTTTCATCTTATTTTTAGTTTTGGCCATAATATAGAAAATGCTCAGTGTAGCTTCTGAACAGAAGCACAGAAGCCTGATTCATGCACTAGGAAGACAGTTACAATCTTCACAAATCTATATATACAGCAGGCAGCCAGGGGGTAGTACGACTTGGCGAATGGATGGCTAGTGGTGTCAGAAATTTTTCTGTTCTCTGGTCCTTCACAGCTGTCCTCAATGAATACTCCATTGTAAAAGAGGAAGAAGATGGAAGATAGCAGAATGGGTTAAAGAGGGAGCAGAAGCACATTTACAGGCACTGGTGATGCAGCTCCTGTCTCTTCAGAGATGGGTTATATTTCTATATGCCTTTTGTCCATTTTATCACTAATGAGACCCAAATGCTAAATGCTATTGCAGTTCTTGACTCCTAGTGCTCTACTTTTTGAGGGATTCTTAAACTCTTTTGTGTGAGGGTCACCACCTTTCTGTTTTCATGCATGTTTCCAGTTGCACAATGAGTCTGTGATCTCTGTTGAGATAATTTGAAGTGCTTTTCTGTAAAATAATAAATTAGTGTCAGGAACAATGTTTCCTGTTAGCTAACTTAGAAAAGATAGATCATTTACACAAATCAGTTTTTCCTCTGACAAAACACAAATCATTGGAATTTCCAGCAAAAGTGTCACAATGCTCTTCCAGGACTGGCTTTCAGGAAGCTAGTGCAACTTCTGTGTAAAACCTCTGTCGTCTCAGTTTCACCTGTTAAGTTCCACTTAATTGTGTGCTTGGACTGTCAAGAGCAATTTCAGTAAACTCAATCCCAGCCAGGAGATTAGACAGTTTGAAGGAATATGAAGTGATAAAAGCGTGTATCAGTATAATACATAGGGAAAGGCTTTTTCTGGTGAGGTTATGAGGAAGTTTAACTGGCATTGGTCTGCCTGCATACCCAGATCAGACTGAGAATTGCTGTATCTGAACAGTGTAAGGAGCCAGCCCTCATGTTCATCTGTGCCTATGTCCATTTGACAGCGCATCTCTAATGGATTTGACTCTGGATCATACTCCTCAAGGGTAATTTCTACACCAAGAAGATCTGTCGGTATGATGAAAACCTTGGGATGGAGCCACTGTGTCTGCTGAGGGATGTTTAGCTAGGATGCTTGAGGTGGCACTGATCCCTGGCAACAGTTTTAATCCTGTGTCTGTCAGGTTGCTGTTCAATGTACAGAATTTCAGGATGGCAGCAGAGCACAGCTGTTATTGTATAGCACCTTGGCATTCTAGCATCCTCGACTTCTCTTTAATGCTTTCTGGCAGTCTTCGCTCAGATTTTTTTTTTCCTTTTGCAGGAAATCTTACCTTTGCTCATTTTACAGTAACTTAATGGCAAAGGAAGGATATTGAGGTGCTGGAGCATGTCCAGAGAAGGGCAACAAAGCTGGTGAAGGGCCTGGAGCACGTGCTTATGAGGAGCATCTGAGGGAGCTGGGGTTGTTTAGCCTGGAGAAGAGGTGGCTGAGGGGAGACCTCATTGCTCTCTACAACTACCTGAAGGGAGGTTAGAGCAAGGAAGGGTTGGTCTCTTCTCCCTGATGACAAGTGACAGGACTAGAAGGAATGGTTGCAATCTGGGCCAGGGGAGATTTAGGCTGGGTATTGGGAAATATTTCTTCATAGAGAGGGTTATCAAACGTTGGAGTGGTCTGCCCAGTGCAGTGGTGGAGTCACCAACCCTGGGGGTGCTCAAGCAGGGTGTGGACCTGGCGCTTAGGGGCATGGTTTACTATTGACCCTTCAATGCTGGGTCGAGGGTTGGTCTGGGTGATCCTTGAGGTCTCTTCCAACCAGATACATTCTGTGATTCTGTGAAATGCATAGCATTTCCTTTTTTGGCAAGTTGTATGCATAGTGGTGATGTGTGTGTACATCTATGTATCAATCTATCAGTAAGATCTGCATATTTATTATACATGGAGATTTTATTCTATTGAACATCTATTGAAACTGAGAAGGCCTGTCAGTTTTCCTGCTGGACATTTATTTGGTGGTATCTCATAGCTGATGTGCTTATACCTGCATTAGATTAGATTTACTGACTGGCAATGTCTTTCTGTGCATACATATATAAATATATCGTTATGTGCACACATGTGCACACACATATCCCTGTGTTGGCATATGAATACATATGCATTTTCTCACATACATACAGAGAAGAAAACTGAATGCCAGCCACAAAGAGAAAACACTCTAGTTACTTACGCCAAATGTAGGAAACATAGCATGATTCAAACATATCACGAGATGGTAGTTGCTTTTGAGGGTTGATTTAGTATTATTTTTTTTTTAGTGATCTGTAAATGCAGCTTATCTGAAAACAACAGGTTTATTTTGGAATACTAAAACTAAAACATATTTTGGAGAGGCTGTCAAAGAACAGTGGTCTGGGCTATAATGGGCTGACTGGGGAGGTGGTGGAGTCACCGTCATTGGAGGTTTTCAGGAGGAGACTTGATGGGGTGCTTGGTGCCATGGGTTAGTTGTTTAGGTGGGTTGGATTGGTTGATGGGTTGGACACGATGATCTTGAAGGTCTCTTCCAACCTGGTTTATTCTATTTCTATTCTATTTCTATTCTATCAGTTATTTTATAAATAAGCATGGTGACACCTTGGAAGGAATCTGAATGTTTCCTGTGTACTGCTCCAACAGAACAACAGATACTATTGTCAATCTCATGTCCGTTGTTATGGAAAAACTCGAGCAGAGTATTTGCTTAGTTTGTAGCTGAAGAAAACTTGAAATATGGTAAAAGGAATGCAAAACTTTGTTAAGTATTTCTTGTGTAATGTTTGCTTTGCCAACTGTTGACTCTCATACTCAGTCTGCATACTGTGTCTGCCTTTCCTTGGTCACTTCCTAGCTAGAAGTCTATTAAAGGAATAAAAAAGGACCGGAAAGTGACAGAAAAAAAGAAAACACTTGTAGATCTAAAGATTCCCATCTGAAGAAAGGGATGAAGGTTTTCTATTATTCAGAAAAAAAGAAGATAGGATATAGGGAGAAGAGAGAATAGAGTGGGGAATAATGAAGGCTATTGAAAGCTACTTTGGGTTCTCTTCTGTACTGTTTTCCTAAAAACCAGTAACATTACATTGTGACAGATCTGAAATGAACTTTGCACAGTTCATTCAGATTTTTCATCTCTTACTTGCAAGGATACAGTGAAGAAAAAAGGTTTAGTAGAATAGAATAGCTTGAGTAAGTCCACAAATAACACTGACATTTTTAAATTTTGCTTTGCAGCAGATAGGTAAAATTATCAGCCTGTGTAACAGACTTAGTTACAGTGTAATCAATAGATGTGTGCATCTGTGATTTTTGAAGTGTCAAAGGGTGCTCCTCCCAAAGGATTTACAGCTGTCTTCCCTTGGAGTTCTGCTGTCTGACTAGATGGACTGAGTGTGTTCCTGTGAACATAGTTCTTCACTTCATAGTTCTTCCCTATTCATTTTACAAATCTGGCAATTGTACTGCTTAATAAAGGCTTTAGTAGTTCTGACTGGGGTACCTAATTTGTCTAAGTCCTTGTTACTGAAGTCATGATCCAAAACCCACTGAAAGAAATGGAACAGTACTAGACTTGGTAGGTTTTGGATCAATTTCCAGCTTTATCAATTTCCTCTGTTTCTTTTTTTAGTTTCTGTGAAAAAACCTCATGCTGCTCCTTATCTGTAATAGGTTAACATTGACTGCAAACTCCACTAGAGTCCAAGAAGTTTCACTATTTTATTGATAGCATAGTCAGTCCCATTAATTTCCATCATTAAAGGATATGCAAGCCTCATATTTTATCTTTTCATAGAAAAGAATTTCTAGATTCTTGAAAGGTGGTTAGGCCATCATTGGTCTCCAGTCCTTTAAATTGTTATGATGGGAAAATTGTAGCCCTTTAAAAATAATCACTAAAAATAATATGCAGTATTGGTGTATGTCCTGGTTGAGATCTTAATCAAATTGTAGATGTGTTTTAATCTTTAGTTAGATGTGCATGTTCTTCCTATTGCCTCTGTAGTGCTTTATAATGTATGGTCTATTAAAGGACAATCACATGGCTCAGTGGACAGGCATTGTATATTTATGGCTGTTCACTTACAAGGGACCTTCCTTAATTAGTGTTTTGTTAATTGTGTCCATTTGTAGTGGCACTTAATTATTCAGCCTTCCGTATTAGCTGTGTAATGTATGTCTTATATTTCATTCAGCATCCTAAAATTAGTTTGCAGGGTCGCAACGAAGATAGAAATAATTAGGTTAGGTAGCAAAGGAAGATCAGTTCCTACAAAGACTCACACAGCTTGAGGCCCTCTCTATGGGTACTGAAGGGACGGTTGCTTCCAGGCGCAACTGAGAGCTGGATGCTAACTTTAGAATCTGTGGTGTTAACTATAAACTTTCTCCCTTTCTGAGTGGTCCTGATGGAGACAAAGAAACAAGTCTTTAACAGAGAGTTTTAAATACTTTAAGATAAATAAAAATCCAATTATTGATGAGTGACATTTAATTCCTGTTACTGCTTTACTGTACTACTTCTCTATGAATGCTATTTAATAAAATTAATTTGAAGGTATTAGACCTCCATGGCCTGAGAAATCAATCCCTTTCAGTAGCTGCAAATATTTCCTCTATGTAAAACTTGACTAAGTTTATCTGTGATTCAGATTTCTGTCCCCTAAGCTCTGTCAGACAAAACCAACTCCTGCCGTTTTGCCTTTGTAAGTGCTTTATCTCTTTATAAAAAACCCTCTTTGTTTAAGATTTGTGGTGCTGGTTTGAAGAAGAGTTAATGTCAATTTCTTGTCCTTAGCTTGGGGGAAATTTAAATTTCTGCTGGCCAGTGAGACGCATGGGAAGTATTTGCTTTCCTCCAGACAAAAGATATTTCCATGTTGGTTAGAGTGATTTATTTATTTATTTACTTACTTACTTATGTTATTTATAGATTTAGGGAAGAAAAAAAAATATAGATTTAGGGAAGAAAAAAATTATATTTTACACATAAAATTTTAATGAAAACATTTTCTGTAGGAAATTAATCAGAGAAGATAATTTCAGAGTAGTTAGTGCAAGTTTTTAGCAGAACAAGACTCAGCTATGGTCTTCAGATTCTAAATAGCACACATATGTCAATAGTACTGTGAGTCATTATTGCTGGTAGTGGCAGGGTCAGCTTCCTGTTTCCTAAATACTAATCAGTCTTTTTAATTTAAGGTTGTCTTACTCTTCTGGACTTGATGATCTTGGGGGTCTCTTCCAAGCTGGTTGATTCTGTGATTCATCTTCTTTTTCCATGCATGTAGCTTGAGTTGATTTTATAAAATATGGATGGGCATAAATCAAAAGTAGCTTGTGTTTTTCCTTTTTGACAGGATTCAGGTGTAACCCATCTAGTTAACAGAACAAAAATATTAATAGTAATAGATCTTTGTGGTTTCTATGTTGAACTTTAACCCCGTGTTTGTTCCTATTCATCAAATCTTAATCCAGTGTTGGAGGAGTTGCTGAAGACTGCTGTTGATCTCACTGTTTAGTGAGAATCTGTAGATTTGAGAATCTATATTTAGGCAGAAAGTTTCTGTTATTTCATGCAGTACATTTGCCTGTCAGTGCAGGGCCTTCACCTGCTGTATGCTCATGGTACAGCCCTTGTCAAGAGCAGCTTCTCCAAAGGGAAAGCCAGAGCAGGGCAGTTCCCATTTTGCCTGGAGATAATTCCAGGAGCAAGGGGATCTCGGGTTTCGTTTACAAAACCTCTGCTCTTTGTTTCAAGTCTCGTTAAGAGAAATGACAACCCAAGCTCAGTGCCATCCTTTGGGTTAATTCCAGCTGACGGCTGTCACCCATGGCCAGACCGCAGAGCTCAGCGGTGATGCCGTCAGCGTTTCCCCTGTCACAGCCGGCCACAGGAGTACAGCCGGCCAGAGGGCTCTGTGCCCAGCCTGACCTGTCGCCTGCAGACTCATGGTCTACATAGGCTTTGTTCAATGCAAGACTTTTTTTGTCTGCTCTGAAGATTGTTTACTTGCTGATGGGGAATAATATTAAGCGAAGCAAGGGTAAACCGATTTCACACAGAAACTTCTGTCGGAGCTCTGTGTTCCATCAAGAATAAGTTTAGAGTGACTCCAGTGAAGCCGTTTCACTTGGCTTGCCAGATCGAGTCCAATATGAACTTTCAACATCATTATTATTGCATTAATTTTAATGAATAAATATCACAGACACATTACTTATTTAATTAACATAGCAAAACTCATTGTCAGTAAGAAAAGAAAGTTATATTGTACAGCAGCTCTAATGTAATCACAAGAGTATGCTGTATGGCTGGGAGAATATAATTTTCTTGTTAAAAACCTTTGATGTTTCTTTAAACATATAAAACCACAGGAAATGTGTAAATAAGGCTTGCCTGCCATCTCAAATTCTTCATATCAGAATGAATCATTGAGCTTCAATCTGTGTTTTTATTGGTATCTTTCAAATAATGCTGATATATATTTATATAAATATATATATGTGTGTGTGTGTGCATATATATGCATAAATATAAGCAGAAGTATACATGTATACACACATATTTTGTTATCAAATCATAGGTATTAATACTGAAAAATACAGCCATAATGCCAGCTCTCATACGCTACCTTTACCATTACTTTTATCTTTGTATTTGCACAGTTAAAGGTCTGCTAACCACAAGAGTTTTGCTTTTCTTGGGCTTTCCTGCCTGGTCCAACTCACTGTTAGACAGAAAAAAAAACTCCTATAGTTTGTCCTCATGAGATTAAACAGCACTGAATTGGACACATCAATACTTGACCAAGACCCACTGCACAAGACCCACTAGCCTGCATGTCTTGTTTAGACCTACACGTGTTTTTCCATCAGAGCTCCTTCATGCATTACCACATCAGCTGGTTCAAAGTTGCTGAAAGTCAAGGAGTCAAGAGGCCTCCAGTCAGCTGAGTGACACTATCTTGACACGTGCAAGAAAGGTTTCTGGTTCTGTGTTAGTCCTGAATTCATAACTCGGAGGGAGTCAATATTTTGTAAAATAGGGGAAGCAGTGGGCAGTGTATCTCACAGATTGGCAGAAGCTGCTCGCTGTGTAGATAGGTTTAGATTACAGTAGGAGTCAATGTTTCAACACATATTTTGGTGTGCTTAATGCCACACTGACACAGACTATGAAAACCTTTGCTTGAAACCAATATATATATATATATATATAGTCAGTCTGTGGTTTACCTAATAAAACCTGAAACCATGAATGAAAATATAAATATAATGTAGTCCAAGGTGCATTGGTGCCAACTGAAACAGGGAAATAAGCACATTTATTGTTTGTCAGGAACTATGGCTCTGTAATCCTTGCTTTTATTATTGATTTTGATTCTGTGATTTTTAACTCTGCAGAATGCTTTCAAATACGCTTTTAACCTTATGCTTTATTGTGACGAGTGAGGGTGGCTGAATTTTCAACCCAAGACAGTTTCCCGTAGTATTATCCTGTATTTTTTTTTCCTACCAAAATCAACATGGCATTGTTATCTTAAATAGGAAACCTTTTTTAATTTTTTTTTTCATCTTTCTCTACAAATGTATAGTCTAAGAGTTATTGCAGGACAAAGGATAATAGTAGAGTAAGACTTACACCCACAAATTTGATTTTATTTTAAGGATTGTCTAGTAAGACTGAAAGAAAAGAAAAAAACCAACCAACCAACAACAACCCCCTCAAAAAGTACACACACACAAAAAAGGCCTGAAGATAAGAGAAGGGAGCATGCTAGGGAAAAAAAAAAAGATAAGTTTCTGTAAGTAGATTTGAAATTAAATTTAGATATGCATTTCTTTAAGTCCATAACTTTTTTAAGTGCAAATTGTCTTCCTGCTTATCTTAGAGGGCAGACCGTGCCTCTTACTATTCAAAGCTTATTTTTAAAAGGTGCCCAATTTCTCCTCAGTCCTTATCAAGAAATACAATTAAACAAGAAGTGCTGTCCAGCAACACGCATTTTCCTTTAGATGCCCAGAAATAGTTAAAATACAAAAGGGGGTGCCATCACTAATTTTAGTATAGAAATAGTACATATACTTCTGTAGGGTTCCATATAATGTAATAAATTGATTATAATTTAGTACATTTTGTAACATGCAGAGTTGTTGGTATTTAACATATGGAATCACTGTTTTCAGCAGGAGCTCGTGTTTTGTTGATATCTGGAGCCGCAGTCCAGTTTTTCTGTTGTATGATGTGTACGGTGCTCTAGCTTTTAAGGTGACTATGGTCTGTAATGCATGCATGAAACAAGAACTGTTTTATCTGTTTCCAAGAGCAAATGGGCACTTTGTTTTTTTACTGAACACTGAATTTTACTGGAAAACTAAGCCATCCTATATTTTACTTGAAAACAGTGATCCTATATTTTATATGCTGTGATATACATTGATTATCTTCACCAATATAGAATTTACCTATTGGTTGAGACATTCTGAATGTCACCAGTTATTGACAGTGATTGTGGTTCATTCATTTCTGCACACATCCCTTGCATTATGTGATGACACCATATTTATGTAGTATGTTGTTCCTGAGATTTGATAACCTGGGTTGACAATTAGCTGTATAACTGCCAGGTAAACTAATGGGAGCTCTGCAATTAGCTCATGTGACTCGTTTTAACAAAGCTCAACTTCTTTCTACAGCCAAATTGTGGACTGGCAAGTGCCTGGTTGACATGGAGTGCATTGAGAGCCCCACAGGGGTAGACACAGGCTCTGCAGATGATGCAGGGTGCTTGGAAAGCTGCAGCAGTAGTCAGCAGAGAACTGCCTCCCCATCTTGTTCAGCCTTGTAGTTACCACATGCTATGTAAAAGCTGGCAGTCATGGGGAAGGCAGCTCTAGGATGAATATTAAGAAAGTATTAGTAATTAAGAAGCTGGGGGATCCTAGGTGTTGGTCAGCGGTATGACTTTGAGTCGATCACATAATCTTTTCTGTTGCACACATCATCCCCAGTGAGAAATCCCAGCCTTCTAAGCCAGTATCAAGTCTCAGCTTAACAACAGCTCCCAGGCAAAGGAGGCAAAGGAGGGGGAGGGGTTCTGTCCCTCCACAGCAACTCTCTGGAGCCAGATGGCCAGGTGCTGAGAAGGAAAACAACATGGTCCAGGCTGTGAGAGCCAGGTGGTGGAGAGCAGTTCACAGCCACAGCCCAGTGCCCTTCTAAAGCAGGTTGGACAGGACTGCAGTGTTTATCATTTGGCCATGGGTCTCTTCTCAGCCACCTGTTGTTGTCCTATCCCTTACTTTTTGCTATTACTGTTGCTGTTTTCTGCAGATTTTTTGTTTGTTTTGTTTTGTTTTGATTGTGAGGTGCAACGCCTCCCCAGTAGGATACTTCATGCACAAAACACATACTAGAAACTACGTGTCCTAGACTGCATGCAGGAATAAGTACAGGGATGGGACAGGGTGAGAGAACATTTCGATAGAAACTGAGCCAAGCCCCATCACTTTGGTTTTAGAGGTGGTCCTTGGAATCAGTTCCTTCCCTCATGTGTTGACTCCAAACAGACACCAGCAATGAACTAACACTGTGCAGTGTATGTAGTCTGGAAACAGTGTAAGGAAGTTTACTTAGGGGCCTCCTTACTTGATAATGCAGGCATAATGCCTGACTTCAGTTCCCAGGAGCAGAATGGGGTGATAACGCTTCACCTTACCGCTCACTGAGGGAATAGATACATTAGAGGCTTTAAGATGTTTAGATACAGTGAGATACAGCTCTGTGTAGAGAGCATAAAAGACAGACTCCTGTCTGAGAAGATGGATGGGTTTCCTTCAGTAAAGCTTAATGCATGCTGTATTCTTCCTCTGAAAGATGAATACTCAAAGGCTCTGCAGTTGTTTGTGGGGATTTCGCTATGCAGATAGTGCTTCCTAGTTATTGCATTGTAGAACTCATGCACATATGAAGGGAAAGAGTGAAATGGAGAAAGGTAATATGACTAAATATGAAAAGCATATTTATTAATTGATCATTTTTATTTTCATGAGAATTAATTAGCTCACTCTTGGCCTCATGCTTTGGAGCTCTGTCTGGATATTTTTGTAAGTTGCCTCTGTCTCTTTATTGCCTTCTGAAAAGCCTCAAAATCCTAGTTCCCATCACTAACATGGTGTCCAGACCAGTGCAGAGCTGTGTGCCTTTTCCCCTTCCTGTTTTGCCCCTGCCAGGACAGATAGGTGTGCACCTGCTGCTCTCCAAGGGATGGCAAATAATTCTCCAGTGTAAGGTCCCATTTAGGGTGTCAATTTGTAGCACAGCTGCTCTTTAGAAGTATCAAGCTACAAAACTTCATGGTCTTGTATATTCCTTTACTGAAACTGTCCTGTCAAAAAAGGGATTGTGAAACAAAGGCTTGGTGAAATGATTCCGTTGCAAACTGAATTGACAGAATTTAACAGAGCCATATTTCTCTTCTGCAGAACTGAAATGCACTCAGCACTCCAGCAGATGATGTTTGTTCAGCAGATTTCATGTAAGGGTGTTATTGCTTTTAAAGGCCAAGCTGGACTTTTTCCACAGCAGATTTTTTATTTTCTTTTATTTTCTTTCCATACATAACTCCATGCAATGACTTTATACAGATAAAAATGTGCATTTGCCTATATCTTAGAAGCTTTTATTGTTAAGTTGTGGAAAAGAATCCTTTTTACCTTGCCCTACCTTGGCAATAGTGTATGCTGTGGGAAGAAGCAGGCATTGTGGTTAGGATTTGGATGGGAATAGGAATTTACATGTTGGTGGATGAATTATTATTTATTTCCATTACAAGATTTCTCATAATCATTTCCCTCTGTTGTGCAGTCAAAACCTGTTCCATACAGCTTACAAGGGATAGAAATTGTATGGGGGCAGCTGGGGAGCACAAGGTAATAACAAAACCATATTGGCAACACTGTTGAGAGTAGCTGTCAGCTACCACTTCCTTCTCAGTTTTTCATAAGCATCACAGTAGAGAAGGGATTTGGAGGAACAGAGGTTGGAGTTCACTGTCTTTTTAGTCTGCTTGAATGATTGAGGAAGGCTATAAAAAGCCATCTTAGGCTTAATTTCGTAGCAGGCAATTCTTAGACAGGGTGTGTCTGTAGGAAGAGCACCAAGATTCTATGATACCAGACCACCTGAGAAAAAAAACAAACAATCCAAGGCTCAGTTTTTATTGGTCTGTTAAGGCAATTAACTTGCTCAAAATCCTGTTGAATCTGTAAGGTGATTTTACCTGTGGAAGAACATTTCTTCATAGGTTTCTGTGAGCCTTTTGGAACTCTGTTGCATAAATCTTTTGCCCCCAGCAGTGAAATCCCAGCATTTTGAATTTAGAAACCAAAATTAATGTATCACTGAGGGGAAGTAAACATAATTTCATATTACATAGTATTCAAGAGTGTTTAAACAAAATATTTGGGCTTTTAGTTTGACTTTAGACTTCTGACCTCTTATGGGTAAGTTTTAATGTCTTTGAATTTGAAGGATATGTAACTTTAAATTAAGACTGTGTGGTGTTTTCTTTATCATCAGGAGGTCACATGATCTAATGGAGGGTGTCCCTGCTGACTGCAGGGAGGTCAGACTAGATGATCTCTGGAAGTCCCTTCTGTCCTGAACCACTCTGTGATTCTATGATTCTATGATACCAAATGAAACGCCTTATGACAATCTAAATTGAGTGTATCATTATTATTACCTTTATGAGCCAGAAAGAATTAACTGAATTGTGAATATTGCTCATAGATCATGATGTCTGCTTCTGAAAAAAAAAATACATTGACCTATAAATTGTCCACCAATAGCCATCCTCAGACTAGACGCGAGTTACTAAAAGAAATTTGTAGAGAGATGTCTTCTGAATGATGGGTCTTTGCATAGCAAAGCTGAGTAAGCAGGCTATTCTAAGTCCCTCTTTAAAGCTGGGATTTTTTTTTTAGATCTTTTTAAAAAATGCAGTTTTCTATTTCTAGTATGAATTAACATAATTCACATACGAGATATATTTAATTTCTTCTTTTTTTTTCTGTCTAGTTATTTCCATGTAAGACAGGACACTGGTGGAACATGTACTAAACACCACGTGAATTTATAGATGCATGTTCCTAGTGCCACATTAATTTTAACCCAAATGCAATAAAACTGCTCAGCAGATGAATGATTCCTGGAACATGTTATCTTTGTATTTGTATTTTAAGATTTATTTTGCCATGATTCATAAAATTTAATTGCAAACTGTTTTATAAACCCTATCATTTTCTACTGAGGATATAGTCCAGTTCTGAATATATGTACCCATTCTTAGGAGCAGAGGACAGCCGTATTGTTATGCAGTCCCTACTCTCTCTTAAAACAGTTTCCTCTTGGATTCATCCTACTCTGGTTTCTGTTTTCAAGGCCAAAGTAATTGCTGGACAGCTCAGATTTAGTGTGGTTTAACTGACATAGCTTTTCTTCCAAATCAAGTATATTTCCTGATGGTATACAGAAGGAGATTCTCTGTGTGACCTGGTATAGGTGATCCTGCTCTGGCAGGGGAATTGGACTAGATGATCTTTTGAGGTACCTTCCAGTCCCTAAAGTTCTGTGATTCTATGATATTTATCACAATGAGCAAGCCAAAATAATCTATTTCAGTTATACTTCTATTTCCTTTACGTCCTTTATGTCTTTGTACTTGCGATCCGAGAATGCTGGCCAGAAGACTCTGCATTATGCCAGAATAGGTCTCGTTGGTGCCGTATGCAGTAGCTCTCCCACATAACTGTCTTAAAATACATACTCTAAATTTGCAGCTATTCAGCGATCTGTCATTTTGATTTGTCATTTAAAAGATTGTACTTGCCCCATACAGTTTCTCTGACATCCAGCATGTAGCCGTGTTCTGCTTTACTGGGACTCTGTGGCAACCCCAGCCAGTCTGTAGGGCTTTACCACTCAAACTTAGGTATTTGTCTCATGCAGAAAATCAGCCTAGAGTCTGAGCAGTAGCCAAAGAAGTATTGTGCTCTCTGGTCTTGTGTGCATTGTTAACAGTGGTCTTCTGGCAGTGTGGGAAGTGGCATTAGTTTTTGATAGCTTAAGCCCTGCTTAAAATTCATCCTGGTATCAGAAGCATTGCCTATTGCAGTGCTATTTCATAGGTACATTATGCAGGATGTCATGGTAGCTGCCAGTACCTATGTATGTGTCATGGTAGGGCCAAATGGGCCCAGCACAAACCCAGACAGGTCCTGCTATGTCTCCACATGGTCCTCCTCTCCCCACTCCCTCCTGCAGGAGTCGGGAAAAGGGACAAAGAGACAGGACCTAATGTGTCTGGTAAACAAGTCTAGTTCTGGGGTAAAAGCATGTGTACTGGCCACTGCTTCTCCTCAACCAGGCCTATGTTTCTGCCCTTTATGGCCACAGCCTGGCATAGTCCCTTTTCATTGGGTAACTGTTTGCTGGCTTCAGTTGCCCTATTGACCCAATAGAATCTCGGGCAAGATATATATACAGGCTGCTTGGTAGTCGTCTCACCTTGCCTGTTCACCTTGCCTGCTTGGACCTGCCTTGCTTGAAGATGCCTTGCCTCAAGTTGCCTGGTCCAGAGCCTGGGATAGAAACCATGAGCCTACTCACTGCAAAGTGGAGAAGCCATGAGCTTAGGAGCTGGAGCCAAGCCCTGCTTCCCCTTGCAACTAGAATTTGAGCCATGCCTCAGTTTACCCAGGACAAAGCAAGAGCTTGTCACAGTAATAGCATTGTAAGCAGCCTGCCATCCTGCTGAGGCCAGATCAGCCTCAAGACCATGTGGCCTTCCTGCCAGCAGCCAGCCCTGCCTGGCGCACGAGAGCCCCCCAAAAAGCCTCAACGGCTAATACACAGCAGCAGCATTCCCCTATTTGGGGTAGAACTCTTTGTGAGTAATTAATTCATTGCTTCATGTATTTGTGGTTCTTGTTGAGTCCCAGAATCAGAGAATCACAGAATTTCAGGGGCTGGAAGGGACCTCAAAAGATCATCCAGGCCAGCCCTGCTGCCAGAGCAGGTTCACCTACACCAGATTACACAGGAACACATCCAGGTGAGTTTTGAATATCTCCAGAGAGGGAGACTCCACAATCTCCCTGGGTAGCCTGTTCCAGTGCTCTGTCACCCTCACAGTGAAAAAATTTTCCCTCATATTTACATGACATTTCCTATGCCTCAACTTCCACCCATTGCCCCTTTTCCTGTCATTGGGTACCACTGAGCAGAGCCTGGCTCCATCCCCTTGGCACTCATCCTTGACATATTTATAAATATGTGAAGGGTGAGTCAAGCACCATTTTGTGCTGGGGAATTCTCTATTATTCCTCCTGCTTTGCTCAAAATTGTTAAAATCATTATATTTGCCTAAATATTGTACATTCCCACTGTAAATATATATTCCAACTGTACATCAAACCTATTAGATATGTTTTTGGCACTTATAAAAATATTAATATGTTTATATTCATATTTTCTATACTGTTAATTATAAATTCCTAACAATATGTAAGACTGAACAGGTCAGTTTTACTCACAGTGTATGAACACATTCACTGAATCACCAGAAATAGTGAGCTACATGAGGCAGAGACCTCGTAGAATATGTCATATCGTACCATAACAAGACACTGTATTTCTCATTTGTTTCTATAGTTATCAGATACTATTTAAAAATCCCCTCCTCTCAGCTGTAAAACCATGCCAGCAGAGCTGGCATTCCCATGCAAGCCACAAATGCAGCTAAGGAAAAAACATACAAGCATTTGTGGCTGCTAAGAAAAATCACAGAATCTGTGATTTGTGTTGCATTTGTGGTGATTTTTTTCTTTTTTTTTTTTTTAAATTTCAAACTTACAGAAGCTTCACATGGTGTAGCTTTAGGACAGACAATACTCAGGAATCTCATTATTAAAAAGTCAAGAAATAGCAGAATAATGCACCTGGCATAGTAAGGGTAATAGATTCCAAAAGCAAGGATTCTGGGAAAGCCATATAATAGAAAAGTGTTATGTCAGCATGATTTTAAGTATAAAAATCCCCAATTTTTAACCTACATTTTGGTAGGAATAATGTAAATTAGTTTTTATAGCACATTTGTGGCAAACATTATGTCTGGTATCCTAAGTATTTCATGGTCTCATCATGTTCCGAATCCCTGGTAAAAGCCTCTCCATCTTACACACAATTAAGCTTTACCGAGGCTGTAAAATTACAGTATAGCCAATGTGAGTTAGGATTATCAATGACAGTGACATCTGTCAGATATAGGAATAAAACTGCTTTAGGAATCTTCATCCTTGACTGTAGCATCTCGAATTTGCATAACCAGTGATAAAAGATCCAGTTATGTTAGGCACTTAATGTTTCAGGATGGCCTTTAAGTGTAGGAGTGAGACTGGGAGGGCATATCAGATAATTTGATATTGTAGGATTAATATGCTAGAAATCCATCTAGAGAAGTGGCTGTGAGTAAAGCAGAGCCATGGAGCATTCCCTGGCCCTAAGGCTAAGTGACTAGGCCAAGCTTTATTTATGATTTCCAATTTTTGGACCAAAGAGATAATCCTGTGAGGATGACTCTTGTTGCCTAGGAATCTTGTTGCTTCAAAGACAGGCTGATGAAGCTGGGTTGTTCATCCTGGAGAAGAGAAGGCTTGGGGGAGACCAAATAACAGCCTTACAGTTCCTGAAAGGGGCCTACAAGAAGGATGGAGAGAGACTGTTTTCAAATGTCCATAGCGATAGGATGAGGGGCAATGGTTTTAAACTAGAGAAGAGTGAAGAGTAGATTTAGATTGGATGTTAGGAACAAGTCCCACCCCTGAGATATTCAAGGTGAGGCTTGACAGGGCTCTGGGCAACCTGATCTGGTTGAGGATGGCCCTGCAGAGGGGGTTGGACAGAGTGACCTTTGAGGGTCTCTTCCAATCCAGACCATTCTATGATATTTTTTTGATTTTGTGAGTTTGTTGTGTTTTTTGTTTGCTTGCTTGCTTTTTTCCAGTTGAAGATGTTGGGCATGATGTGGGAGTATTGTTGCAGCCTGCCAGACTGATAAATCCTTAACATAAATGGAAGAATTGTGTTGTGTGACAAGACAACATGCAGGGACATTTGTGTACCAAACGTTGCAGGGTGTTGGTCAGGGAACCGGTAGGATAGAGGAACTCTTCCCGGCTGTGATTTACCTGCTGCTAACCCCTTCATCCTGCCTGCACATTGCGGCAGGGAACAGTGGTTCACCCAGCCCAAAGCCACACCAGGCTAGCAAGGGAAGCAGTGAGGACAGCAGCAGGTCCAGCACTTGAGCTTTCTTCCTGTCTTTGTTTCATTTAGCCCTGGTGTAGCCAGGGAGTCTGACTGCAAAAGTACCATACACAGTTTAAAAAGGACTGCAGAGCACCGACCCCACACCACTTATACCTGACAAGCTCCAAGCTAACTCCCAACATCCTGTAATTAATTAGAAATTTAAAAAAAGCCTCAGAAATTAAAGTGTGCCACAGAAAGGGCAGGAGAAATCAAGGGCATTAGTGGTGTCCTAATATATATATATTATATGTATGGTGCAGCAGTGAGAATGCTGATGTAACATGCTTTATTAAAGTAAATGAAGAAGTTTTAAAGAAGAAATTACTAAAGATGTAATATAGGAACAAGTCCCACGTTGCATTAAAAATGGTGTAATTTTTCTTGGTTAATGTGTAAGATGGGAAAGGACAGATAGGAAAAAGCAATCCAGAAACAGTGTGTTCTTAACTACATCATATGGAGGAGAGCCAAATGAGACACCTCAAGATGAGAAGCACCTTCACAATCCCTTCTGCCACACTGCCGGGCACATAGCAAAAATTGCTTTTCTTACTAATCTTGGGTATATTTAATCATCCAGGCATAGGTGTATCCATCTTGGAAGAAGATGTAGTAATTGCCCAAGGAAGCAGCAGGGGAAGGAAGGATTGCTTAAAGGCTTCTGCTGAACTGTGGAGGAGCTAGCCAGGGATGAAATAGTATTTCCAGAAGGGGAAGGCCAGTAATTTTTCAGGCTTATGTCTTCTCCCCTTCCCCTTAGGTAAAACTGGTTTCTTTCACTTGCTAGTAGCAATACAGGCATGCCAAATTAGTCTCCCCAGACACCACCGGAAGAAAAAATTACAGGAAAAATAATACAGAGATGTAGGTGTTCGTTAAATGTTATTTTACTTTCCACTGCAGAAATTAATATTTTGCATTTGGTTCATAAACTCAAGGTTATCATCTTCACAGCATTTACACATAATTTTGAATATCTTCAAGGTAAACAACATCCACATTTCCATATCACGAGAGGAAGCAAACTACATGGAGAATACAGGGAATGAATATGTTTCCCTGAGTAGTAATTTCACAATATTTCTTTTCCCCTTTTGCAAAGATGAGAGAGGATTTATATTGTTCAATGAAGTAAATTTTTAACCACTCTCATATAGAAGGGAAAATGAATTGTTGTATTGTAGATGAAGTATGATTCCTTCTCTACATGAGATTCTAAAGAGAATTAATGACATTCAAAAATTCATGAAAATGAAGAAGAGAGCACACTGAAGAGCACCTAAGAATAAAAGCCAGCAACAAACCAACCTGCCTGTTTTTGTGCAGGGTCAGAGTGAATGTTGCTAGTGGCAGAATGCTAATTAAATGGAATGGTACAAAAAACTGTTACATCTCATACACTGGGCTGTTATGTACCTTAGAACTTTGGTTTGATGCAGTGGCACAATCCTGAAGCAAATCCCTTGGCTGTTCCCACTTCCTGCACATCAGTTCAGTTTCTGGGCCAGTTTTTGGGGTAGGTAAGGCAGGTTGCCTTGGAAGACAGAGCATCTCTGGCAGCTCCCTTTATCTCTACACCTTGGGCACGTGTGGATCAAAATCCGTGACTGGATCTTCGAACAGGCTTGAGCTGCCTTCAAGGACTAGATTAAGTCTATTCTGAATTGCAGTGTAGAAACTGAGGCTTCCCTGCCACCTGATATGATCTAATTATTATTTCACTCTTATTGCTGTAATAAAGGAGTTGAAGTTGTTTTGAGTTTTTATTGTGAAAAGGGGGAAAAGCCCAATGATATGAAACCAGAATAAGTGAAAAGATAGCATTTTATGGGGATACTAATAAATGAAGGGTGGTAAAATGCATATGGGCTGCTAATAAATGCATGAAGGGTAGTAAGATGCATGTGGGCTGGGAAAATACAGTGTGTTGAATGAAGAATCACCTTTACCTTCATGGACAAAATTATCTTCCTGGTAAAAAAATGAAAATGATAATGATTACTAAGTGCTTTAATCCTGTAAAAGCATCTATCAACAAATTAAATAAAAATCTAACAAAGTTCTGCCACATGGGCTCGTGTTTTTTTGTTTCTAGAGCTGCCAGTGTTCCTGTTAATATAAGGTACAGACTCTGACCCAAATGAATTACACACACACTGTGTGAGGCAGTAGCCTTGGAGTTAGGGCAAATGTGCTCTGCAGTCAAGACAAGAAAAAAATAGGCCAGCTCAGGAGGGTTTGGAATGCAAAATACAGAATTAACCAAGCTGGGAAAGACCTTTGAGATCGTAGAGACCAACCTATCACCCACCACCATCTAATCAACTAAACCATGGCACTAAGTGCCTCATCCAGTCACTTTTTAAACACTTCCAGTGATGGTGACTTCACCTCCTCCCTGGGCAGCCCATTCCAATTGCCAGTCACTCTAGATCATCAACTGTGCTCATGTGTGGTCCAGCCTCCTGGCCTCCTAGTTTAGAGGGAGGTTCCCCATCTTCAGCTGGTTTGTAAATCTGAAACCCAAACATTTTAAAGCAGAATCTGGTTACTGAATTTGACCCAGTTTTGCAGATAATTTTAAAACAGCGGAGAACACTTTGGCACAAGAAGAAAGACATCAAGAATAAAAAAAAAAAGAGAATATTGATGCATTTTCATAGCACTATTTTGTCAGATTTTGTAAGAAATTTATTATATAATACACCCTTTTAATCCGTAACAAGATTAAAAAGACTTATTTTCTCATTTTCTGCTTTCCTCTGAGGCTGGTTCAATACATATCTTACTGTTTGTGTAGTTTTCCATTAGTTAAGTAAAATCCTCAGCTATTGAACAGCTGTTTGCTGGTTTTGACCTGCAACAGAAGAATAACAGCACTACAAACACAGCAGATTTTTTTAGCTGTAAACTGTGTACGGCTGAACTGTGATCTTCACAATTAATATGCTGCTTCTGAAATTGCATCTGCTGGTTTTCATTTCTCACTTTTCTTTTTTTTTTCCCTTTTTTTTTTTTTTTTTTCCCAAGTAGCACCACTTACAAGAATCTACAAACACCTAAGAAATTTTGGGGATCTGTTTGCAGTTATATACTAAGTTTGCATATTTTTACATGATATGTTTCATATAAAACGTTTCGTGAGTGCACCTTCAGCAGGTTTGCTGACAGCACCGAGCTGTGTGTTGCAGCAGGCACACTGGAGGGAAGGGATGCCATCCAAAGGGACCTTGACAGGCTGGAGAGATGGGCCTATGACAACCTCATGAAGTTCAACAAGAGCAAGGTCCTGCATCTGGGTTGGGGCAATCCTAAGCAACAATATAGGCTGGGCAGTGACTGGTTTGAGAGCAGCCCTGAAGAAAAGGACTTGGGGGTGCTGGTGGATGAGAAGCTCAACATGAGCCACCAGTGTGCACTTGCAGCCCAGAAAGCCAATCACATCCTGGGCTGCATCAAGAGAAGAATAGCCAGCAGGTTGAGGGAGGTGATTCTCCTCCTTGGCTCCGCTCTGGTGAGACCCTACCTGGAGTACTGTGTCCAGTTCTGGATCCCCTATTACAGGAAGGATGTGGAGGTGCTGGAACATGTCCAGAGAAGCGCCACGAGGATGATTAGAGGGCTGGAGCTCCTCTCCTGTGAGGACAGACTGAGAGAGTTTGGGCTGTTCAGTCTGGAGAAGAGGAGGCTCTGAATGCACCTTATTGTGACTTCTAGTATCTTAAGGGGGCCTACAAGGAAGTTGGGGAAGGACTTTTTAGGGTGTCAGGTAATGATAGGACTAGGGGGAATGGAAAACAAACAACTAGATATGGGTAGATTCAGATTGGATGTTAGGAATAAGTTTTTTACTCTGAGAGTGGTGAGACACTAGAACAGGTTGCCCAGAGAGGTTGTAGAAGCCCCATCCCTGGAGGTTTTTAAGGCCAGGCTGGATGTGGCTCTGAGCAACCTGATCTAGTGTGAGATGTCCCTGCCTCTGGCAGTGGGGTTGGAACTAGATGATCCTTGCAGTCCCTTCCAACCCTAACAATTCTATGATTCTATGTCCAAATTTCAATTTGGATCCTTAAATTATCTGTAGGTTAGATCCACGTGAATTTCAGAATTAATCAATCTTGGTGGCAAAAGATGTCATAACAGTAAAAGTACAAAGCATGTATTAAATGCCAACTTTTTCTAGTGTTCCAGTAACTGTCCCTTTCTTAAAGGCACAGCCTAAAACTGTCACACCAGTAAACAAGTATTACATTTATATACTTCCCCCCTCCCCCCAAATGGCAATTGTCCCTATTATTTTAATTGCAGTAACTGCTTTATTGGATGTCATAATGTAGAGTGTACATTATTTTAATGGTGTTTTATGCACAAGAATTTATTGACATAAATTCTGTTTGCTACTTAACTCTAAAATGCCATTTGTCCTAATAAGGTTAGTTGACGGTCATTCCTTTACTGAGGGGGAAGCTGGGGGAAGAGATATTAGAGTAGGAACTGGAAGACAGCGACTTGAGGAGACTTCGCCAGCTGCATAGACAAACAAGGCTTACTTTATTATTGCCTTAATAAAAGCTATTGAGCCCTGAGCACATAGTAGTTTCTTGGCACCACGTATCCTGTGTGCGTGGAACATCCGACTCTCCCCTTAAGTGGTCTGTTCAGTTGCACTCCTTTTCTCTGGCCCTTTTTTTTTTTTTGTGTGTTGCTTTCCAGCCACACTAACTAAATTCCTAAGCAGCTACTATAAAACTCTTCTGGAAAAAAGAAAAATATCCTTAAGGTGGGTGCTGGTACCCAGGAGTAATCAGAATTCCTGTGCAGCCCGGCAGGCAAGGGATTCATCCACCACATTGTGGGAGCACGCAGGAGCCTCTCTCAGCAGGCCTGGGTTTAGCACTGCCCCACTGCCTATTGCTGGAAATCAAATCTGCACCCATCTGGGATAGCTCCAGGAGCCAAAAAGTCTTTAGGTCTGATTCCCCGTGTATTACTTTTATATGGTTTTGAAATAAAATTTTGCATTAGCTGAGCTGTATTTACATTGGTCAAAAATAAGTAACTTTACCTGTGTTACCAGCTCTTCAGCCTTCTTGTATTGTCTTAGTGAATGGCTTAGTACTCTTAGGGTCTTTATACCTCCATAAAATACATTTCCAACTAGGAAACTTAACCATGGCAACCATTTTACTATGTTAAAGAATGCTAGTTCATGGTAACAAACACAAAACCAGAAAAATTGTTTTAAAAGTAATATTTAAGACCAAATGACTCAAGACTAAATGGGGAAAAAAAAAATTCTTGTGAAATTTGTGTAGCATAAAAATAAAAATGTACTTGAGTATTGCACAAAATATTCAAAATGGTCCTCATGACTACTTTCTTTAGTCTAATTCTCACATGAATAATACAGAATCTGTGCTTACCTATTTAATAGCCATTCGGAGAAAGCTATGCCATACTTGATCAATAGTCTTGAAGAAAGTTAATGAATATTCATTATTCTTGAAAATGACTGATCTAGTAAGAGGTGAGGAATAGGTCACAGTCCTGAAACAACAGATAAAACAGTAGCAGTCTGAACTAAGCCAACATGTTTTGGTTAATGATTCCTAGTTAACTCTTTGTTTTTGAACTGTAACTGAGGTTAATTGTAACTACTGAGTAGAACAGGAGACTTTATTGTTGCTCTTACATTTGAAAGAATGATTCTACAGGTCTCCAAGTGCTCTAGCTTTCATGTCACAAAGCACATGCTCAAGTCATTGCATGGCTTTATCAAGTCCAATGGAGCGCTGCAAGGATAATTAAGGGACTGGAGCATGTGCCTTGTGAGGAGAGGCTGAGACCTGGCACTGTTCAGTCTGGAGAGGAGAAGACTGAGAGGGGATTTAATAAACGTTTATAAATATCTGAGGTCTGGGTGTCAAGAGGGAGGGGACAGGCTCTGCACAGTTGCACCCTGTGATAGGACAAGGGGCAATGGATGTAAACTACAGCACAGGAGGTGCGACCTCAACATGAGGAGGAACTTACTCACTGTGAGGGTCACAGCACACTGAAACAGGCTGCCCAGAGAGTTTGTGGAGTCTCCTCTGGCAACTTTCAAGACCATCTGGATTTGTTCCTGTGCGACCTGTGATGGCTTCTGTGGTCCTGCTCTGACAGGGGGTTGGGATTGATGATCTTTGAAGGTAACCTCCAACTCCTAACATCCTATGATCCTATGAGTCTTTGTGGTTAGATGTAAGCTGATGAGCTTTGTGTAGATAACGGATGATGAAAATGTGTATCACCCTTGATGAAATGTGAAAATTAGTGGAGATTTATGTTCTGCAGAACTACAGTTCATTTTAAATTTTATTTGTAAAACTCAGAAGGTGACTATTTTGCTGATTTAAGCTGCTATAACTTCTTTTTTCAATGCATTGAAATACCTGTTATAAAGTAACATGGAGAAAGAAAATATAATTCATCTTAAAATGAATTAGGATTGAAAGTACATTTTGAATAATAGGCTCAAACACAACAAAACAAAACAAAGAAATAATGTATTTCAAGATTTACCTTTGTAAAATGGAATCAGTGCCTGGTTTTGTGGCTGATGGGTTCACAAACCACAGGTTTATGTATTTATATAGCTTTTAAAAAAAAACAATTTTAACTTTTTAAAACATTATTATTATTTAATTGGACACTGAAATAGTTGAGATGGTAAAGAAACTGAACAACTATTATTGAAGTGCGATCCATAGTGTCATGATTAGTTAATTCTGTACAAAATGATAATGTGAGATATATGTCAGGTAATGATAGGACTGGGGGGAATGGAAAAAAAAAAAAGAAATGGGTAGAATAACCTTTATTTAGAATAAACCAAACCAGGTTGGAAGAGACCTTCAAGATCATCGTGTCCAACCCATCAACCAATCCAACCCACGCAAACAGCTAACCCATGGCACCAAGTACCCCATCAAATCTCCTCCTAAACACCTTCAATGACGGCGACTCCACCACCTCCTTGGGCAGCCCATTCCAATGGGCAATCACTCTTTCTGTATAGAGCTTCTTCTAATATCCAACCTGAACTTCCCCTGGTGCAGCCTGAGACTGTGTCCTCTTGTTCTGGTACTGGCTGCCTGGGAGAAGAGACCATCATCAGCCTGTCTACAACCTCCCTTCAGGTAGTTGAAGAGAGCAATAAGGTCACCCCTGAGTCTCCTCCTCTCCAGGCTGAGCAACCCCAGCTCCCTCAGTCTCTCCTCATAGGGCTTGTGTTCCAAACCCCTCACCAACTTTGTTGCTCTTCTCTGGACTCGTTCCAGCAAGTCAACGTCCTTCCTAAACTGAGGGGCCCAGAACTGGACACAGTACTCGAGGTGTGGCCTAACCAGTGCAGTGTACAGGGGCAGAATGACCTCCCTGCTCCTGCTGGCCACACTGTTCTTGATGCAGGCCAGGATGCCATTGGCCCTCTTGGCTGCCTGGGCACACTGCAGGCTCATGTTCATCCTACCATCGACCAGTACCCCCAGGTCCCTCTCTGCCTGGCTGCTCTCCAGCTACTCTGACCCCAGCCTGTAGCACTGCATGGGGTTGTTGTGGCCAATGTGCAGAACCCAGCACTTGGATGTGTTCAATCTCATGCCGTTGGACTCTGCCCATCTGTCCAGCCTGCCGAAGTCTCTCTGCAGAGCTTCTCTACCCTCCAGCAGATCAACGCCTGTCCCCAGCTTGGTGTCATCAGCAAATTTACTGATGATGGACTCAATGCCCTCATCCAGATCATCAATAAAGATGTTAAAGAGCACAGGGCCCAGCACTGATCCCTGGGGGACTCCACTACTGACTGGCCACCAGCTGGATGTGGCACCATTCACCACCACTCTCTGGGCTCGGCCATCCAGCCAGTTCCTAACCCATCGCAGTGTGCTCCTGTCCAAGCCATGGGCTGACAGCTTGGCCAGCAGTTTGCTATGGGGGACGGTGTCAAAGGCCTTGCTGAGGTCCAGGTAGACCACATCCACAGGCCTCCCCACATCCACCAGGCGGGTTACCTGATCATAGAAGGAGATCAGGTTGGTCAGGCAGGACCTGCCCTTCCTAAATCCATGCTGGCTAGGCCTGATCCCTTGGCCATCCTGTAAGTGCTGTGTGATTACACTCAGGATGACCTGTTCCATGATCTCGCCTGGCACTGAAGTCAGGCTAACAGGCCTATAATTCCCTGGCTTATCCAACCGGTCCTTCTTGTGGATGGACACAACGTTGGCCAGCTTCCAGTCCTCTGGGACCTCTCCAGTGAGCTAGGACTGCTGGAAAATGATGGATAATGGTTTGGTCAGCTCCTCTGACAGCTCTCTCAGCACCCTAGGATGGATCCGATCTGGTCCCATGGACTTGTGGGGATCCAAGCTGCTAAGGAGAGTTCCAACCACCTCCTCATGGAACATAGGGAAACTGTGCAGCTCCCTGGCTCCTTCTGCCAGCTCTGCAGGCCAGCCGTCAGGAAGACGTTCTGTCCTTCTAGTAAAAATTGAGGCAAAGAAGGTGTTAAGTATCTCTGCCTTTTCCTCATCCCTTGATACAACATTTCCCTCCATGTCAACCAAGGAGTGGAGGTTGTCCTTTCCCTTCCTCTTGCTATTAATATATTTATAGAAGGACTTTTTGTTGTCCTTCTCAGTAGAGGCCAGTTTAAGCTCCAAATGTGCTTTTGCCTCCCTAATTTTCTTCCTACGTGATTTGGCAACATCCTTAAATATTCCGTGGGTTGCCTTCCCTCTCTTCCAAATGTGATACACCCTCTTTTTTTCCCTTAGTTCTATTAAAAGTTCATGAACCATCCAGGCTGGCCGTCTGCCCCGGCGGCTCATCTTCCAGCAGATTGGCACAGCCTGTCCCTGAGCCTTCAACAATTCTTCCTTGAAGTAGGTCCAGCTCTCCTGAACCCCTTTATTATTAAGGGCTTTATCCCAAGGAACCCTCTGAATTAGTTCCTTGAGTAACCTGAAGTCTGCCCTCCGGAAGTCCAGAGTGGAGGTCTTCTTGCTACCCCTCTTAGCTTGACAAAAAACTGAAAATTCAATTATCTCGTGGTCACTGGACCCCAAACACCCTCCGACCACCACATCACCCACCAGCCCTTCCCTGTTGGTGAAGAGGAGGTCAAGCATAGCCTTGCCCCGGTAGGCTCTCGCAGTACCTGGGATAAGAAGCTGTTCTCCATGCATGTAGATTCAGATTGGATGTTAGGAAGAAGTTCTTCACCATGAGGGTGGTGAGACACTAGAACAGGTTGCCCAGGGAGGTGGTAGAAGCCCTATCCCTGGAGGTTTTTAAGGCCAGGCTGCATGAGGCTCGGAGCAACCTGATCTAGTGTGTGGTGTCCCTGCCCATGGCAGGAGGGTTGAGACTAGATGATCCTTGAGGTCCCTTCCAACCCTAACAATTCTATGATATATTTTATGACATAATTTCCCTTCATGCAAACTGCAGATGAAGTGTTTTAGATGGGAAAGAGGACCTGGGCTTGCTTCTTTTGCTCATTTATGTGTCTGAATGTACCATGATCTTTTGCACAGTAGTGAAGGGCAATGCTAATTAGGAACTAGCAAACAGTTTTACTTCATTTGAAAGTTTCACAATTGTGTATAACCCATGTGTTATCTTACAAATGAGGAAAAATTACTATTTTACCTCTGGCCTGTTAAAAAAGCCTGGTTGTATCTATGACCTTTAAGACATGCCTTTATTTAAATGGCTCTGATGGTTCTATTTTTAACTACTGCTATAGGATTTTTTTTTTCACTTGTATATGTTGTTATTGCAATACTTAAGGATGCTTGCTATTAGTTCTTCATGCTGGTTTAGCATCTCTGCACTGCAACACGATTTTCCATACATGGATTTCTTACAGATGTATGTAGATTTGCTATTGCATTTTCTATGCAGACATATCTTTTTTTCCAGAGAGCTAGTGAGACAGTGAATCAAGGTAGTGGAAGGCAAAATGAGTGGTGAAGAAGCAACAACTGTGCTGTGTGTGTCTTCACCTCACTTGACAGCATGACAAGAGGAAGGGCTAAGGGCAAACAGTGCTGTGCACTGAGCTGGAAGACCAGTCTCACTCCTCCTCCTACTCCAGAGAGAGTATCACTAGGAACTCCTTGAAGCTCACTCTCAGTATGACAGATGATGTGGGGAGAAAAAAAAAAGAGAGAGAGGAAATTTAGACTGGAGATAAGGAAGACATTCTTTCCAGTGAGGGTGGTGAGACACTGGAACAGATTGCCCAGGGAGGTTTTGGATGCCCCCTCCCTGGAGGTGCTCAAGGCCGGGTTGGGTGATGCCTTGAGTAACCTGGGTTAGTGAGATGTGTCCCTGCCCATGGCAGGAGGGTTGGACCTAGATGATCCTTGAGGTCTCTTCCAACCCTAACTGTTCTGTGGTATTCTGATTAAAACAAAACCCAGTGTCTGTTATGTTTCATCTATTTGTAGATTAGGTAAATATGTTCATAATTTCATTTGATGTCTCTGAATAGCAATGAGAATCATTACTATTAACATATGAATATCAGCTTGGCTTTCATGTGTTGACTCAGAGGCAGTTTTATGAATTTTTAATGATGTTGCCAAATTCATCAGATTCTCTCATGTTACTGAGATTATTCATGCAGGCAAGTGGTTATAGGGCCAAGGCAAACACCTAAGGCCCTCCAGAAGAGGTTTAATGGCGTGACTCACAGACACAGTGCCTCCAGTCTAAGTGCTGTAACAGTTACCTATGTAGCTGATGATATTTGACAATACTTAGTATGGAATAAATTGATTCTTATTTTCATGCAGTACAAGTAACAGAGAGTACAATATTCAGGTTTTGTATTCAGTTAGCTTCTGTTTAGTTTCCATCAATAGTAAAAGAGAAAAATAAAAAGAAGAAACATGAAGATCTTTCTTTCAATATTTTAACTGGGCTGCAGACATTAGTATGGAAGAGAATTCTACAAGTTTTTTCTTTTCTCTTTTCATTTAGTTTAGTTTCATTTTGTTTCATTCCATTTTGTTTCTTTTTGTATTGTAGACTGGGTCCCCAAAAAAGCTTAATTGAAATTCACTGGAAGTTAGGCTTCTTTTATTTAGGCCTAAGCTGTTGATGCTAGGAGTGAAAGGTATCTGAGGACAAACTCTTTGTATAGAGCCTGCCATGGTGGGAAGAATATTAGCACTTACAATGGAAATAATATTTGGTGATAGAGGATGGTGGTTATGTATTTTTATGCAATTTTTTTGCAATCAGCATTTTTTGAAAATGGGAAAAATATTGTAAAAAATGAAACCCCTTTAAGTGAGATGCTCAAGCATTGAAATGTACTCATTAGAAATTTCAAACATAGGGAAAGGGGTGTTGGACTGGAGGATCTCCAGAGGTCCCTTCCAACCCCTAACATCCTGTGAAATGGAAGGGATCTTAACAAGGATCTCCACATACTTTTCGTTCTATAGCATATTGTGGTGGGTTGAAATTTTCCCCCCAACATTAACTTTGCCAGACCAGACCAGCTGGAAGCAAATGAAAGCTGTATTTACAAGCAAAACTACAATTTACAGTGGAATGCAATGAATATGTACAAAATATGCAGGATTTACAATATTTACAGATATTTACAATTAACAAACAGCACTAGAGTCCCACTGGTCAGGACCAGGAGAAGCTACTAGCTTCTCCCTCTCTGCCTTCTGAGACCTCCCCTGTACAAAAAGGAGAAGTGGTAGAAGCAGAAAAAGTTAATACCAAAACAACGCAGACAAGGTCAAGCAGAAGCAAGTTAGGATCTCTCCAGAGTGAAGAAGCAAAGAGACAAGAAGGAATTGTTTTGATACAACCAGTTTAAGTTCCTTAACTTTCCAATGAAATTGTTTAGAATTATCTTTATTTTCCTTATTATACCCCATAGTGACTCACTTACATTTTACTACATTTTTACTCAAGATCTGTGAAAAAATTTTAAAAGCTTAGCCTAAAACTACCACACATGTGCTTACAGCTGTGTTGTCAAGGAAAATATACAGCAATAAAAGCAGAATGGATCAAGATATCTCTGCTCTAGCAGAGAAATTATAGCAATGTACATTAAAATAATAATGAATCATGATGCTTCATTGGTTCCAACTTTATTATGATGCTTCTTAGCAGTGTTTCCTGTCCAGAAATATGAATATTTATCCTATCTTAAGTACACATTCATATAAAAGATGATCACTGTTTAGCAACTGATTTAAAACATCTACAGTGTTTCATGGACAACATTTGGCTTCAGGCATACTTTTCTTAAAAAGGCATGCAGTCACATAATTTTTAAAAGGTACTTTATAAATGCTATTAAAGCATCCCATCTCATAATCTTTTCCTAAATGTTTATTGATTTTAAGAGAAATCTTTCTATTATTCATGTACTTGGATATTTATGCTGTTTTTTTCAAAGCATCCAATGCGAAGCATTGCAGGCTAGAGTCTTTCACATGTTTTGCTGTAAGAATATAAAGCAAAGTGAAGAATGTATACCGAGGCAAAGTATGATGAAATTGATCATACTGATGATGTAAAGCTCTGGAAAGAGAGAAGCTCTGGAAGGAGAGAGGGACCTGGGGGTGCTGATTGGCAGCCATCTGAACATGAGCCAGCAGTGTGCCCAGGTGGCCAAGAAGGCCAATGGCATCCTGGCCTGCATCAAGAATAGTGTGGCCACCAGGAGCAGAGAAGTCATTGTGCCCCTGTACTCAGCACTGCTTAGGCCACACCTTGAGTCCTGTGTCCAGTTCTGGGTCCCTCAGTTTAAGAAGGATATTGAGACTCTTGAACATGTCCAGAGAAGGGCGACAAGACTGGGGAGGGCCTCAAGCACAAGCCTTATGAGGAGAGGCTGAGGGAGCTGGGATTGTTTGGCCTGGAGAAGAGGAGGCTCAGGGGAGACCTTATTGCTGTCTACAACTACCTGAAGCGTGGTTGTAGCTAGGTGGGGGTTGGTCTCTTCTCCCAGGCAACCAGCACCAGAACAAGAGGACACAGTCTCAAGCTGCACCAGGGGAAGTTTAGGCCTGAGGTGAGGAGAAAGTTCTTCACTGAGAGAGTCATTCGCCATTGGAATGTGCTGCCCAGGGAGGTGGTGGAGTCACCATCATTGGAGGTGTTCAAAAGGGGATTGGACGTGGCACTTGGTGCCATGGTTTAGTCATGGGGTCTGTGGTGGCACGTTGGACTTTATGATCTTTGAGGTCTCTTCCAACCTTGGTGATTCTGTGATTTTGTCTTGTTGACACATGCTCTAGAGCAGAACTTTACCTGGGGCATATGACACACAGTTTATTAGGAAGTGCATAATCTCCTGTTCTATGACCACCATATTTTTAATAGATGACAGGGGACAAAGAGATTGTCACATGTCTTCCTAGAAAATGCCAAAACAATATAGATAGCACTCCTAGGTACTGATACATAGTAATTTCATCGAACAGTGCAAATAATGGAAGCAGGGACATTAGGAAGAAATTCTTCCCCATGGGGTGGTGAGGCACTGGAACATGTTGCCCAGGGAAGTTGTGGAGGCTCCGAGCCTGGAAGTGTTGAAAGCCAGGTTGGATGGCACCTTGAGCAAGCTCGTGTAGCAGGAGGTGTCCCTGCCCATGGCAGGAGGATCTGAATTAAATGATCTTTTAAGGTCTCTTCCATCCCAAACTAATCTGTGATTCTGTGACTTGTTCCCCACATTAGTGAGATTATACCTTCCACCAGTATTCAGGAATTTTAGAAAGGAAGGTGAATTCTCCAACTGCTCTGGGTTACACAAATTGCATCAAAACCAAAAGAAAACAAAAATGCTGAGATCCTTTTCCTAGGGCTAAGCACCAACAGTTACAGCATGATTTTCAAGAGATGCTTAGATAAAGTGGGAATTAGCCTCCCCCATATATATGCATTTATAGAGTGATTTTCCAGGAGATAAAGCAATTTTATTCTTTGCATACATGTTATGCATACATTACTTGGGTTTTGCTGTTCGTTTCCCTCTCATTGACACTTTTAAAATCAGCTAGGAATTTATTTTGAGCTTTATAATTATTTCCTCTATGAAAAATATGCACCTTTACATACTAGAACATATCAGTTTCAAATATTCGACTATCTTCCATTAGATAAAACTTACATCTCAGCAATCATTACATTTTCCTGTCTGCCATACTATGGCTAATATTGGTTAAAATGTCATAAATTGCCCTACTTGATGTTGTTTGATGCAGAGCAACCTCAAGCTTTTTGTGCAATTTCTATAGCCTGTGTTAAGGAATATGGCAACAAAAATGTCTCAGAATCAAGCATTCTTAAGCCAAATCAAGCAGACTTAAGCCAAATCATTTGGTTTTGCAGTTGGATGTTGGATCAATCAGGTTTTGTTGTGCAAGCTTAAATTTTTCTATCTACATGCATTCACTTCCTAATCATCTGGTACTAAAAATACCATGCTGATGTGGACTTAGACAGTAGCAATAGTATTTTATTCTAATAAGTGATTTGTTTATGTTTTTGTTTGCTAGGGTTTTTGTTTGCTTGTTTGTTTGTCTGTTTTTTCCCCGAGAACATCTATGTTCTCAAAAAAAAAAAAAAAGAAAAAAAGAAGGAAAAAGATGGGTATCCAGAAGGATAAGAGTGATGGAGCACTGGGACAGGCTGCCCAGAGAGGCTGTGGATCTCTGGAGACTTTCAAAACCCACCTAGGTTCCTGTGCAGCCTGCCCTACGTGATCCTGCTTCAGCAGGGGGGTTGGACTTGGCGATCTCTGGAGGTCCCTTCCAAACCCTAACATTCTGTAATCCATGTTATGCTTCTCTTTCATCAAGAAACTTTTTTTTCTAGGGAAGTATTTTAATCTTCCTTAGATAGATGTTGTACATAAAATGAATCTTCTAGAACAGGCCTGGTTTTTGTGTTTGTATGTGTCACCTTTGCTGATCTTGCTAAAATACTTTTGCTAAAAAAATCTTGTGCTAAAATTCTTTTGACTAATTTTCACTTCTACTAGCACTATAGATTCAATACTGTTCAGGCAAAAGCACAAGATTCTATTCTAGGCCACTGAAGTTAACTTGTGGATAATGTACTATTGCACGACCTGCAGAAATAGGTAAGGAAAGCAAAAAAAAAAAGTAGGCTAAGGAGATGTGGAGGAGAGGAACAGTCTGACTCTCAGATTCAGGGATGCATGTGCAAGGCTAGCAATTAAAAGGAAAAAGAAGCTGTATTTCTAGTTTAAATCCAAGAGTTCTGATCTGGAAATGATTGTTAAGACAATTACAATTATATTACAGCATCTTAATGACTTTTTAAACTAGAGGTATATTTAAATTGCAAATGCAAGCAGCTGTTACTTAGTTACACTAATTAGAAAAAAGCTAAACTACACCTAATCTGATAAGGATGTTCATATCATCTCACAGTGGTTTTCTGTACAGCAATCCAAGTTTTGGGGTAATGGTGATTTATCTGATTTCTGGCCTACATTAATTTATTTTTCCATTTGTTTGCTTATTTTTAAAACATGTAAAACTGATCTTTTCAGTTTTCTATCAGTAGGAATAGTTGTGGAGATATCAGTTATTCCCACTTTCATAGTTATTTAAATGTTTCTTTATATACTTGCTAGGTAGGGTTCCAATATTCTTTACCATGAGAGTAGTGGAACACTGGAACATGTTGTCTACAGAGGTAGTTGAGCTCTCACCCCTGGAGATATTCAAGGTGAGGCTCAACAGGGCTCTGGACAACCTGATCTAGTTGAGGATGCCCCTACTGAGGATGCAGAAGGGGTTGGACTAGGTGACCTTTGGAGGTCCCTTCCAACCCAGACCATTCTATAATTTAACTGTCATGTCTCACTTGACTTATGAGAGAGGAAGGAAAAGGGAGTGTCTGAGATTTGATGATTCACTTGGGTTAAATGAAGGAAACTTATATCACAGGTCCATACAAAAAGAGCACTAACTGGCTTTATTTATATATATGTGTGTGTGTGTCTAAGAGCAAGTGAGGGAGAGAGGAGACAACAGATAATGATATGGATCATCACCTGTGATTCCTGCTCTGTCTTTCCTGGTGTGTTCCTTGGGTCTTCGGTGGTGGGTGCACACCTGCCAGCGTGTCCAAGTCCTTTTTATTCTCTGACAAAAGGGCTATTGCTTTGTGGCTTCTTGATGTATCCCCTAATTTGCATGGGAAGTGCTGGAAGGTGGGGCCTCTCAATGTGTGCATTTGTGAGTGGGTTAGGGCTGTGTTAACCCTTTCCACTAATTAGGCATGGGTGCTGGAGACCCTGTATTTTATTACCCTTTGCACAGTGTGCAGCAAACTTCCTTATCTCAGTGGAACAAATGGAAACTTGGCAAGGGGGCATCCCCCAATGCCTGGATAAGAGGAGGCTCAGGGGAGATCTTATTACCATCTACAACTACCTGAAGGGAGGTTGTAGCTAGGTAGGGGTTGGTCTCTTCTCCCAGGCAATCTATGACAGAACAAGAGGACAACATCTCAAGCTGCACCAGGGGAGGTTTAGGCTGGATGTTAGAAGAAATTCTTCACATAAAGAGAGATCAGTTATTGGAATGGGCTGCCTGGGGAGGTGGTGTAGTCATCATCACTGGAGGCGTATAAAGAGACTGGATGAGGCACTTAGTGAAATGGTTTAGTTGATTAGATGGTGTTGGGTGATAGGTTGGTCTCTATGATCTCAAAGGTCTTTTCCACCCTGGTTAATTCTGTATTCTGCATTCCAAACCCTACTGAGCTGGCATATTTTGTTCCTTGTCTTGACTGCAGAGCACGTTTGCCCTAACTCCAAAGCTACTGCCTCACACTGTGTTTGAGACATAACTCATTTGGGTCAGAGTCTGACAGTAACATTTACCCTGAATTGAATAAAATACACATTTTGGGTGTACAAATTATCTTTGCATCTTCAGGTACTTCCTGCAGTAATTTCCATTGATTGGAGTGCATGTGCTTGTGAGAACAGGGATGATCAACTGCACTGAGTCAACAAGACACTCATTATTCTACCAGATGCTTTCATTTTCACATAGCAAGAGGATCTTTATGGACCATTGTTTTATTTTTCTCCGAGAAGGATTTTTCAGTTTACTTAGAATTCCAGAAATGAATGCTCTGTTACATGTTTAAAGAAATTCTTGGCAAGACCTTAAGAAACACAGACTCTGCTACGCAAATACTGTGTATGAGTGTACAGAACTTTCAGCATTTGTTTTAAAGAGGTAATTCTAGGGAAAACCAGCATCAACAACCAACAAAAACTACCAGGCAATACCCCTTCTTCTGCTTTTTCTCTCATGATAAAAAGTGTATTACCTGACTATTGTGTTTTATTCCTGAAAGAGATGATAAAACAGTGTTTTTAATCTCTCACTTTATGGACACAAATCACAACAGCAATCTGAGTATCACCCCAGAGAGGTTATTTCTGGACTTTTTTATTCTGTTTGCAAACAAAGTGTGTGTTTTTCCTCACATGTACATTATTTTCTTTCTCTGAGTGCTTGCTACTACTTGACTGTTAATAAATCATGTACCTGTAATGGATGTCACATATATCAGATACAGTGGAACTTCTGAAGGTTGTGTGTATTCATTCATGTCTTTGGGAAGCCCATTGCCAAAGTGTATCAAAAGCCTTTCAGACTTGCCAATTGGCATGGGAGTGTCACCAGATTACTAATGCACTCTGCTTCTATTGGTCTAGTTAGCAAATGAGAAATGTACATCTCTGGTATTTTGTACTTTTGGTTGAAGCTAAAGCAAGAAGCACAGAATTGGCATGTTCTAAAAGGCAGGCTGTGTCCTGGTGAATGCTTAAAGCAAACACACATGGATTGAAAAGGTATTGTTTGAATCAAGAGATCCATTTTTCATTTTTCCATTCAACAGGATGTTATTTACTGTGTCACACACAAAACTCTACACATTTACCCATCATTATCCTGGATTGAATTAACTTTTCTTAGTGCAGATATAAGAAATTCCATCACATTAAACTAAAGAAGACAGGAAGAGGGCTAGATTTGCGCATCTGATAGAGAATTTATAGAAGTCATTAGAGATAGAATAATGTATAATTAGATAGTACTGATTGCAGTCAGAATCAAGACTAGTAAATGCTGGTACACCAACAGCATTCCCCGCTTGCCAAGGAGGTGGCGAGTAAAAAAATTATGTAGTCTTTTTTTAGTTTATTCTGAGCAAACTGCTCAGCCAGCCATGGATGAGTGAAATGACAGAGGAATGCATAAAAGCTCCCTTTTTGCAGATAAAAATTTGTCTGTGTCACCACTTAGCTGGTAAGCAAGTGAGTATGATTTTTCTGGTATTTGATAGAAATGGAAACCAATTCAAAATACAAGCATGAAAAATACTTTTCAGGTTGTTTGACGAGGAAATGGAAAGTAGTCCTGCCTTCATTACCTGTAAAACAGAATGCCTTGGATTTCTGTACTTACTCTCTTCCACAGAAGTGAAGGGCATATTTATTTCACACTCCTGCGTTGCTTGGAACACTTCAGAGGGAGCTTAGACTGGCTGCTTGTGAGAGATGAGGAAATAGTCAGTTATTTTCTGTCAATGTGAGCCTGAGCTTAATATTGCAGATACATACATGAAGCAGTGCCTAGCAGCAGAGCAGTGATTGCATAGCACCACACAGAGGGCAAGTATATTACCATTTCTTTTTCATGCACCACTTAGTGCTTGATGCATTGATTTTGCATATAATTTTGCATATAATTTAAGTAACTAAAGTGTACAGAGATGAAGGAAGAAAGAAAAAAAATAAAGGAGATTTAAGAAAGAGAAAGAAGGGAAAACAAGAAACAAAAGCTGAGAAGCTTCAGCAATCCAAGCAACTGTTAGAACATCAAGCAGCGAGGACCTTACCACTCTCCTGCACTCATATCATGTGTCCTCAAGTTTCAGATGTAATTTGTGTGTCTTGTGATGCAAAGGGAGTAGAATACAACAGCATGTAATTACATTTAATCCTTAGTAATTCCAGCTTCTGCAATTCAACTTGTATAGGATAGCATTGCTGAGACAGTGAAAAGCTAAATGTAGGAAGGATCACAGTCAGGTCTGCAGCAGCCTTTCACAGCCCTGGAAATGCCCAGCACTTTCACTGTCTAAAGAACAACCAAAGCCAAGTGTATCTATTTTTTGCAGCAGTCTGGCATGAAAAGTCATTTTAAATCCCCAGTGTAACTTTAAGGTATTTTCTAATGGAGAAATTACTCTGCTGTGCCATCATTAGCACTGTCTGCTGTCATCAAACACAAATCACTTTTGGACTGGGAAGGTTAGAACTAAGTATCAAGAAATATAATGATTACTGCAATATGTTTCATGGCCATTGTGCTTTGTTTTGCATCTCAGAAAGAACACTTGAAGCAAAAAATCCATTTCCCTGACCTCCATCCGGCTCTTTTATATATGCTCATGTACTTTGGTTGTGTAGACTCAGGTCTAACAAATATTTCTCTTTATCATTCATTTTGGGATAAATCCACTACAAACTGTACAGATGATAGTCACATTAAATCCCTTAGTGCAACATTACATATTTCTACAATTTTTCAGAAGATTAACCCAGTGGCGGTAGTTTGAAAGCATCATGATAATTTGGAAGTAATAAAAAGATGTTGAAACATATTCTTGCCATTGAGGCCCAGTGTCAGAATTCCAAAAATTGGCATTCCACTTCACCCAAACTGTAGGGAAGGCAAATTCAGTAGTATTGAATCACAGAACATTGATTTTGGAAGGGACCTCAAGCAAGGTGAGCTGGAGCGTTTTCCATGTGACTTTTGAATATATCCAAGGACAGAGACTCAACAATCTCCTTGTGCAACCTGTGCCAGGGCTCAGCCACCCTGATGGTAAAAAGGTGTTTCCTGATATTCAAAGGCAAACTTCTATGTTTGTTTGTTCCTGTTGTGTGCCCCTCATGGAGAGCATGACTCACTCAGATATTCAGATGCAGATAAAGAATTTTTTTATGTTATGCTTCAGGTGCACATATGATCCTACTTTTTTGTTGTTATTGTTTGTTATTGTCGGTTTGTTTTTTTTTTTCATAAAATCTATGGCCTTTCATCATAGGCCTACTTATGTAAAAGTAGGTAGGATCTATCAGTTAATGGAACAGCATTATTTATCTGCAAGAACAAATTTTGAGGACACCTAATATATATCACAGTATCACAGTATCACAGTATAACTAAGGTTGGAAAGGACCTCGAGGATCATCAAGTCCAACCTATCAACACAGACCCCATGACTAGACCATGGCACCAAGTGCCATGTCCAATCCCCTCTGGAACGCCTCCAGGGACGGTGACTCAACCACCTCCCTAGGCAACCCGTTCCAATGATGAATGACTCGCTTGGTGAAGAACTTCCTCCTCACCTCGAGTCTAAACCTCCCCTGGTGTAGCTTGAGACTGTGTCCCCTTGTTCTGGTGCTGGTTGCCTGGGAGAAGAGACAAAGCCCTTCCTGGCTACAACCACCCCTCAGGCAGTTGTAGAGGGCAATGAGGTCACCCCTGAGCCTCCTCTTCTCCAGGCTAAACAATCCCAGCTCCCTCAGCCTCTCCTCATAGGGCTTGTGCTCAAGGCCTCTCCCCAGCCTTGTTGCCCTTCTCTGGACACGTTCAAGTGTTTCGATGTCCTTCTTAAACTGAGGGGCCCAGAACTGGACACAGTACTCAAGGTGTGGCCTAACCAAAGCAGAGTACAGGGGCACAATGACTTCCCTGCTCCTGCTGGCCACACTATTCCTAATGCAGGCCAGGACATAAGATAAGTACATAAGATTTTTCAGATTGAGCAACATATGTTGTTATGACAGTGAATGTACACTGATATGCTAGGCTTTTGAAATGGTTTCACTAAGTCTAGTAATCTTCATGGTGACTAAGAGGTTGCCAGTCAAACCCCTTCCCTTTCCCTCCTGACACCTCCGCCTCCACAAGCGTAAAAACTGGTAAAAGCCAACTAAAGAAAAGACAATAGGAATAAGATTCAACTCCAGATTTATATAGGCTAAAAACTTACAGTTCCAGTGGTTTCAGAAGATACCTAGTCAACGCAGTGTCAATCAGAAAGCAAGTTGGTGCTTGCATGGAAGTGTCTACATCTAGATGAGCTGAACATTTCCACAGCTTGCCTGGACTTCAAGAGCTGTTTTGGAAAGTGAGCTATGGAATAAAGTGACTGATGAGAAAGCTAGTTTATCTTTTTTTTTTTTTTTTAATTTTATTTGCTCCCAGAATATTTCACAGAATACTTCTGATGCAGGAATCACTAAATAATTCTCTACAACTTAATACATGCTACCTGATCAGGAATCTGGAGAAAGTGGATCTTGGTAGTACAGTTTTGTGTTAACAAAGCTACATTAGAATCATAGAATTGTTAGGGTTGGAAGGGACTGCAAGGATCATCTAGTTCCAACCCCACTGCCAGAGGCAGGGACATCTCACACTAGATCAGGTTGCTCAGAGCCACACCCAGTCTGGCCTTAAAAACTTCCAGGGATGAGGCTTCTACCACCTCCCTGGGCAACCTGTTCCAATGTCTCAGCATCCTCATGGTGAAGAACTTCTTCCTAACATCCAATCTGAATCTACCCATTTCTATTTTTTTTCTATTCCCCCCAGTCCTATCATTACCTGACACCCTAAAAAGTCCCTCCCCAGCTTTCTTAGGCCCCCTTAAGATACATTAATGTGCCTCAGTTTAAAATCAGTGTGTTCTACAATATACGGGCCTAAGTAGAAACGTAGAGGATGTCTTCTTGTGTAGAAAAATAACTCAAACTGAAGAAAACTTGCAAGTCAATTTCTATCACAGTACTCAAAAATTCCCCTTTTTTCTGCCATGTTTTCAAAAGTTTTTGGTGGACCAGGCTTCTCTGGGGGAGAAGGGCTTTAAGGGATAGCTCCTCTAGCCTCTAAACAAAGTGAGTTATTTATAGTAAGAGATATTTAAGCTATATTGACAAAATGTTATCTGTGAAGTTTTAACGGACTATTAAATCACAATTTTGACGCAAGTGGATTTCTTCATTCCATGTACATCATTCTTCTACATGATATTTATTTCAGAGCTACTGAGTCCCAAGGTCTTACTCTTAGTGATTCCATGTAGAGAGATAAGTAGCACATCATAATATCTACATGTTTATTTGATTGCCTCATAATACACTTCTGGCTTTCACTGTCTCTGAAGGCATAATTTCTAGGAACAAATCACTTGGAGGATATTCTTGGATTGAAAGAATCAGCTCTTAACTATCAGATCATATCTCTCAAGCGATACATTTATTGTTCTGTTTGCCTTGATTATATTCTCCACAGTAATCACTGAAAGGGTCATTAAAATTCAAAACTCTTGTCTAGTAAGTCTATTATTACAAATGTTGCTAGACCATCGCTGATTCTACATATCATGTGGAGGGTTGACCTCTGTAGTCATCCCGCATTATTCATAATTGCATCTTTCTTTGAACATACTGGTTACCATTTCATTGCCTTATTGTGGCCTTCCAGTATCTTAAGGGGGCCTACAAGAAATTTGGGAGGGACCTTTTAGGGTGTCCGGTAGTGATAGGACTAGGGGGAATGGAAAAATAACAGAAATAGGTAGATTCAGATTGGATGTTAGGAAGAAGTTCTTCCCCATGAGGGTGCTGAGACAGGTTACCCAGGGAGGTGGTGGAAGCCTCATCCCTGGAGGCTTTAAATCCAGGCTGGTTGTGACTCTCAGCAACCTGCTCTAGTGTGAGGTGTCCCTGGCCATGGCAGGGGGGTTAGAACTAGATGATCCTTGAGGTCTCTTCCAGCCCTAATAATTCTATGATTTAATATTTTGAAGATAAACTTATCATAATCACATTTGTGAGTATTGTTTTGTCAGATCTATTAACAAGATGAAGTCTCCATAGAAAAAGATGATAGTTTTTATTCAGTGTAAGCATTGTCCCATATAGTGTGTGTTTAAGTAAAGGAGCTATGCATAGATGACAAGCATGAATGCAAAGATGAACAGCAAGCTAGTAAAAAAAGAAGAATGTTAGTTATACATCAGTTATGAAATTTACTCTGTGGTCATGATAGAATCATAGATTGGCCTGGTGGGAAAAGACTTTAAGATCACCAAGTCCAACCATAAGCTAACATCTCCATGTACATATTCTAATTAATTTCTGTAGAGCAAACTAGAGAAAATGTGAGTACAAAAGAACTATTTAATTTGCTCTGACTGAAGGCAGTGCTTTAAATTATTTAATTTGACCCAAGTTGTCTAGGCAGTAGTACAAACAAATGAAAGATACTAGGAAAGGCTTCATAATGTTTCAGTTCAGATTAGACAGTAAAAGAAATATTTACTTCTTCCTTTAAATATGGATGAATCAGAGTGGAATATAGGGAGTAGAAACTAAAAGGTTGCATTATAAATTTGTTGGGATAAATCCTGTCTTTTCCCTGAAAATATTTTTACAGAGTTCAATGGGAAACATTTTCAAACAATTTTAAAGATTCTTGATTCTATGTTAGATAATCAATAAATTATTGCAATTTGTGGAGATTGGAATATTTTTGTATATCCACCTGAGGGCTAACAGACTGAAAGAAAAAGTTTCCCTGATTTGAGAGGTGGAAGTATATTTACTCAACTCAGTAACAGCCTTGGATGGTATCTATAACTGAATCCTGAGAAATTAGCAGTAATCATACATTCAGCTATGTAGCTAGTAAAATAGCCTCTTCCTTAAAATCCATTGTTGGAAGAGGGCTGTTTCCAGTTCATGTGATGACACTCAAGTCTATGTTAATTTGTCTTCTCAGAATTATGCCTTTTATTTTGTTCTTCAGTTTAAAACCTAACTGAAAGTTTTCATGGAATCATAGAGTCATAGGATGGTCTGGGTTGGAAGGGGTCTAGTCCAACCCCCCCGCAATGAGCGTGGGCATCCCCAACTACATCAGGTTACCCAGAGCCCTGTCGAGCCTCACCTTGAATAGCTCCAGGGATGGGGCCTTAACCACCTCTCTGGACAGCCTGTTTCAGTGCTCAAGCACCTCCATGGTAAAGAACTTTTTCCTAACATCCAATCCTCTAATTTCAAACCATTGCCCCTCATCCTATTTGTGCAGACCTTCACAAACAGTCCCTCTCCAGCCTTCATGAAGACCCCCTTCAGCTACTGGAAGGTTGCAATTGGGTCTCCCTGGAGCCTTCTCTAGATTTGGAGTCTTACCTAACACCTTCCAAACCTACTGTGTATTTTGTACTTTCAGTTTTAATCTACTTTGATAAGCACTATTTATGGAATGGCAAAAGCCAGTGTTGCATGTTTGTTTTTCTCCTGATAATCTAACTGTTGTCTTTACTGCTGAGGAGCCACGATGTAAGAAGTTGTTTTGGAACTGTGGGGTTTTTCTTAAAGTATGTAAGGTAAAGAATAAGCCAAACTATTATTTGAAAGATAGTCTTGGGCTAATTTTGAAAACTAAATCAAGGAAAACAAATGCAGATGCTAAATGGGTTATTTTAGAAGTGATATTTGAAGTTACTATAGAAGTGCTATGGTTTTGGAAGTCTTTTTTAGCTTCATATGACTAAGAGTATGTATATTTAGCACGGAATGTATCTACATCCTGAAGTAACAGTTTTTAAACACAACACCTGATTTAAAAGCAAGGTCACATGTCCAGTATTTAATGTGGGACTCTTTATAAAAGTTTCAATAGAAGAAAATTAAATCAGTTCTTCATTTTTCCTTTTGGTGATGGTGTTATCCTGCCCAATGAATAGGTTTAGCAAAGAAAAGTTGGAACTTTCCAGTGCTTACAGGATGTGGGAAATGTTCCCAGAACGTAGAGGAATAGGAACAGAAATATTCAGTAGGTGGCAGTCTTTCCTTTGAATATTTTTAGCACCAAAATCTCTTAAGTTGCTTCTGAAAGCTGATGTCTTTTAAAAGGACTTTAAAAGAAAGAGGTGCCCTCAAGTGGTTATTATAGATTGTATGGTATGCTTCAGAAGAGTAGTACTTGCCCTGACCAATTACTGTGTCAGAAAATTATATTCTGTTGACTTTATTTCCTCAGTAAGGTCAGTTGGGTATGACTTCTTTTCCAAAGTCTGGAGAAATGTTGTTCTCTTTGAAACAATGGCATTATCTTTCAATGCAGTTACTGCAATGAATTTAGAAAAATGCAGGTCCTTGCAACACTGTAATTTTGAGACTGCATATTGGCTGTTTTTAGGGTCACAGGATAATGGGTAGATTATAAAAGCATGATTTTTTTTCAGGATAAGAGTTGTACAACCTTGATTCACCTTCTCTTAGAGAAAAAGAAAAAAAAAAAGAAACAAAGGAAGAATGTTTACCTCAGAGTACTCATAGTAATCTGACATTTTAAGTGATCAGAAGAAACACCACTTCTTTTAACAGAAAGACACTTTGTAGCCATTTTATATTCTTGTTTAACTAAACAAGATGTGAAAGACAATATGAACCCCACCCCTGGAGGTTTTTAAGGCCAAGCTGGATGTGGCTCTGAGCAACCTGATCTAGTGTGAGGGGTCCCTGGCCATGGCAGGGGGTTGGAACTGGATGATCCTTGAGGTCCAATTCTATGCTTCTATGATTCTATGCTTCTATGATTCTATGAGTATAAACAAAAGACACCTGCAAGTAGCCAAATGAGACACAAAAAATGTTAGTCGAAGCAGTATTAGCTGATGCATGATCTTAGAAGTGAATGCACATTTGCACACAGACAACTTTAAAACATCATCTGTTGCATTTTGTTCTCTTTGCCTGCTCATCTGCATGAGTTTGCATTTCACATGTTTACCAGTTATAAAACAAACAAGAACTGCTGTTTCCTGCAGCTGTGCACCCTGGAATAAGGTGTGACACAATGGAGTACTCTAGGAGGAGTGCAGAAAAGGATCAAGACGTACAGGAAATGTCCCTATAAAGCACAATGATGGTTGCAGCATGGCTCTTGTGTACTTCTC
The DNA here is from genome assembly GCF_026170545.1 of Melanerpes formicivorus. Classification (NCBI taxonomy): domain Eukaryota; kingdom Metazoa; phylum Chordata; class Aves; order Piciformes; family Picidae; genus Melanerpes; species Melanerpes formicivorus. Next base: position 250,611 of record NW_027142505.1, read on the forward strand.
AGTCTAGTTCTTCTGGTAGTTGGCAGCACTCAAAGACTAAATGTGACTATTGGGCATGCTCATCCATGACAAAAGCTTTTGCCTATGTGCCATACCATTCCCTTACGAAGTTCATATTGCAGCTTACTTGAATTACTATTCCTATACTAACACTGCTAAAAGATTGCGAATCATTGCAAACTCACTTATGCTCTTATAATCATTGACATAATATGTCTATTGAAGAGCACTTTTTCTCTAAAATTCAGGTTGTAAGGCTGCCTTCAATTTTCAGTTCTATCACTTTCTTTCAAGGACAAGTACCCTTTTTTTATTTTTTAATGTGAATTTTCCAGAGATGTTCTAAGTGATATATTATTTCTTTTCTTACACAATTACTATTATATTAGCTAAATTTCCAAACTAAGATTTTTTTTTTTTCCTTTCATATGCACATTTAGCAGAAGAGGATTACATTTAACTGAATAAATGTAGGACCAGAGTTAATCTGTTTCCACTCTAAGCTCTTGTTCATAGAATCATAGAATCATAGAATCACAGACTCATAGACTCAGAATCATAGAATGGTCTGGGTTGGAAGGGACCTCCAAAGGTCATCTGGTCTAACCCCCTCCACAGTAAGCAGGGGCATCCTCAACTAGATCAGGCTGCCCAAAATACTGTTGAGCCTCACCCTGCATGTCTCCAGGGATGGGGCGAGGATGTTCTAGCAGGTGAGGACACTGCTTGAACTTCTGACCACAGTTTGTTTGTGTAAGAACCAGACTGGTTCAAAACAGTTGATTAATGGTCTGTGAGGTATTGAGGGAAAATAGCTGGTTTTATATTGCAAGAATTGTGTTGAAGACACTTGTAGCACAACTATCTTTGTACAAAGTAATTAGATAACATCTTGGCGCTGCCAGAGAAATAGAACTAGTTGAGAATACAAAAGGCCACAGCTTGTAAGGTCTATTGCATATAATGCCATGTAGCTTTCACTGACTACTGATTAGATTGTGGATAGAGGTTTAAGATACCAGTCTGGACCTATGGATGCCTGTATGATTCAGGGTCAGGTTTCAGGACTAGCAATGTCATGCATTCACAGCTGAAATTAGTTCCCCTACTTAGGACAGGATAAGTTGTGGCAAGCTGTCTCTTTTAAAATTCATTATTATTTAAGTAAAGGAGGAAAGACTTGCTTTCTAAGGAATTTGCTGCCTGGATCTCTTGGAGCCTGTTATCTGTTGATAGGTAGGACTCAGCAGTACCTTTTCCTTTTTTTCCCCCCTCCAACATTTTGAGAAAGAAGAGGAATTGCAATACCTTGTTTGATAAAGATGTTGGTTTCCCTGAGTGAACAAATGTGAGGCTTTATTATCATGGGAAATATTAATTTATTTTGAAGGAAAACTGTGATTTACAGTTTTCCTTTATATTCAGCAAGGATTTAGAATATGTAATATGGTTCCTATTCCTGAATGGGAAAATATTGACTAAGGACACAGGTTAATCCTGTATTTCTGTTTATTCTACAATTTGAGGGAGTAGCTGTCATATGATGCTGTTGTTCTGACCTAGGAAAGTAAAATGCTATGTGGCTGCCTCATAAGAGGGATATTTATATTGAGTGAACTCAAGAAAATATTTGTATTATGATTCATATTTTTTCTATCTTCTTTATGATGACTAATACTGATAGACTTGACACTCATAACATCCATTTTCCTTTCTTAAAGTCTTCCTTTCTTTTGAGGCTCTCTTTTCCCACAAAATGTCAGACAAGATGATCTGTTGAGATTCCTTCTCACCTGGGCTGTTCTGTGCTTTTGTGATTTTGTGCCTGAAGAACTACAATAACTAGGGCAAGAAATTTGGCAGACAGTGCCACTACCTGAAGTTCAGCTGCAGTATTTGATAGAATCGAGGAGAGAAAGGAAAGTCAGCTGGCTGCCATTGGAGGACAAGGTGAAAGGGGATTCATAGGTGCTAATCAGCTGACCTTCTGGACCTACAAAGGGATTCCATTTGCTGGAGTGTTAGACCTGAAGTTAACAATATGAAAACAGACTGAGCAAGATACTGAATCAGGAGATGACCACAGAGAAGAAAAGTGGGTCCAGAAGAAGTAGAATTTCAATATGGCATAGTCAAAAGAAAAGGATGGCGGGAAGAGGCTGACTTAGCAATACCATTCCAGGAGAATGTATGTTTATAAGGTTGATTCTAGAGATATCTGATGTTGTTAATTGGCCATTTTGTGGTCATAGGGGACTTACTTGTATTCAAATACCCAAAGTAATTTTCACTCTCAGCAGTTATTCCTAACACTCTGTGGAGAAGCTGGAAGATGAGGAGATGTAGCTAGATATCTTATGACTTCTGCTGTTTGGGTGCTTGCCTGCCCACTCCTTTCACAAGCATTTCCCTGTGGCAAGCAGCTCCCTGAAAGCTGGTAAGAGGCTTTGAACTGTTTTACAAAATGCAGTTGGCAGAGGAAAAGTGCTTTCCATCAAGAAAGCTGGAGCACAGTGTTACCCCAGCTGCTCTGAGGCACCATATGTTTGCTGCATGGCTACTAATGCTACTCCTTATTTCTTCAGGAGACTTTACAGACCTAACCCTCTGGAGTGATACTTGCATGAGGATAAACAAACTGCTGGTATGTAGCAGTATTTCATGGCAGTTAATGCTGCGGTCAGCCCTGTCAAAGCAGCTGACACAAGGTGCCTTGAGGAATATGGAGATCAAGACCAGTCTCGTTTGACACTGTCAGACCTTGGAAGCAAGACTCACAAATCTTTTTGACTTGGTCAGCAGAGCATCTGCAGTTCAGCTGACGAGGATACTAGAAAGATGTTCTTCCAATGGCATTCCAGATGCAATCATTGCAGTTTCCATCAATTGCAGAATTTAGGGCAGTAAAACTGCATGGTGTATAACCATACAAATGTGCCTCTGTGCTCCCAGACCTTTGCTGGGACAGCTATTTGTCAGCAATCAAACCATTCCTCCTAAGGGTGGGAAGATACTCTTTTCTGCCCCAACTAGCAGTCTGGACAACATAAAGGAAGTCAAAACACCAGGTGGGGAATAAGGTGCTATGCAAATGCAGGTAGGGCTCAGCTTCAGAGATCTTTCTGAGGACTGGCAGGGTGACAATCCCCAGGAAGAGAAATGGTGAACAGCTGAGCCCTGTGGGAGAGTTGGAGTGAGTATCAGTTGCCCAGGGTTTGGGAGGGATAACATCCAGAAGAATATAAGAGAAAGCCAGTGATGTGTTGGAAGGAGCTCTGACAAAAGTCTCTTAAAAATATGCCATCCAAAGCAGATACACAAATCTTCTCCCTACTGGCAGGGTTTGAGACAGTTTTATATAGTGTAACATGAAGAGGTCATTCATGACATTGTGGCTAGAGGTGTGCAGGGAATGGAAGGGATACTGTAAGGGTACGACAAAATGGTTCTTTGGGAAGGGATATTAGTCAAGGTTCTAAAATTACAAGGCTCTGGTTTCCAGAACGACTCTGCCAGGGGAGTCCATGCCTATTTCTCACCTCTACAGATACTCAGTAAATGATAGCATTGATTCACAACTGCTGAAGTTTATTACTGGATTGGCTGCAGTTACAGCAAGGAACTGGAGCCCTGGTGAAGTGCAGCACTAAGACTCTGAATTGCTTCCTAAAGAAGTCAAATACAGTTCTGGGTTTCATTATGTTTAGATGACAGACCTCCAGTTAGCATCCTAGGACAAGGGCTGGTCTTGGTGTAGTCAAACCCCTTCTGGAGGATGAGGAAGAAAAGCAGACAAAAGAGATGACAATTTGAAGAGCCAGAACAGAGGCAAATATGCAGGAACAGGCTTGCAGAGAACACCAGATAAAGCCCACCTCCTTCATGATGCAAATGTAACAACTGATTTTCAAAGCAGAAAACAATTACAAAAGGAAAGTATTTCCCAGGGCATTTGCCTGGTAGTGTCATCTCACCAAGACAGATTACTGACTACAGCTGCTGCACAGGGACACATTAACATCTCACTGTGATCAGTGCTTTGAAAGATGACAAGGAAGCCTGGAGTTCCTCCTGAGTCAATTTAATAGTGTTATCATTATCATACAGTGCAAGTTTATGTACTAAAAGTAACGGTCAGTTTTTGGTGAGGATAGGGAATTTGAGGTCAAGCTGGACATGAGCCAACAGTGTGTGCTTACAGCCCAGCAGGCCAATCACATCCCAGGCTGCTTCAAAAGAACTGTGGCCAGAAGATGAAGAGGTGATTCTGCTACTTTGCTCTGTGAGACCTCATCAGGAGTACTGTGTCCAGCTCTGGAGCCCTCAACATAGGAAGGACATGGACCTGATGGAGCAGGTCCAGAGGAGGGACATGACGATGATCATGAACTGGAACACCTGTGCTACGAGGACCGGCTGAGGAATCTAGGGCTGTTCAGCCTGGAGAAGAGAAGGCTGCAGTCTTCTAGTGCCTGAAGGAGGCTACAAGAAGGCTGGAGAAGGCCTGTGTGGTGTGGTGATAGGATGAGGGGTAGTGGTTTGAAATTAGAGAAGAGTAGATTTAGATTGAGTGTTGAAGAGTAGATTTAGATTGGGTGCTAGGAAGAAGTTCTTTATGGTGAGGATGGTGGGACACCTGAACAAGTTGTCCAGGGAGGTAGTTGAGGCCTCATCCCTGGAGATCATCAAGGTCAAACTTGACAAGTCTTTGAGCAAGCTGGTCTAGTGGAGGATGTCCCTGCTGATTATAGGGGTTTGGACTAGATGACCTTTGGAGGTCCCTTTGAACCCCCAAACATTCTATAATTCTGTGATTCTTGAAATTCATCTACTAGGTGATTTTTTGTACATCCTGTGGCTTTATGTATCAACCTACAAAGGCTCTTGATTACATATTACATGAAGTATCTGCATGCTTTTTTACAGTGCAGTAGTAGGATCACAATGTAAAGAATAGCCTAAAACACCCCTGTACTGCTGCTGAAACAATCTACCTAATTTCTGTATAGTGCCTTAGGACTTCCAGCTGCTGAGTCAGCATAGTGAACCTACTTATTGAATGCTGTTGCACTGGGATTTTCAGAATACAGAATTAACCAGGTTGGAAAAGACCTTTGAGATCATCAAGTCCAACCTATCACCCAACACCATCTAATCAACTAAACCATGGCACTAATTGCCTCATCCAGCCTCTTTTTAAACAATTCCAGTGATGTTGACTCCACCACCTCCCTGGGCAGCCCATTCCAATGGCAAATCACTCTTTCTGTGAAGAATTTCTTCCTAACATCCAGCCTGAATCTCTCCTGGAACAGCTTGAGACTGTGCTGTCTTGTTCTGTCACAGGGTGCCAGGGAGAAGAGACCAACCCACACCTATCTACAACCCCCCTCCAGGTGGTTTTCGACTGCTACCTCTCTTGTCTGAAAATTTGCTTTTCAAATCTCACTCAATTCACCCTTTTCCCACTTTTCTAAAGCAAACTCTTATGTTCTACATGTCTTATTCTTGATTTAGTTATGCACCTTAATAATTCTGAAAAACTAAAATACGTGCCCTGAGATCAGAAGAAAGAATAAACCTTTATTAGAATAAACCTTTATTAGAATAAACCAAACCAGGTTGGAAGAGACCTTCAAGATCATCGTGTCCAACCCATCAACCAATCCAACCCACCCAAACAGCTAACCCATGGCACCAAGCACCCCGTCAAGTCTCCTTCTGAACACCTTCAATGACGGCGACTCCACCACCTCCCCGGGCAGCCCATTCCATAGCGCAATCACTCTTTCTGTATAGAACTTCTTCCTAACATCCAACCTGAACCTCCCCTGGTGCAGCCTGAGACTGTGTCCTCTTGTTCTGGTACTGGGTGCCTGGGAGAAGAGACCATCATCAGCCTGTCTACAACCTCCCTTCAGGTAGTTGTAGAGAGTGATAAGGTCACCCCTGAGTCTCCTCTTCTCCAGGCTAAGCAGCCCCAGCTCCCTCAGCCTCTCCTCATAGGGCTTGTGTTCCAAACCCCTCACCAACTTTGTTGCTCTTCTCTGGACTCGTTCCAGCAAGTCAACATCCTTCCTAAACTGAGGGGCCCAGAACTGGACACAGTACTCGAGGTGTGGCCTAACCAGTGCAGTGTACAGGGGCAGAATGACCTCCCTGCTCCTGCTGGCCACAGTGTTCTTGATGCAGGCCAGGATGCCATTGGCCCTCTTGGCTGCCTGGGCACACTGCAGGCTCATGTTAAGCCTACCATCAACCAGCACCCCCAGGTCCCTCTCTGCCTGGCCGCTCTCTAGCCACTCTGACCCCAGCCTGTAGCACTGCATGGGGTTGTTGTGGCCAATGTGCAGAACCCGGCATTTGGATGTGTTAAATCTCATGCCGTTGGACTCTGCCCATCTGTCCAGCCTGTCAAGGTCTCTCTGCAGAGCCTCTCTACCCTCCAGCAGATCAACTCTTGCCCCCAGCTTGGTGTCGTCAGCAAATTTACTGATGATGGACTCAATGCCCTCATCCAGATCATCAATAAAGATGTTAAAGAGCACAGGGCCCAGCACTGATCCTTGGGGCACACCACTAGTGACTGGCTGCCAGCTGGATGTGGCACCATTCACCACCACTCTCTGGGCTCGGCCCTCCAGCCAGTTCCTAACCCATCGCAGTGTGCTCCCGTCCAAGCCATGGGCTGACAGCTTGGCCAGCAGTTTGCTATGGGGGACGGTGTCAAAGGCCTTGCTGAGGTCCAGGTAGACTACATCAACAGGCCTCCCCACATCCACCAGGCGGGTCACCTGATCATAGAAGGAGATCAGGTTGGTCAGGCAGGACCTGCCCTTCCTAAATCCATGCTGGCTAGGCCTGATCCCTTGGCCATCCTGTAAGTGTTGTGTTATTGCACTCAGGATGACCTGTTCCATGATCTTGCCTGGCACTGAGGTCAGGCTGACAGGCCTGTAATTCCCTGGCTCATCCAACCGGCCCTTCTTATGGATGGGCACCACGTTGGCCAGCTTCCAGTCCTCTGGGACCTCGCCAGTGAGCCAGGACTGCTGGAAAATTATGGAGAGTGGCTTGGCCAGCTCATCTGACAGCTCTCTCAGCACCCTAGGATGAATCCCATCTGGTCCCATGGACTTGTGGGGATCCAGGCTGCTAAGGAGAGTTCCAACCACCTCCTCATGGAACATAGGGAAACTGTGCAGCTCCCTGGCTCCTTCTGCTAGCTCTGCAGGCCAGCCGTCAGGAAGACGTTCTGTCCTTCTAGTAAAAATTGAGGCAAAGAAGGTGTTAAGTATCTCTGCCTTTTCCTCATCCCTTGATACAACATTTCCCTCCATGTCAACCAAGGAGTGGAGGTTGTCCTTTCCCTTCCTCTTACTATTAATGTATTTATAGAAGGACTTTTTGTTCTCCTTCACAGTAGAGGCCAGTTTAAGCTCCAAGTGTGTTTTTGCCTCCCTAATTCTCTTCCTACAAGACCTAGCAACATCCTTAAACATTCCGTGGGTTGCCTTCCCTCGCTTCCAAAGGTGATACACCCTCTTTTTTTCCCTCAGTTCCATTAAAAGTTCATGAACCATCCAGGCTGGCCGTCTGCCCCGGCGGCTCATCTTCTGGCACATTGGCACAGCCTGTCCCTGAGCCTTCAACAGTTCTTCCTTGAAGTAGGTCCAGCTCTCCTGGACCCCTTTGTTTTTAAGGGCTTTATCCCAAGGAACCCTCTGAATTAGTTCCTTGAGTAACCCAAAGTCTGCCCTCCGGAAGTCCAGAGTGGAGGTCTTCTTGCCGCCCCTCTTGGCTTGACCAAAAACCGAGAATTCAATTATCTAGTGGTCACTGGACCCCAAACACCCTCCAACCACCACATCACCCACCAGCCCTTCCCTGTTGGTGAAGAGGAGGTCAAGCATAGCCTTGCCCCTGGTAGGCTCTCTCAGCACCTGGGATAAGAAGCTGTCCTCCATGCATTCTAAAAACCTTCTAGACTGTCTCCTCTCTGCCGTGTTGAGTTCCCAGCAGATGTCAGGCAGGTTGAAGTCACCCACGAGAACAAGGTCCGGAGATCTTGAGACAGCCCTAAGCTGCCTATAGAAAGATCTTACTGAAGAATCTCTGTGTGACAACCTTTTATTTACTAAAGGTAATTAGGTTGAAGGTGTATTTTGATGAAAGAAACTGCAGATTACAGGTACATCCATATAACCTGTGCTGCCAAAGAACTCTGCAATAAGTACAGTATAAAATTAACATCATACAGAACAATTAGTTTCAATTAAATTAAAGTGTTAGTGAAATTCTAAAACATACTCAGATCCTAAAAAAACATCCTTCAACCAACCATGAGAAAATACAAACCCAGCCCATAGAAAACCATAACAAAATAGCACAGCCTGTTAGTGAGCACTGTTGCGTCACTTAGGTACTTGCCCTTTGAAATAGTAGTCCAGTGGAATGCATGTGTCTTCTGTTCATCACACAGGTGTGGCCTCACTTCACCTCTTTAGGGCTTATTACATACTTTCTTCTACGCTAAATCAATTTTCTTCCACTATAGAGACCAAGAGGTGAGAAAAGCATGAGGAGAAGCTTTTTCATAATCATTCTGACAGCAATAGTCACCTTAAATCAGGCTGGCAATCATGTAAGTGGGGAAAAAAAATATGATAACCGTAATCCCTGAGCTGTGAATATAAATTAATGCTAAAGAGGACAAGATTATTTCTATTTTCACATCCTTTCTTCTTTCTTTTATGCTTAGGAGATTCATTTTATAAATAGGCCTCCAAAGACTTTATTTGCAAAACAAGTCTGTGGTTTTTAAAGATATCATAACTTGTTAAACAGGTAAGGTAAGACTCATGATGATCTTGAAGGTCACTTCCAACCTGGTTCAGATCTATTCTATTCTTTCCATTCTATTCTATTCTATTCTATTCTATTCTATTCTATTCTATTCTATTCTATTCTATTCTATTCTATTCTATTCTATTCTATTCTATTCATTTCCTTTGAGCTCAAAGTCCTGCTTAGAGGGATCTTTGCAAAAATTCTCCATTTCCACATGAGCAGTTTGTGGTTGGTATTTTTCTGACAGGCATAATTTGTAGAAGGTAGTTCCCTGTTGCATTCTGTTTGCATGAGCTTAAGCCTTGGTGGTTTCAGGATGTTTAAAATGCTGGCAAAGTTTGCACAGTTTGGAACAGCTGAAGTTTTAAGTGTTTCACTGAAACTCATTCCACACTCCACATTGCCTGAAGGATATTTTCAAGTCCAAATTTATTAAGCTTTAATGTTAAAACAGTTCCTACTCTTATTCTGCCTTCCCCTAAACTGACTTAAAAGATCATTTGCATGTACATGTAAGTAAGGTTTTCATCTTTGTAAGAGGTATTTACTGGTAGTAGTGCTCAAGATGTTTGCCATATTCTAGGGTTTTCTATATAAGTGTTCAGTATACATTTATAAGTTGGAATTTGTATTTCAGTTCTTTGGTCTTGTGTGGTTACAATGGAAAACCATGATTTGCATATTGAGTGTTAGCTTTTGAAGAATAAGCAAAGCTGAAGATTCTAATTGCTTCATAATTGTAACAGAGTCTTTCTGGTAGGCATATGTCTCGGTCTGGAAGATGAGAGACAGAGTAAGTTCTTTTTAAAATATTCCCATGTGTGAAATTAAGGCACAAGTGAGGCCAAATATCAAGCAAGGCTGTTTGTTAAAGAATAAATGAAACAGGAGAAGGGAGAAAAGGGAGAGAGAGGGAGAGGAAATGGAGAAAGAGAGAGAGAGCAAGAAAGGAATCTTATTATCACCCCCCAAGACACTTTGGCTGGAGGACAGGAGGTAAAGAGAAATATCCCAGGCACCAGGTCCTTTTTGGATTGTATGGAGAGGTCTGAACATCCATGATGTTCTTCCCTTCTCTGAGCAGTCTTTTCTGGAGACTTTCACAACCCATCTGGATGTGTTCCTGTGTGACCTGTGCTAGATTCTATGGTCCTACTCTGGCAGGGAGGTTGGTCTTGATGATCTTCGGAGGTCCCTTCCAAACCCTGACATCCTGTAATCCTGTGATATCATTGGCTTAGGTTGGTAGATGCAATTTGACCTATTCCTAGGCTTAGAAACCCAGTTAACAACAGAAATGATACATTTGACTAGTGAAGTGTTGAAGCAATAAGCTGCAGAAAGTCTTTTACAGTCTAAACTGGAACATAGGCTAAGGGTTAATGATTACAGGAATATTTGGAATTGGGCCATAAAAGGGCCATTAAGCAAATAGAAATATCACTTTAAAGTTAATTATTGGGACAATATACGAGTAGGAAAAGGAATGAACTTTTCCCTGATGAAAGCAAAGCAATAGCTCTTACTGCAAGCAGACAGGCACACTAATGCTTGCGGTGCTCTACCAGTGTACATCAGCCCTGACCTGCAAATGTCTTAACGTTGAACCTCTGTTGAGTAGATACTGCCAAAAGAGTCAAGCTGAGTCACATTATGTTCTAGTCTTCTGAAAGTGAGTACACAGGAAGGAAGCAGAGATAAAGTGACCCAAATTAAAAGCTGAGTCTGTGTTTTCCAAAGTGAAAACAGTATGTGCTAATTTTTGCATTTACCTTACAAATCAACCGACTAAAGATACTCAGAGATTACAAGAATTAATTAAAAAGAATAATAAGCACCCTTTCCTATCAAATATTGCATCTGGAATGGTTTGGCACTTACTGCACAGTACCTCAGTTCATAAAAGCTAGAATAATTAATTCTTTCATGTAGGTATGTTGAAAATTCTGAGTTTAAATTAGGTAAGATTCTTTTGTTTTAAGTAATTTTTAGTTCCTTGAATAAGCAGCTGCAAAAAGGGAAATCTTAGATTGCTCTTTCTGTGACGAACTTCTTTCCAAGATCAAGCCTAAACTTCCCCCTGCACAGCTTGAGACTGTGTCCTCTGGTTCTGTTGCTTGGTCACTTCCAACCAGGTAGGTTGAAAATGCTGTCTCCCCCCCACCCCACCCCAAACATTAAATTTGCCAGACCAGCTCAATTGCAAGCAAAGGAAAGCTGTATTTATAAGCAAAACTGCAATGTACAATGGAATGCAATGAATGTGTTCAAAATATACAGGATTTACAATATTTACAGGTATTTACAATTAGTGAACAGCACCCCTTACCCTCTCCCCCCATACATAAAAGGGACAAAAGAAAGGAGCAGAGAGACATTTTGTTAGACTTAGCCAAAACACCACAGCCAAGGTCAAGCAGAAACCAGTTAGTATCTCCCAGAGCGAAGAGATGAGAAGAGAGAGAAATATTTACCAAACTAATTCTTATGGTAGGTAACTCTCCAATGGAATTGTTTAGAACTATCATTATTGTCCTTTTTACACCCAGTAGTGATTTAGAATCATAGAATCAACAAGGTTGGAAAAGACCTCAAAGATCATCAAGTCCAACCTGTCACCCAAGACCTCATGACTACTAAACCATGGCACCAAGTGCCACATCCTGTCCCCTCTTAAACACCTCCAGGTGACTCCACCACCTCCCTGTGCAGCACATTCCTATGGCTAACAATTCTTTCTATGAAGAACTTTCTCCTCACCTCGAGCCTAAACTTCCCCTGGTGCGGCTTGAGACTGTGTCCTCTTGTTCTGTTGCTGGTTGCCTGGGAGAAGAGACCAACCCCCTCCTGGCTACAACCACCATTCAGGTAGTTGTAGACAGCAATAAGATCTCCCCTGAGCCTCCTCTTCTCCAGGCTAAACAATCCCAGCTCCCTTAGCCTCTCCTCGTAGGGCTTGTGCTCGAGACCTCTCCCCAGCCTCATTGCCCTTCTCTGGACACTCACAAGAGTCTCAATGTCCTTCTTAAATTGAGTGGCCCAGGACTGGACATAGTATTCATAGTGTGGCCTAACCAGTTCTGAGTCCAGGGGCACAATGCCTTCACTGCTCCTGCTGGCCACACTATTCTTGATGCAGGCTAGTCACCTCGAGCCTAAACTTCCCCTGGCACAGCTTGAGACTGTGTCCATTTATTTACATTTTACTACTTTCTGTTGAAGATCTGTGAAAAATTTTAAAGGCATAGCCTAAAACTTCCACACAATCCCGACCAGTCTATGATTCTATGACAAATGTTAAAAATTGTGGAGTTTAAGTAAATACAATCAGAATTTTAATATGTTTGAGTATGTAAACACATTTAAACTTGGGAAGCATGCTGCTGTTTCATTTATAATTTTAGACTATTATTACTTGTAATATGCCTAGCCTTATCTAGCATCTATTCTTTTTTCTGGTGAAACAGAATCTTTGAGAATAGCAGCAAGAGGAGTATTTATGAGAACAGAAAGCTCTGGTGCAAAACTCATTTCTCACTAGGCTGCTTTCGAATTCAACCCTTGTTCCTGTATGACTAAATCATCTATGGGAATATTCAGTCATTGGACATTCTCTTAAGTAGCACAGAAAGGAAATAATTTGGGTTTTTTTTTCTGAAATAATATAATTATGCTATCTGTGTTTTTGCCAATCTTTATTACTTTCAAATCTAATAGTTCAGTGCTAATCAACATGTCAACCTACCTGCTTTAGCTACTGATTAAGTAAGAAAGGTTTGTAACATAACCAAATGAGTAATTTCCAAATGATTAGATAAACAGTTGGGTGTATCTCCTCCATCTCTACATATCAAGATTCTAATAAATGCTTAATATGCACTTTACACATTCTGTGGCTGTAATTTAATTGTCAAAACATTGATTTATGTAATTGGTTCCATAGAATCTTTATAACATATGCTGTATAGACTTCTAGAAAACAGAAGTGCTCCCTGCAAAGGAGTCGGTGTTCAACATACATTCTTTAAGAAAAGATGTTCAACTATAGTAATGTAGAACTATTCAAATTCTATAGGTTATCTTATTGCAATAAGTCAGTGGGATTCCTGACAGAAATAATAATCAGGGCTCATACAGACTAAGGTGGAAAAGGCTAGTTGTTCCACACTACTGGACATCTCCAGGCAAATATCAAAGAAGGTCCTAGTCACACTGTTAATTACATTAAAACTTGCTAAATTATCACAGAATCACAGAATCACCAAGGTTGGAAGAGACCTCAAAGATCATCAAGTCCAACCTGTCACCCAAGACCTCATGACTGCCAAGTGCCATGTCCAATCCCCTCTTGAACACCTCCAGGGCTGGTGACTACACCATCTCCCTGGGCAGCCCATTCCAATGGCTAATGACTTGCTCAGTGAAGAACTTTCTCCTCACCTTGAGCCTGAAGTACCCTTTGCACAAATTGAGACTGTGTCCTCTTGTTCTGGTGGTGGTTGCCTGGGAGAGGAGACCAACCCCCTCCTGGCTACAGCCACCCTAGTTTCATGCATTTAGTGCATTTTTCTCTCTGTAACTTGACAAAGTTACTGTTTCCTGTGTTCCTTAAAACATAGATCATCTAAGTTCCACTGATTCCATTAAATTAAAAACAAAACAAAACAAAACAAAACAGCCTGAAATCCACAGCATTCTGATTAATTTCTGATATCCTAAAACCACTACAAAATTTTCATTCCCATTTTCAATTTTCAAATGTCCTCAGAAAAGCAAGAATTCTGAGATTTAACTTCAGTTCTTATACTTGTGGATTAAATGTGTTTCATGTGGATCTTGATTCAGGAAGGAGCTCAAAATGAAGCACAGGAGCTAGCATAGCAGTTCTGTTCTATTCTATTCTGCATGCAAGACAGAAAGAAGAACAGGAGACAAAGCAAGTGCCTTAGGCAGACAAGATTGAGCATATTTCTATAGAGGGATTGTGTCATAGAGGAAAGGTCATGACTGATGCAATGATCTTCACTGATTGCATTGAATTGGAAGGGACCCTGAAAGGACATCTTGTCAAACCCCCTTGCAGTGAGAAGAAACACTTGCAATTAGATCAGGCTGCCCAGGGTCACACTTAGTCTAATCTTGAATGTTTCCAGGGGCAGGACCTCAATCACATCCCTGGGCAACCTGTTCCAGTGTTCTATTACCCTCATGGTAAAGAACTTGCTCCTAACATGGCAACAAAGTGAAACCAGAGATGTATGAATTTAAATGCTCAAGAATAATTAATATAACAAGTAACTCTGCATGGGGAGAGAAAGTAAGAGAACTGTCCTGAAGAACACTTTTCCACAGGAAGCTAGACTGCAGCATTTCTAAGCATAGGAGTTAGTTTCAAATGAAAGCTACAGTTGTTAGTTTGGTTTATGTTTGGGTTTTTTAAATGCACATTAAACATAAATAAAATCAAGATTTATAGAAAATGTTGCTGTAGAAAAGAAAAAAAACTAAGCCTGAAGCTGATAAATCTCCCATTAGAGGAGAAATTAGACAAGAAATTTACACATAGGATATAAAAAGCCCATTAATAGCTACATGTAACTCACAAGATATAAGACAAACCCAAACAAGTCTAACATGAGTTGTAATTAATTCCCTGATATTTTGGCTTCAGCTCATGACACTCAGCACCTTGATGATTCCATTTATGAAATCAGATACAGAATTATTAAAAGATTTTGACATTCATGTAAAATCATAAAGCATCACATGCAAATGCTCTGTTTAATGCAGAAATGGAATAGTAATGGATTTAGGTTTGCAGCTTACTTCTCAGCCCACATTTTCCCAATCTTTCTAAAGCTTTCAAGAGGTTCTAGGCATTCAGTACATACAGTAAGCCCAGTCAAGATAGAAAAGAGCTTAGTATGTTTCAGGATTTCACAGAATCACAGAGAACAGTTGTTACATATGCCTACAATCACAGAAAACATCTGGTTGTAAGAGACCTCAAAGATCATCCAGTCCAACCCTCAACCCAGCACTGAAGGGTCAATACTAAACCTTGTTCCTACATGCAGTCTACACACTGCTTAAACACCTCCTGGGATGGTGACTCCACCACTGCACTGGACAGACAACGTTTGACAGCCCTTTCAGTGAGGAAATACTTCCTAACATCCGGCCTAAACCTCCCCTTATGCAGCTTATAATCATTTCCTCTAATCCAGGTGCTTGTCACCAAGAAGAGGCAGCCCCCTCCTCACTCCAGCCTCCCATCAGGTAGCTCTAGAGAGTGATGAGGTCTCCCCTCAGCCTCCTCTTCTCCGGACTGAACCACCCCAGCTCTCTCAGATGTTCCTCGTAGACCATGTGCTCCAGGCCCTTCACCAGCCTCATTGCCCTTCCCTGGACATGCTCCAGCACCTCAATGTCCTTCTTGTGTTGAGGGGCCCAGAACTGAACACAATACTCAAGATGTGGCCTCACCAGTGCAGAGTGCAGGGGGATGACCACCTCCCTTTTCCTGCTGACCACAGTGTTTCTAATACAAGGCAGGATGCCATTGGCTTTCTCAGCCACCTGGGCACTCTGCTGACTCATCTTTAGCTGACTGCCAAACAGTACTCCCAGGTACCTCTCTGGGCTGGTGCTTTCCGTGTCATGGTTTGGGTTTCAAGAATCAAAGATGGGCCAGGCATTTAAGGATATCTTTTTATTTTTATTTTCTTTTCTCCATAGCAACAGGGAGTAATATTCCATCATTGATTCACCTTCACATCCAGACTTAAAGACACAGAACTGTCTATAAGAAATATTAATTAATTTGTTCTGCCTCTGAAGAATTTCTCTATGTGTGCTATATACTGATAACATTACTCAAGTCATTATCATTATCTCTGAGAAAGTGTTTTCAGACATTTGATATCTTTTAATAAGGGAAGCATAGAACATCCTGTTTAAAAGACCTAGCAAGATTCTGGTGTTATTGTTACCCATGCAGAGAACTAGGGGAACAGAAGTATTGGGGATTGAAAATCAAGATAAACAAAAAGAAGACATTCCTTGCATAAAGGAAGCTCCCTTCTAGATAGTTTTATTTGTTAATAAATATCATCATGTTCTCTAGAGACATTTACCTATTCAAATGTGGTATCACAGGGTAGAACATTTCAGTTTATTAATTTTGTTAGCAGAATACATCTGAATTTAGTAGAGTACTAATTAGGTGTATAAATCCTTGGCTGATACTAAAAAAGCATAATAGAGGACCTAGAACTTTATCACATAAGATGAGTATTCAAATGCATTTGGTCTGAGACAAGGTTGTTTTCCATTTTCCATGTGTTTTTCTTGGCCACAGTTAAGGTTAAGGTTAAGGTTCTTATATTTTTCCTCTCCCCCTTTGAAAATATTCTGGAACTATTAAAGTAGGCACAGAAAGGTTCCATCACCAGTTAGTGGCAGATGTCTTACTACTCCCTCTCTGGAGGTATTCAAAAGTCACCTGGGTGTGTTCCTGTGTAATCTGCTGTAGGTGATCCTGCTCTGGCAGCAGGGTTGGACTGGATGATCTTTCAAGGTCCCTTCCCACCCCTGAAATTGTGGGATCCTGTGATGCTAAATAGGTTATAAATTTGAGTTCAGTTTCAGATACGTAAAGTGTTTTGATCTTTTAGACAATTAGAACTTACTCTGCACATAGGAGAAGGTTACGATGGTTGGGTTTCTTTCCTTTCACATAAAGAATATTAAACTGATTCAAAAAGGGAGTAATTCCTACATTCTTATAGAGAGAGTAATTGGATCTGTCATTGCAATTAATGAAATGCAGAAACCAAGAAATTGTGCTTCTCTTTTACTTTGCATAAAGTATGTATTTGGTTACACTTTTCATGACTTCATAATTTTTAATTGAAGCATTTGAAGTAGTAATTTTAAAGCCACCATTCTATAAAAGTTAATTTTTTTTTCCCCCTCAATTTTTTAATACAGAATGGTTCATACATGGTCAAATAAAAATAAAATAAATAATAATAATAATGATAATGATGATGATGATGATAATAATAATAATAAACCAAAATAAAATCAAATAAAGTATACCAAAATGAAATAAGAAATAAAACTAAAACACCATTCTTTCCCAGTAGCATTCCAGCTTTTCTGTACACCTGAGCTGAGCTCTGTTGAATTACATGACCAACACCTTATGGCCAGTTATAAATAGCCTTAAGAAGACTAGACCTGTGAAGTTTTCCTAGAGCAACATAATCTGATGGGTTTGACCCTGGGGTGATGAGTCATAAATTCTCATCTTCTTCTGTTGTTTTGCTGCATGTAACTTGCTTGTGCTCCTAAACCACTCAGAGTTAAAATAAAACAATAATTTAAAAGAAAAACAATCTGTAGCAACTCCGTCTACAAGGTAGAACAGCAATGACCTCTCTCACAGGGCTACTACAGAGATTCAGTAGTGAACTGTAGTTACTTGGTGGATGTAACTGTGAAAGTTCACAGAGTGGAACATGGCAATGAATTAGCAGAATACTCAATTCAGTGAATAATTGGAAAGCACCATTTTTAACTTGTTTTGTTTACAAGAGGACTGTAACCCCTTATCTTTAATTACTTCATTTTCACTTGTGGCATAATTGTTTAACACTCCAACTGCAAAAATGATTAATGAACCTGCAACTAATTCATGTAGTGGTAGAAAATACTAATGTATAAAATAGTATGAAAGCCTTTCTTGTAGCTTTTTCCACAGACATGCTTTCCTGGGAAAAAAAATTACAGTGTGTATTAACTGCCTGATCACTGAGAATTTATTATGAATTAATTTGTCTTCCTTTGCCCTTTCCTAAATCAACTATAGCAATAAATTTGCTGATACAGAGCTGTGATTTGGAATGATATAAAGGAGCGCAGCAGATTTCTGATTGCTTTTTTTCTTCAAAACTATATGCTGAAATAGTTGCAATTTCATTAGGACCGAAAAATAGTCTGTCATATCTTTCCTATCTGTAATCAGGACCACAGTGAGCATTTCCTATCATTAACAAAAAAAATGAGTGTGGTTTTTTTTTTTTTTGTGCTAAACTACTACTTCAGTAAGATGGAGCAAAACTAAAAGTGGTTAGATTCAGACTGAATCTGAGGAAGAAGTTCTTCCCCATGAGGGTGGTGAGACACTGGCACAGGTTGCCCAGGGAGGTGGTGGAAGCCTCATGCCTGGAGGTTTTTAAGGTCAGGCCGGATGTGGCTCTGAATAACCTGATCTGATGTGAAGTGTCCCTGCCCATGTCAGGGGACTTGGAACTAGGTGATCCTTGAGGTCCCTTCCAACCCTGACAATTCTGTGATTCTAAGATAAAGGTCTATTATTCTAAATCACTCAAATGAAAAGAGTGACACTGTACAACGGGAAAATGCAAAAGAAGAAATGGTTTTAATTAAGTCTTATATGTAAGAATTAAGCTTGGAAATCCAGCCAGGTATGTGCAAGCAGTTACACAAGTAATTAAAGAGAGGAAAAAGCCTTATGGGAAGCTTTGTGGCTGGCCTTACCCTTTTGTGTTGTTGTTGTCAGTGATGGGCATGGAAAACTGGAATAGCCTTCAGGCTTCTTTACCAAAAACCGACCAAAATTTTAGTGTAAAGAATGTGTTGATTTAACAGCAAAAATAGGGAGACAATGTGCTTCTCTTCAGGGAAAAGAGCTGGCTAGAAAGTTGTCAGAGAAAGATCAGGAATGCTGATGGACCTGGGAAAAAGGCATTACTTTTACATCACTCCCACAATCAAGAATAAGAAACTGGAGGAAAGGTTAAAGATGGTCTAAATGTGATTGTGGAGCTCACTGAATTAGCTTCAGTTACACCTCTGACTCTTGAAATGTTGTAAGGCACTGAAGGAAGGAAATCATTATAAGGAGATTAGCCATCATCCTCAAAAGGACAGGATTTATAAAACATCAGTAGAAGCCAAGCTATATTTGCAAAAATCTGACAACAGTTCTTCAGCTATAAGAAAACTAATTGTGCTCATTCCTTTGCTTTTCAATAAACTTATCTTTAAAGCAAGACCAATCTATGTGAGGATGACTTGTTATGCAGAAAACAAATTTTGTATATTTTAGGTATATGTGATTTAAACTACTTCTGTTTCCATCAACCACTGCAGGTTCATGTTCTCAGGTCTCATATGTTGAGCTGTATCATGAAATATGCAAGACAAAATTCTTAGGGCACACGTGGCTCTGCCAGCAGCATATAAAAAGTTGTTTTCCTTCCAGGAATCGAGTGAAATCACACTATTTGTTATGGCTTAGATCTCTCTGTTGCTGCTTATCCTTATATTAAAAGAGATGAAAACTATATAGAGTTACTACATATTAAAAGACTAAGTTTAGAAACCAAGAACAATAGAAAACAAAGGAATCATTGATACTGCTTTTTGTCACTTCTGAATATGGCTGCTTAGTGCAACCTTTGTCTCCATTTTATATGTCATATAGTCATATATGATAGCTTATGACTATTTGAACAGCAATTCTTTGCAGTTGTTCCTCCTAGTCGGTACTGAATAGCTTTACATTCTAAGCAAAGATATCTCTGGTCACATAGCTTGTGCTGTGGGAGAAGGAAGGGAGGAAATATGGTTGATGGTTAATAGTTGAACTTGATGATCTTAAAGGTCTTTTCCAACCTAAATGATTCTATGACTCTGTGAAATTGCAGTATGTAGACCATCACCCAGGTCCCAAGGAGAGCAAAACCTGTGCTGTTCAGGGAAGTGGTAGAGTCACCATACCTGTAGGGATTTAAAATCTGTGTAGTTGTTGTGCTGAGGGACATGGTTTAATGGTGACCTCTCAGTGCTGGCTTCATGGTTGAACTTGATGATCTTAAAGGTCTTTTCCAACCTAAATGATTCTATGATTCTAAATATCAACAGTATGGAAGATGGAGACAGAAAAAAGATCAGTAACAAGTGTTTCTGGGAATATGGACAGAAGTACAGAAGACTGAAATGTACAGATGACAGGAGCTATAGATGTCAGAAAAGGTTAGGGGACAAAGAAACTATTTTATAAATTATAAGCACCGATACAGGCAAGTCATGGAAACATGGAGCTAGGAATGGCTCTCTTAAAGAGCTGTCATATGTATTGGTAAAACTCTTGTTGCCATTCCAGTAAATCTCAAAGAATGAAGTTAGCAATTTACACCACTGAGGAGAGAATGCAAACTGTTAAAAACAAACAACCCAAAAAACCAAACCCAGGCAAATTTAATTTCTCAAAAGATAGGGAAAAATAAGAATTTGGAGAAAACACTGGACAAGATGAGAGCTCTACCCTAATGGATGCTAGCTTTTTATTCTGTTTTTTCTGTCTGACTATATCAATTCTTCCTTTTCAGCTTTCTGTACACTCACCTTGTATTGCTCTTCCAAGGGGAGGAGTTTCGTTTCTGTTGAATGCTATATAACTTTTCCCAGGTGCTAATTTATTCCATGCTAGAGGGACACAATACCTTTAGTTTAACATTCATTGAAAATCTTTTGCTTTGTTATCAAGCCTAATCTGAAAGCAGAGAAGAATCAATGTACACAGAAAATTAAATGATTTTCTCAGTGCTCTCTCAGTGATTTCAATCTCATAAAGATTCATAACACATGAAGCAGATATATGTCTATTTCCCTCTACTAATTGCTTTAGTAAACTTTATTGCCATCTCCTTGATAGTATCATTCCGTGCCTACCAAATGCAGAAAGAAAATATTTTGTGCTGGTTTATGCTCAGGAACTTGAATGTACACAAGTCTATGGGACCTGATGAGATGCATCCCAGAGGCCTGAGGGAACTGGCTGGTGGAGTTGCCAAGAAAATCACCATGCTATTTGAAAAGTCCTGGCAGTCAGGTAAAGTCCTGGTGACTGGAAGAAGAGAAACTTTACACCCATTTTTAAAAAGGGTAGTGTGGCAGTTTAGGCTGGGTGCCTCCTGTTACCACCACATGTTACACCTCCGGTGTCCCAAGTGTCCAACCCAGTAGGTGGACACAGGAAACAGAGTATTTCATACCCATAAATCCTGTGTCCTATAAATCCATCTCTGCTCCTGTGGGAGATGCTCACTATTGGGTAACAGTGGGGGAGTATCTCAAGGACTCTTAGGCCTGATACCAGGAGGAGAATGGGGGGCAGTCTCAGACCTCGCCACCCTGAGACTAGCATAGCCGTGGCGGGGGGGAAGAAAGAGCCATGGGGGTTTTTGGTATACCCTCAGGTGGGAAGAAGGGAAGTGTTGGGGGCCTTTAGGTGTGCTGTAAGAGACTCTGTATGCTTTGTGATATCTTTGCCACTATGCTTTGCAATTTCTGTAAAACACCAATTGCTTTTCCATTTAAACTTTCCATCACTTTCCAAT
This sequence comes from Melanerpes formicivorus, assembly GCF_026170545.1. Taxonomy (NCBI): domain Eukaryota; kingdom Metazoa; phylum Chordata; class Aves; order Piciformes; family Picidae; genus Melanerpes; species Melanerpes formicivorus. Next base: position 271,895 of record NW_027142505.1, read on the forward strand.
CCATTTGTGGGAGTGTCATTCTTTTGTCCCACTCAGGGCAATAGAGGATCTGTCTGGCCTTAAACTGGGACAGGTACAGAGGAGGACCCTGGGAATTACCGACCTGTCAGCCTCAACCCTCTGCCTGGGAAGATCATGGAACAGATCCTCCAAGAAGCTCTGATAAGGCACATAGGTGGCAGGCAGGTGATTCGAAACAGCCATCATGGCTTCACTAAGGACAAGTCCTGCCTGCCTGACCTAGTGACTCTGTTCAATGAAGTGATTATATCAGTGGACAAAGGAAGACCAATGGATGTTATCTGTTGGGATTTCTGCAAGGCCTTTGACACTGTCCCCCAAAACATCATCCTTTCTAAGTTGGAGAGATATGGATTTTACTGTGAGGGTAGTGGAACACTGGAACAGGTTTCCCAGGAAGGTGGTAGAGGCCTCATCCCTGAAGACATTCAAACTCAGGTTGAATGGGACTGAGCAACCTGATCTAGTTGGGAATGTCCTTTCTTACTGGGGAGGGTGGGAGGAGTGGAGGGCAAGATGACCTTTAAAGGTCCCTTTCAACCCAATACATTCTATGATTCGGTGATTTGTGTCCTCTGCAAGCTCATTGAAATAGAAATCTGGAGAGCATATACCAGTACTTAATTTATCCCAGTAACTTTGTAGCAGTAGAGTGATAGTAAATATTTTTAAGAGGTTTGAAAAAAATATCTCTGTGATACAGTTTCTTAAAACATCATTAATTTAATGTAAAATTACTGTGTTTAGCCTATCTTCAATGCTGCAAAATAAAAACCTATAGTATGCTGCTGCATGCAAGAAGAGTGTTCCCAGTTCTAGTCTGAAAATGTATACATTTCAAAGAATGCACATACTGGGATTGACTTAATAATGCTTATTCACTTGTATAATCTTTACTTGCAGAAGCAATCCTGTTGAAGTTAAAACTCCCAGATACAATGCAATTACTCACATGCTTTAAGGTTGTATGGATCTTGACAACCGTATTCTGCCCCCCAGCTAAAGCTTCAGCTTCATCTGATAAAACCTTCCAGCTGAATGCTTCCCTGCTGTGAATATGTACTTTGAAAGCTATCAACTATATGGCTTAAGAAGTAGAGAGCCAATTATAAACTGGCCAACATTTTTTACTGAAAAGCAAATCTAGCTTGCTTTTAATATTATAACATTCTTTTCAACATTTAGAATATTGCCATTTACCTCACTCTATAGCATTTATTCTCAACAAAGGCATAGCTGATTATGGATTTCTTGTTGACGGTAGGAAAGTGAATTAGGGAAAAAAAGTGAGCATTGTCTATACTAGCCTTAACAATGATCTTCCTTGTTGGGGCAAGAACTGAGGTCATGTTTGGCACTTAGCCGCAGACTGTTCTGCAACAGTGCTCTGTCCCAGCATAGAGTTTACCAAAGAGTTCTGCTCTCAGAACTACAGACAGCTGTTTGCCACAGCAGTGCCAAAGCTACATTTTCTTTTCTTTCAAGGCTGGCTGCATTCTGTGTTTAGTTATGCCATGACTTCTGGCTACCTACTGTACATATTCCCACTGAGTGTATGTGTGTAATATATCTTCTTTATGATACTAGCAATGATTAAGCTGTGAAAGTGAATGGCTCACAATCTATTGCATTAAATTGGCTTGGCTTTGCTAAAATAGCTGCCATAAATTCCTTTTACATGTCAATAGTGGCTATTAGCTAATTATATAATCTGGCTTATTGATGTGCTTCACATGCAGCCTTACTTTTAGACAAAGCTGCCAAGTGAAGAGGAAATGGAGTTTCCTTTTTTTTCCCCCCTGTTCTTTCTCATTTCAATTACTTACCTACATACCCATATCCTTATCTTCTACTGAATGTAATTAAATGATTCTTAGAAAATTATTAAGTCAGGAAGTCTATGGAACACAGTAATGATTATGAGTGAGCGGATGAGTGTGCAAGACAGGAGTGAAGCTGGGAGTGGGGATATCACCCTTGTTATTTGAGCAAACTGAACTAAGAAATAGTTTCCTGAATACATTGAACTCAACAAGCCAAACATACAAAGCATTTCCTCTTAGAGTATTATTGTAATAAACATCATCTTTTGGGAACTCCAAATCTCCATGCTGAATTTCTCTCCACAGTACACAGTGGGATTTTTGGCAGGAGCTAGCAAGTAGCATATGGGATCTGGGTGTTAGGCTGAGATATACTGCTGACGGAGGAAAGTATTGTGCCCTTACTTTGAAAGGATATTTTATGATGCATGGGAATTATCCTGAGGTATCTAAACACCATTCCCAATTTGGTCAGTTCCAAAGGTATGATACTGAAACACATCAGACAAACTGTTAAGGAAATGGATTTCATTAAATGTTTTACTATCTATTTATATTCTCTAAAGTCAGTTTAGAGAGCATCTGTTGTCTTTGCCATAGCTGTTTGAATCAAATTTGCTTCACTGCAAAATGAGCATGTACCTTGGCTCACACTCTAGCTTACAGAAATTTCCCCAGCTCCATGCAAGTCAGCTAAACAGTGCACATTTATACCAGTAACACTATGACCCAAATATTTGTTAAGCTAGTGCATGCTGGCTCATTAGGTGTACACTTTCTGCTGTGGGTTTTTAATATCACTGACTGCAGCATGTTTTCTGCTCTTTAGCCCATATATCTATTTAGCAAGCTATATAATAACTGCTATATGTCTCGAGAGTGTTCTAAGGTGGTAATGTCTTGTTGCCCTACTCCATTTTCCTCCTGTGTTAAAAAACAAAAACAAAACCAAAACCCCCAACTCTGGAAGTTTTCATGAAGAAGTTCATAGTCATGGAATCACAGAATCAACCAGGTTGGAAGAGACCTCCAAGATCATTGTGATCCTTGATTTGTGTTATTCAGGCACAAAACTTTTTACACATCATCATTTAATTTTTTTTATCATTATGTATCCTAATCTAATTGTGGCTACTGTGGCTACTGAGTTTTGTTAAATTAGCTTTTCTTTCTCTGTGTGTGTGAATCATAGAATCCTTTCAGTTGGAAAAGACCCTTGAAATCATTGAGTCCAACCAGTATTGAACTCTACCAAGTGCTAAACACCGTAGCTTGTGTCACACTTACCTCACGCTGATACCCATCAAGAACAACCTTCCTAAGGTGAAATTGCCATTTTACAAATAAAGGCAATGCTGAACAAATGCACCCTCCTACTCCATGTCACATGTAATACTATCACCCTTCTCTTCTAGTTTCCTGTTCTACTCATAAAACTTAGTTTCCTTATTGTGATAAAGGCATCTGAATTAAAATGTACTGCTCTCTGCAATTCAGAAACATGGGTTTTACTGTTTTAAACACTTCTAAAGAACTTGGTATTTCAATGAAAAGCTTCTAGCTGTTTATTTGCTTCATGAAGAACTTATTGTAATAGAAAATGACCTGTAACATTGGTAAGAAATACTGTACAGGGAGAGTTGAAATACATTGTTTATACACATGAGGTCTCATTCACTTGGATTTATCTTTTGTTTGTTCAATACAAGTCCTTTATGTGTATTAAAAACCATTCGATAAAACTTTTTTTTTTCTGGCTCATCTGCACTAGGCAGCTTGTAAAATGTAATTTGCAGAGCTCTGTGACCAGCAGAATTGCTTAACATAGATTTTTATTTTTTTTTAAATAAATGCCAGCCACCTCCCCTCACCTGAATAATACTCTTATCTTTTTAATGGTTGTGATATTGAGCTCTAATTGCCTTTAAAGCTTCAGTAAATATCACAGGCCTGTAAGAATCATCTGAGAATGATTATTTCCCCTGCTCCCACTGCTCTTTCTCTATTTTTCTTTTTCAAAGAAGATAGGTGGGGCTAAATAGGATCCTTCCTGTACCCTAAGGGGCCCACAAAAAAGCTGGGGAGGAACTTTTTACAAGGCCTTGTAGTGACGGGATGAGGGAGAGTGGCTTTAATATGGAAGAGGGTGGGTTTAGACTGGATGTTAGGAAAAAAATTTTTCAGTGAAGGTGGTGAGACACAGGAGCAGGTTGCCTAGGGAAGTTGTGGATGCCTCCTCCCTGGAAGTGTTCAAGGCTAGGCTGATCTAGTGGAATCCCTGCCCATGGTGGGGATGTTGGAACTTGAGGATCTTTAAGGTTACTTCCAACACAAACCGTTCTATGATTAGTTCTATGATTAAACTATATAGAAGGCAAGACAATGGATGAAAGTTCATAATTTCAAACCTGAGCATTTGTAGGGTAAGATGCGTAAGAGAACAAAGCTTTCAGGAATGCTTAGTAAAGGATTTTTTCTTTCTTTCAGAAATATAGTTTTGAGGAACATTTTTTTAAGGCACAATTGAACTAAACAAGTTTTCTGAAGCTATCTGTTCTTCCAGTGTAAAAAAAGTCAGGAAATAAAATACATTAACAGTCCTCAACCATTTTCTTTGCAGTAGTTGTCATGGGCCAACATCAATCTCAAACTGGGGAATTTAATTTATTATAATTTGATTTAATTTGATTTATTGCCAGTTACCATAAACCAATTATGATATTAATAAGTAGAAAAACAATTAAATGTTTAGAGAATAATAGCTCAGCTTCACTCCAGACACTCCTCTTCCCTGCTTCCTGGTCTCCAATCGCATCACCGCATTTCATGCTCTGTCCCCTCTGAGGCTACAGGTAGTGCAGGAGGTGGAAGTGAGTGATTTGTGCTTCTTTTGCGTTTTGCTGTTCCACGTTTTATCACTTAACTCCCCCAGCATATTTTTGTCCATTAATTTCAGTCCCTTTGTGAGCTCTATTAGCTCAGATTTCTTCTGCTCTATCTCCTCTTGTTTATCCCAGAGCACTGGAACAGGCTCCCCAGAGAGGTTGTGGAGTTTCCTTCTTTGGAGGCTTTCAAGACCCATCTGGATGTATTCCTGTAAGACCTGTGCTGGATTCTATGGTCCTCCTGGCAGGGGGGTTGGGCGTGATGATATTCAGAGGTCTCTTCCAACCTCTAACATCTTGTGAGCCTGTGATCCCCCTAATATGTTCTTTTGATCTACAACTAGACCACTGTGATTTTTTGGTCTGAACTGTGGTGCTAAAGCTTGGTGTCTGTCTTCTTAGTGCTTGAAGAGGGAACAGGTAGAAAAAAAGAAAGAAAGTATTCTGAGAATGTAGTTTTGCAGGTTTCTACTGAGAAAAAATGAGCATCAAAATATAAATCTTAGCATACCAGCCTATTGTGTGAGGAGTCAATGAAAGACAATTTTATATTATGTAGACTGGACTCTTACATGTGCAGGATGTTAAACAACATGCAAATATGTAATGTAGTACAGAGACATAAGGCACTGGGCAAAGGGCTGAAGGAGCTTAAATACTTTAAACTGTTTCCTGATGTACCTTTTTCTTATGCATACATTAGTTAAATATGGTTTACAAGGTACATCTATGATGCTTATATCCAATTTGACAGGATTTTACTCTTTTGGTACACTTCAACTTCCTCCCTATTTTATGATGCAGTATGATTACTTTGTGCTAATACATAGAACACATACAAACAGGGATATCAGTCTGGGAACCTGGGGAAGACAGGAACAATTGTATTCTATATAAACAACTTCTAAGCAGAATAGCCAGAAGGCATGAACACAACTGCTGGTCCAGGAGCTGGGAAGCAGCTCTTAATTGTCAAAAATATAACAGAAAGGTGTGCGGTTTATTCCTCAAGGTTAGGAACCAATTAAATTATTGGAGAATCCATACCTTCAAATAAACCGAATAACCGACCCTGTAAATACACTTTGTAAATAAGCTACGAAAGTGTTTGGAGATACCACTGCTCAAAATATTAAATAGTAAAAATATATAAATAGATAATTTTTATTACAATGTTGTCAGTGGAAAATCTCAACTGCTCTGTCAGACCACTATCTGGCTTTGCTCCTCTACACCTACTTCAGTGCATGCAGTGTGTGGTTTGTACTACTTTTGTTCTGCTGTAGCAGTGAAAGGTGCAATGATCTCGTTGGGGAAAAGGAACAAACAAAGCTAGATTGGTTTAGAAATTATATAGAAAGAAAAGCATTTTCTGGATTTTTATTTTTTTTTTAAGTCTATGGAATATCATGACTCCAACTGATCTCCCTTGTTCTGTTGTTAGATTAGACTTTTCCAGTCTCATTCTTCTGCTATAGCCCTTGAACGAGTGTGCAGCTGCTAGCATAAAAGTCAGACATGTTCTATGTTAGAAGATTATTCTCTGCTCTTATGAGAAATTGTGTATCTTTAAACATTAGAAACCTGCTACCAAGAACAGTTCACAGCACAAAGAAAAATGATGCTATTAAGCTAGAAAGCCTTCTAATGGTTGCTGGCTATTCAGTGGGGTTAGCAATTTAAAGTAATTTTTCCTTATTAAAAAAAAAAAATAAATCACTGCAGTTATTCAAAGATCTAAGCACAGCAATCATTCCAAGATAATGTGGTAACATGCTTTTATAAAGTGGGTCATTGGTGATTTTCTGAAAGCTTATTCTGGTCATTTTTTCTTCTTTTTATTGCTGTGTACCAGAAGTACAAAGTGTGATATGGGTTGACAAAATGGCATGGAGTTTAGCAGCAGCTGTCTAGGAATAAGGCATGTTACAGAAGTCATTCTTTCCCATGAGGGCAGCTGCTGTGACTTCAGGAATACAGACTTTGCCAGCCCACTGTCTTGCCCTTTGTAATGGTTAAGGAGCAGATTAAAAGGACACAGCCTTTTTGTTACATCAAGATAACCCTGACTGCTGAGATTTTCTGTTCTATTTCTACTGTGGCTTTTTTTTTCCACTGAGTATAAGCAAAGCAGAGAGTGCTATCTCATGTACTTGACACCCCTATATAGTAAATATTTTCTATTTAAATTTGAGAATGTAAGTACTTTGTAATTGGAGAAATGTTCAATAAATCTGAAAACACAGAAAACTTTTTAAGGACATGGAGAAACATTGAGGGAAACACTCAATGCCAAAATTAGTAACTGATCGGTACATATGTACAACTTAACCAACAATTAAAACTAAATACTGCTGTGATCCTAAACATCAAACTGAGTTCAACATATACCTATTGTCATTTAAACAAGCAGGAACTGAAAACGAAAAGTTTGAAAAGAAACTTGCTTTTTAATTGTTACATTTATAAAATGTAGAACATCTTTCCTAAAGTCAGGTCAGATTTTGGCAATTTAAGATGAATCTAAAAATCCTCTTCCATTTCTAGAGGAGACCATGGACTCAGAACTATGCTAAGCATAAAAGTTCAGAGTGCACTCTTGCAGATGCCATAGCACAGCCTGCAGGGAATGATGCACTATAATGGAGTTTCCCTGCAAGGCTCAGCATGTCCCTCCCCTTAGGTTAGAGAGATGACATCCTTTTGTTACTTAATTTCTTTTCCTTCCACACACCCTTACTGCATTTCTAAAATCTAAGCAAGAAGAGTAATTGAATTCTTTGTTTTGTAATCATTAATTTATCAAAATGCTGCTACAATCTCAAAACACATTAGCATTTAATTAAAAGTCTGGAGCATTTGTTCTCTCTCTTGTCCACCCACAATTTATGAGCTTGGTATTAAACACCAGAATCGTGTTTACTCCAGCACTTCCTAAAAATATGGATGCAATTATAAAAGAAACATTCTTACCTTCATAAATAATTGATTTGGTTGAAAGGTTAGGGGTTGTTACAAACCAGCCATTAGAGCAGAATTACTCAGGGATGTCCGAGTTTTCTCTCTTAGAAGTCATATACCCAAATACTGAAGCCATCTGACAGCCTGTAAAGGTCTATTACTCTGATCTTTTTCCAATATAGACTCCTGAATGACTCCATATTTTTACCCTCAAAAATAAATAATGTTTGGCAAATATGCATTTCTGTGAAAACTGGCTCTCTGAGTGGGTTTTCAGAGAAGTCTGGACTCTTTGAGTGTTTACCTAACTATGAAAAGCTAAAATACAGTTGAGAGCACATGAAGAATAAAATATATTCGAGCATTGTGTACATCATCTATGAAGGTTAATTATTAAGTTTTACTAAATCCTTTCAGTCCCTTACATGGGCTATCATTTGAAATAGACTCAAATAAGCTTTGCTTTTATTTTCCAACCTTTGAACATGTGTGAAAGTGGCAAATACTGTTGTTCAGGGTGGGTTTTTTAAATTTCATAATATCATAGTATCATAGTATCAGTCAGGGTTGGAAGGGACCACAAGGATATCTAGTTCCAACCCCCCTGCCATGGGCAGGGACACTCCACACTAGATCAGGCTGCCCAGAGCCTCATCCAGCCTGGGCTTAAACACCTCCAGGGATGGGGCCTCGACCACCTCCCTGGACAACCCATTCCAGGGTTTCACCACTCTCATGGTGAAGAACCTCCTCCTCACATCTAGCCTGAATCTCCCCACCTCCAGCTTCATTCCATTCCCCCTAGTCCTATCACTACCTGAGATCCTGAGAAGTCCTTCCCCAGCTTTCCTGTAGGCCCCCTTCAGATACTGGAAGGCCACAATTAGGTCACCTCAGAGCCTTCTCTTCTGCAGACTGAACAGTCCCAACTCCTTCAGTCTGTCCTCATAGGAGAGGTGCTCCAGCCCTCTGATCATCCTTGTGGCCCTTCTCTGGACACGTTCCAGCACCTCCAGATCCCTCTTGTAATAGGGGCTCCAGAACTGGACATAGTATTCCAGGTGGGGTCTCACCAGAGCTGAGTAGAGGGGGAGAATCACCTCCCTTGACCTGCTGGCCACACTTCTCCTGATGCAGCCCAGGATCTGATTGGCTTTGCGGGCTGCAAGTGCACACTGAGAGCTCATGTTGAGCTTCTTGTCCACCAGCACCCCCAAGTCTCTCTCCTCAGGGCTGCTTTCCAGCCAGTTACTGCCCAGCCTGTATTTGTGCCTGGGATTGCCTCGACCTTTTTTGTCTTAGCTATCAGAGAATATTGCCATGCTCTTTTGAAGTCTGCCCTTTGTGTTCTGAAAAAAAAAAAAAAAGGTTATTATTTATATAACTTATTTATTTATAAAGTTATTTTTTATATAATAAAGAAGGTGCAGAACCCTTACAGGTCTGAACATTTTATTTTTTTTTTAATATTTCAGTCATAAAGATTATAGATATATTTATTGCATGTATTATTGAGCAGAACTATGAGCTAGTAGTTTGAGGGTACATCTTTAGCTATAGGTGAACTGTAATGAGCAAAGGAAATGTCTACATTTTCAGAAAAAAAAAACATCAGTGCATACCTTTGGTTCTAAATTACAAGAGGGAAGGGATGCCATCCAGAGGGACCTTGACAGGCTGGAGAGATGGGCCCATGACAGCCTCATGAGGTTCAACAAGACTAAGTGCAAGGTCCTGCATCTGGGTTGGGGCAATCCTAAGCAACAATATAGGCTGGGCAGTGACTGGCTTGAGAGCATCCCTGAAGAAAAGGACTTGGGGATGCTGGTAGATGAGAAGCTCAACATGAGCCATCAGTATGCACTTGCAGCCCAAAAAGCCAATCACATCCTGGGCTTCACAGAAAGAGATTGGCCATTGGAATGGGCTGCCCAGGGAGGTGGTAGAGTCACCATGGCTGGAAGTGTTTAAAAAGAGACTGGATGAGGCACTTGGTGCTATGCTTTAGTTGATTAAATGGTGTTGGGGAATAGGTTGGACTTGATGGTCTCAAAGGTCTTTTCCAACCTGTTTAATTCTATTCTATTCTAGCTGCGTTTGACAACATTTTCATTCCAAAAATATGATCATGAAATAAAATCAATTGTGAATAAGTGTTTGAGATTTTTTGTATGCTGCCAAAGTGGGTGAATATTTTCTGATGGGGTTTATGTAGATGGTTGTTTTTAGAGACTGTGGTAAACATGCCACTTATAGGAATAAAACAGGAGTTCTCATCTTCCTGGAGAGAGGGAAAAAAAAAGAACAACAGTAAAAAAAAAATAAAAAAGCCCTTTAAAAAGGATAAGAGAAAGCAAAAGTGAGATCTGTTAATCCTAAATCTTGTCTCTTATATTCTAAGAAGTGTCATGATTAACCTGAGGTAACATCTTCTGAGTAACAACCACATTTTTGGGGGGGAAATCATGGTGGGAGAGGGACACTTTCAAGTAATCTGGCTCCTTTTGCTGTGTGTTTTGGTAATAAAGCTGTGCTGAGAGTAAGATTACAAACTGAAGCCCTTTTGTTTCAGACAATATTACTCAAGCATCATCTGTTGTTAGGGAGATAGTCATCTAGGGAACAGTCATCGAAAGCTAGCACGATGTCTTTATCAAATTCAAGACTGTAAAAACTGATCTGTTGAAAACAGAATGGTCCCTTCCCATTTTAATTTAAGCCACACCAGCAGCTGCTGTAATACATGGAACAGCTAAATGCTTTCATAACAATATTAATGAATTTAAATGAGCAGTCTGCTCTTCCCCAGTCCCAAACTTTCAACCAACTGGGGTGAACAGAGACTACAATTTGAGGCAAGTCCCCATTGACAATTAGATACCTTCACAAAGAAAGGACAACTAGCCTCATTGAGAACATTGTAAAATAATTTTTAACTAGCAACAGAGGAAAGACATTCCTAGTAGGAGGAAGAAGATTGTTAGTAAATTAGTGTGAATGATAAACCAGACTATGGACATTTCTACAGGATGTTAGGGGTTGGAAGGGACCTCTGAAGATCGAGTCCAATTCCCCTGCCAGACCAGGACCATATAAACTAGTGCAGGTTGCATTGGAACGCATCCAGATGGGTCTTGAAAGTCTCTAGAGAAGGAGACTCCTCCCTGGGCAGCCTGTTCCAGTGCCCTGTGACTCTCACAGTGAAGTTCCTCCTCATGTTGAGCTGGAACCTCCTGTACTGTAGTTTATATCCATTGCCCCTTGTCCTGTCACAGGGCACAAGTGCAGCAGAGGCTGTCCCTTCCATCTTGATACCTAGTCCTCAGATATTTATAGACATTTATTAGATTGCCCTCTCAGTCTTCTCCTTTCCAGACTAAACCGCCCCAGGTCTCATCCTTTTTTTAACTGTTGTTGGTAAAGTCAGAACTAACCTTTACTGATGACAGACTTACAGTGGCAGAAAACTCCCAGGAGAAATTATTCAACCCCAAATCTTAGATAATTTTTAATAGACAGATTTAACTGAGTGTCTTAACATACAAGTTGCATATATGCATTACACTTCACATATGCAAAGCATTCATTTAATGTGTAGAGTACAGAGGGAGAGATGCACAATATTATTACAACAGGGATGTGGAGGTGCTGGAACGTGTCCAGAGAAGGGCCACAAGGATGATCAGAGGGCTGGAGCACCTCTCCTGTGAGGACAGACTGAAGGAGTTGGGGCTGTTCAGTCTGCAGAAGAGAAGGCTCTGAGGTGACCTAATTGTGGTCTTCCAGTATCTGAAGGGGGCCTACAGGAAAGCTGGGGAAGGACTTCTCAGGATCTCAGGTAGTGATAGGACTAGGGGGAATGGAATGAAGCTGGAGGTGGGGAGATTCAGGCTAGATGTGAGGAGGAGGTTCTTCACCATGAGAGTGGTGAAGCCCTGGAATAGGTTGTCCAGGGAGGTGGTCGAGGCCCCGTCCCTGGGGGTGTTTAAGCCCAGGCTGGATGAGGCTCTGGCCAGGCTGATCTAGTGTGGGGTGTCCCTGCCCATGGCAGGGGGGTTGGAACTAGATGATCCTTGTGGTCCCTTCCAACCCTGACTGATACTATGATACTATGATACTATGATACTATGATACTATGATACTATGATACTATGATATATTCCAGCTCAGGTAAATTGTACACAATGAAAAGCTTGTATGTTTTAATCCTAATATGCATACTTAGCACTTCAGTAGCAATCATTCCAGTAAGGAAAATCTTCCATTAAATTATTCCATTGAAGTTTTTTGTAGTTTATTTGCACTGCAGAAGACTCTGCAGTATTCTTACAATGCTTGTTACAGCAGTAACAACTTTAGATACATGTCACTACTTTTTTCCACCATCTAAATACATATCTTTAGTGATAAGCAATGGATTGTTAAATGTCTTACTCAAATTCTGTGTCTTCTTGAAGTGAAGATATTCAATAAAGAACTCTGAGAAGTATTTTGGTGATTCATGCCACAATAATTTTTTTTTCAAGTCACATCTATTAAAAAATACTTTGTCACATCTACCTAAAAAGTGGGAAGACTGCAGACTAGTCAAAATATGTGTTTAGTAGTGGTCTAATCAAACACACCTTTAAATCCATGTTAAAATGCTTTGCTCAGTCAGTCCCAATGAGGTCTTTTCATTTCAGAAACTGCACTTCACAAACATATCCTGGATGTTTAGCAAGAGCTCTTTATAATGCAGGTGTTGTGGGCCTCTCAGCAAGCTGAATACATAATTCTGTTCCAGGGTGACCATTTTATGTGAGGCTAACTTCAGGTTTGTGATCTATATAGACAGTTCCTTGCTGCCTGATTTCACAACATATTCATCCAGAATTAACAAATGCATTGCACGCTAACCTTACTTGTTTTGCTGATGCAAAGCTACACTCAGACATGGTAGTAAGTTAGGTTGGTCAGCCAGATAAAAGGTGGCATCACGAACTTCGTAGGTGAATTAAGACAGGGGTTTAGTGACAGCCTAGGCAGACCTAAGCGCTGACAGCTGTACCTGTGCTACCTACCTCCATTTCCACTGTCACAGCATCCAACCCTTCATTGAAGATTCTTTGTTCACAGCAAAAGCAAATATCATGCTCACACAGCTTCGAGAAATGTGTACTAAATACTGGCACAAATGAGGGTAGGGATTAAAAGGGAAGTAAAACTGATAAGTAGATATTTTTTTAACTGTAGAATCAAATGAGGAAAATAAAAAAAGAATAAAATCAATGGAGGCTTTGGGTCCCATGAATAATGTGCTTGAAAGATGAATGTCTAACAAAATAAGCATTGAGATGTGCCTACACTACAATCATGATGTTGTATCTGACTTGTTTTACTCTAACAAATCAATCTTTTAATCTAGCTGTGACAATGTATGTGAAATTTCTTTTGGTGGACACCTGTCAAACTGCTGAGAAGTTACATCGTATTAAGTCTCTGTGCTTCAAACTTTATGAGTCTGAGTGGCATCTTGCATTGGCTTCTGTCATGCCTTCTGTGACATGTGATGTTAATTAGCCACTTTGTTTGAAGTGTGATCTTGTAACCTGACTTTCCTGCCTTCAATCTTCTCTTTAGACCTCTCTGCAAAGCTTCCTAATTACATACCACACTACCACATTTATTCTTGTTGTATGTGGTGGAGTCTTTTCATGTCTGTGGGAATGCACCAGAATGCTGGCATCATTAGAGTCCTTTCTCTTAGTCCTGTGTTTTTTTTTCGGGGAAGGAGAAATGTTTGGTTTTGTTTGGTTTTGGGTTTTTCCTTGTTTTGGGTTTGGGGTGGTTTTTTTTTGTTTTGTTTTGGTTTTGGTTTTGTGTTTGTTTCCTTCAAAAGAGTATTGCTTAATTCTGCTTGTCTAAATCTATAACTTCAAAGATTAAATTATCCTTATGGTAGCTTAATGTCTTTTAAATAATGTTCTTTCAAATATTGCAGACTGTATGAATTGAAATACTGCATGTCCTGAGAAGATTCTGAATAAAATAAAAAGTTGCAGTGACTGACAGCATCAGGTACAGAAAACAAAGTACACAAGAGAATGCCAAACAGTTATCACATCCCCCACTTCCAAAGTAGGAAAGTAGGGATGCATCAAGAGAATAGTAGCCAGCAGGTCAAGGGAGGTGATTCTTCCCCTGTCCTCCACTCTGGTGAGACCCCACCTGGAGTACTGTGTCCAGTTCTGGAGCCTCTATTACAAGAAAGATATTGTCATGCTGGAACATGTCCAGAGAAGGGCCACAAGGATGATCAGAGGGCTGGAGTTCCTCTGCTATGGACTGAGAGAGTTGGGGCTGTGCAGTCTGGGCAGGAGAAGGCTTTGAGGAGATCTTATTGTGGCCTTCCAGTATCTGAAGGGGGACTACAGGAAAGCTGATGAGGGACTTAGGATGTCAGGTACTGATAGGACTAGGGGGAATGGAGCAAAACTGGAAGTGGATAGTTTCAGATTGGATGTTAGGAAGAAGTTCTTCCCCACCAGGGTGGTGAGACACTGGCACAGGTTGCCCAGGGAGGTGGTAGAAGCCCCATCCCTGGAGGTTTTTAAGGCCAGGCTGGATGTGGCTCTGAGCAACCTGATCTAGTGTGAGATGTCCCTGGCCGTGGCAGGGGTGTTGGAGCTAGATAATCCTTGAGGTCACTTCCAACCTTAACAATTCTATGATTCTGAATAGATTTATGCTCAGTTTTGAATTCTGTGCAAACTACATATATTGCTTGTGAGCTTTTAAAACTTCCTGGGGGCTTTCACAATAGGAACTGATAAAGTTTTATGGAATGCCCTTCCCTTCCCTTCCCTTCCCTTCCCTTCCCTTCCCTTCCCTTCCCTTCCCTTCCCTTCCCTTCCCTTCCCTTCCCTTCCCTTCCCTTCCCTTCCCTTCCCTTCCCTTCCCTTCCCTTCCCTTCCCTTCCCTTCCCTTCCCTTCCCTTCCCTTCCCTTCCCTTCCCTTCCCTTCCCTTCCCTTCCCTTCCCTTCCCTTCCCTTCCCTTCCCTTCCCTTCCCTTCCCTTCCCTTCCCTTCCCTTCCCTTCCCTTCCCTTCCCTTCCCTTCCCTTCCCTTCCCTCCTTCCTTCCTCTTTTCTCTTTCTCTCTTTCTCTCTCTCTCTCTTTCTTCTTCTTCTCTTCTCTTTCTTTCTTTCTTCTTCTTTCTTATCTTTCTTTCTTTCTTTCTTTCTTTCTTTCTTTCTTTCTTTCTTTCTTTCTTTCTTTCTTTCTTTCTTTCTTTCTTTCTTTCTTTCTTTCTTCTTTCTTTCTTTCTTTCTTCTTCTTTCTTTCTTTTCTTTCTTTTTCTTTCTTTCTCTCTCTCTCTCTTTCTCTCTCTCTTTCTCTCTTTCTCTCTTCCTTCCTCCCTTTCTTTCTTCCTCTCTTTCTTCCTCCCCTTCTTCCTCTTCCTTTCTTCCTCTCTTCCTCTTTCTTTCTTTCTTTCTTTCTTCTTCTTCTTTCTTTCTTTCTTTCTTTCTCTTCTCTTCTTTCTTTCTCTTTCTTTCTTCTTTCTTTCTTCTTTCTTTCTTTCTTTCTTTCTTTTTCTTGCTTTCTTTCTTTCTCTTTCTTTCTTTCTTTCTTTCTTTCTTTCTTTCTTCTTTCTTTCTTTCTTCTTCTTTCTTTCTTTCTTTCTTTCTTTCTTTCTTTCTTCTCTCTCTCTTTCTTCTTCCTTTCTCTCTTTCTTTCTTTCTTTCTTCTCTTTCTTTCTTTCTTCCTTTCTTCTCTTCTTCTCTTTCTTTCTTTCTTTCTTTCTTTCTTTCTTTCTTTCTTTCTTTCTTTCTTTCTTTCTTTCTTTCTTTCTTGCTTTCTTTCTTTCTCTTTCTTTCTTTCTTTCTTTCTTTCTTTCTTTCTTTCTTTCTTTCTTTCTTTCTTTCTTTCTTTCTTTCTTTCTTTCTTTCTTTCTTTCTTTCTTTCTTTCTTTCTTTCTTTCTTTCTTTCTTTCTTTCTTTCTTTCTCTCTCTTTCTCTCTTTCTTCCTCTCTTCCTTCCTCCCTTTCTTTCTTCCTCTTTTCCTTCTTCTCTTCCTTTCTTCCTCTCTTCCTTTCTTCCTCTCTTCCTTTCTTCCTCTCTTTCTTTCGTTCTTTCATTCTTTTGTTCTTCCATTCTTTTGTTCTTTCTTTCATTCTTTCTTTCTTGAATATGAAGAGAATCATTCTACCCTGGATAATAGGGTAGAAATTAACTGAATTGTTCTGAATGAGCTACCCAGAAACATTCACTGCATTTATTTTACACGATGCCATTTTACGGGGCAGAAACTACTCCTTTGAAAGCACACAGTGAGTATGTGTGTTATGGAGTTACAGCACATGCTCAGGAAATTAGAACGTTATTTTGAAGTCTTCTTGAAGGAGTTGAACCCACATTTCCCAAATGCATCATCCAATTATTTTGATGACAGCAATCTCTATAATTTCTGGGAAAAACAAGGTGCTGTGGGCTGTGCATACTAAACTCAGAGGCCAGGAAAAAGAAGCAAAAGGAGACAAATTTTAGCTTAATAGTTTTAGCACTTCTGTAGGAAAGGAGGAGTCCCAGGATTCCAGTCTTTTCTGTTGTTTCTGTTATGTATCTCATCCATTTTAAAACAAGCAACTTTGAATAAGAAGCTTGGAATCCTAGTTCTGATCTATCACATCTGAAACCAGAGTGTTTCTCAGTTTCCTCCTGATCTATGAGTGTTTGAAAGCACAGTTTTGAAAGGGCAGATGAGCACCTGTCATGGTAGCAGCTATATGGTGGTCCCCCCCAGAGCCTTCTCTTCTCCAGGCTGAACGACCCAGCACCCTCATTCTGTCCTCATAGCAAAGGTATTCTAGCCCTTAGATCATCCTTGTGGCCCTCCTCTCAACTCACTCCAACAGTTCTACGTCCTTCTTATGTTTGCAACACCAGACCTGGACACAGTACACAATCATGTTCCAGCTAGCTTTCTTAAACATTGCTGCTGAACCCGGGCAGCTCACTGCCTCCTCCCATTCCACCCACAGCAGCACATTGTCCTACGAAGCCATCTGTGCCCTCAGCTTTCTGGTTGAAGGGGCTGTGAGCAAATGCAGGACAGTGCATCCCCTGTATGAGCTGGCTCTCTGGCAGCCCTGCCATGAGCCCAACAGCTACTCCAAGGTCTCCAGAGCCTTCTCCTTGCCCAAGCTTGAGAGCTGGCTGTGCTCTTGCCTGACTGCAAACCCCTTTGGAATAAGCGACTGCCTCAGGGCTGGGCAGAAACTGGCGTGGGTACAGCAAGGTAGCTGCAGGCCTTGTCTTTTCCCTTTTAGACCCTAGTGCTCCCTTTTAGACCCTTTTCCCTTTTAGACCCTACAACTCCCTGAAAGGAGGAGTGGAGACCAGGACTGATGAGGAGCAGCTGAGGGAACTGGGGTGGTTTAATCTGGAGGATAGGAGCCTGAGGGGAGACATTATTGCTCTTCTCAACTCCCTGAAAGGAGGTTGGAGTGAGGTGAGGGTTGGTCTCTTCTCCCTAGTCTCAGGTGATAGAAGGAGAGGAAATGGCCTGAAATTGTGCCAGGGGAGGTTTAGGTTGGAGATGAGGAAAATTTTCTTTGCTGCAAGAGTAATCAGGGATTGGAACAGGTTGCCCAGGGGGGTGGTTGGGTCACCATCCCTGGAGATGATAAGAACCCTGTGGCCAAGGCACTTGGGGATGTGGTCTAATGGCCATGCTAGTGTTGGGCTGAAGGTTGTTCTGGATGATCCTAGAAGTCTCTTCCAACCAGAGCAATTCTATGATTCTAATGATTTAGTATTTTCTGTAACTTTGCTGCCAGGTTGCTATCATTTTTTTGGTTTTGTTTTCTTTCCAGAAAAAGAAATGATAGTTTCAAATTTTCCATTAACCTATTGGCTTAATCATGAGCATACATTTCTTAGGCATTCTACTTGATAGGTTTTTTTCAATTAAGTATTTCAGTCCAATTTCGTTCACATGTTTTGTTGCAAAAAGCCTTCTTCAGTTTCACATTCTTATATTTTTGGTAATTTCTTTGTGAACTATTAAGAAGGCGGCATCTACTTGTACAAATATTACAGAATCACAGACTGTTAGGGGTTGGAAGGGACCTCAACAGATTATGTAGTCCAACCCCCCTGCCAGAGCAGGATCACCTAGAGAAGGTCACACAGGAACACATCCAGGTGGGTTTTGAATATCTTCATAGAAGGAGATTCCACAACCCCCCTGGGCAGCCTGTTCCAGTGTTCTGCCACCTTCATAGTGAAGATTTTTTTTCCTCATGTTTCCATGGAGCTTCCTATGCCTTAACTTCCACCCATTGCCCCTTGTTCTGTCATTAGGCATCATGAAGAAGAGCCTGACTCCATCCTCTTGGCACTCACCCTTTGCACCTTTATAAACATGAGGTCACCCCTTAGACTCCTCCAAGCTAAAGAGCCCCAGCTCAGTCTTTCCTTGTAATGAAGATGTTCCACTCCCTTAATAATTTTTGTGTCTGTGTGCTGGACTTTTTCAAGCAGTTCCCTGAGGTCCTTCTTGAACTGATGGGCCCAGAACTGGATACAATATTCTAGATGCAGCCTCACCAGGCCAGAGTTAAGGGGGAGGACAACTCTCTACCTACTAACCACACCCCTTCCAATACACCCCAGGGATACCATTTGCCTTCTTGGCCACCCGAGCACATTGCTAGATTCTTTCAAACCTAGGCTGGTGAATTTCATTGTCTCATGCAAAGGCTCTTCAGAGTGAACAGAGACTTTTGTCCATCTGTTGTTCGCTTACCCTGAGAGTAAATAAGTCACTTGCACACTATCTAAGGTTTTCCTTTCCTGCTTTTGTTGCATCAGCACTTCTAATGGAACCAACCCTGATGAATTATCTGTAAGTGAGGACACCCTGCTGACCTGGATCCCACAGGATACACCTGGAAAGCCACTGTCATTGCCCTTTTTTATGTCTCTGCTGAAGTTATACTTTCTCTTCTCAGCCTCAGCAGTTCCTCAAAGTATGTCAGTTTTCAGCTATGTACCTATTTTAATCTATGGTTCAGAGGGACAAGATGTTCAACTGTTTCTTCAATAAAGGATTCTTAAAGCATATGATGTGTTACATTTCAGATACCTGCAATCTGCTGGAATTTATTTGTCTCTTAATAGAAAAAGCACTGAACAGAAATCTTATCCATTACCTACCTCACCCAAAAGTCACTTAATGAAATAATTAGGAATGCTAAGCCATGTAAACAGTGTGCAAAACAGGAATGCTTGCTAGTTCCTTGCTTCAAGTACAAATGTTATTGTTGACATTGATGGATGGAGTCTTAAGGAGACGAAAATCTTAGCAATAAAAAGTATGTTAAAAAAAGAAAAAAGAAAAGGTAGCAATGACTGCCAGGTTTAACTGGAAATGTGAAGATGCAGTTGGTTGGAAACCTCTCAAGAACTCTGAGTTCCTATTCACAGGCTGCTCTGCAGGAGTGGTGGCATTCTGGCTTTTGGTTATCACTCTTACAATTCCTTCAGCCCTTATTGCTTTTTATAATCATCTTCTTTTGTGTTGTTTTTTCTCATGACGGTCACAACTTTTTTGAACTTGAGAATGATGGTTAGCAAGAGGGAACAGAGTGATTTCCTAAGGAAACTCAGTACCTTATTGCCGTCCTGGTGTTTATGACTGGTATTTCATGAGTTCTTCAAAGTCTAATTACTGAATTTGAAATTTTTTTTGTTCTGGGACTCTGGGAGGGACTATTTTTAATTAACTTTTGCCTTTGAAATAGGTGCATTTTCCTCTTAATGCTTTAAATGTTGCCAGGGCTCTCTGTTCTAGGAAATCTAGCAGACTGGGACAATGAATGGACAGCTGTTTATGAAATCACACTGATTCTAATTTTACCTTTTTTCTGCAGTTTAAGATTTTGATGCCCTGGTTTTCAAGCTGTTTAGGCTGTATTCTGGAAGTAAAAAAATATAATTACTAATACTAACGTTTTGTACTGCTTTTTACACTGTGTGAGATGTATTAACATAGCATTCAGGCATTTGTAAAGAACTGCCACACAAAAAGACAATGTTACTGAAGAGGCATTTTTGGTTTGTTTCTTATTTGTTCAAGTGATGCTTTTTTTGTGTTTTTGCCACTTGTTCATAATTTACTAGGTAGAGTTTACACCTTACTCCACAATATTGGCACTAAGAAAGAAATGTTCAGTGTACAGATAAAAAGGGAATCTGAAAATTAAAAATAGTGAGGGTTTTAATTGTTTAAAGGCTTTTCTGCCACCTGAAAATTCATAGGCTTAAGTGAAGAATTAGTTTTATTTTCTCTCTTGGTTTTTTTTCATGTTTGTTTTTCAAACAAGGGTTCAGAGGGTTCTGCAATGTTTTTTGTTGTTGTATTGGGTTTTTTTGTTTGTTTGTTTTCTTTGAAGGGGATATGACAGGGGACAGGCTCTGGATGGAGCCTGGAAAGGTTCAAGTAGATTTTACTGGAATTTAATAAAGCATCTGACACTGTCTCCCACAGTATCCTTCGGGAGAAACTGTGTGGCTACACATGCTTTGGATGGGTGAATGCTTTGCCAGCTTAAAAACTGGCTGGTTGGCCAGGCAGAAAGAGTGCTGGTGAATGGAATTAAATTCAGTTGGCAGACAGTCACATGTGGTG
This sequence comes from Melanerpes formicivorus, assembly GCF_026170545.1. Classification (NCBI taxonomy): domain Eukaryota; kingdom Metazoa; phylum Chordata; class Aves; order Piciformes; family Picidae; genus Melanerpes; species Melanerpes formicivorus. Next base: position 292,258 of record NW_027142505.1, read on the forward strand.
TTCTCCAGGGCTCAGTTTTGGGTCCAGACTTGTTTAACATCTCTATCAATGATCTGAGTGAGGGGATCGAGTGCACCCTCAGTATGTTTGTGGATGACACCAAACTGGGTGGGATTGTTGATCTGCTCAAGGGTAGGAAAGCTCTGCAGAGGGATATGGACAGACTGAATCCATAGGCCAAGGTCAGTTGTATGAGGTTTACCAAAGCCAAGTGCTAGGTTCTGCATTTGGGTCACAACAGCACCATGCAGAGCCACTGGCTTGGAGGATAGTGGCTGGAAAGCTGCCCAGCAGAAAAAGACTCTGGGATTCTGTCTGACAGCCAGATGAACGTGAGCCAGCAATGTACGCAGGTGGCCAAGAAGTTGAAGAGCATCCTGGCCTGGATCAGGAATAGTGAGGCCAGCAGAAGTAGGGAAGTGATTGTGCCCCTGCACTTGGCACTGGTGGTGCCATATCTTGAGTACTGCTCTTGATTTTGCACCCCTCACTACAAGAGGGACATTGAGTTGCTGAAGCATGTCCAGAGCAGAGCAGTGAAGCTGGTGAAAGGCCTAGAGAACAAGTCTCCTGAGGAGTGGCTGAGGGAACTGGTTTTGTTTTGTGTGGAGAAGAGGAGGCTGAAAAGAGACATTATTGCTCTTTACAACTATATGAAAAGAGGTTGTAATGAGGTGGGTATAGCAAGTGGAATGAGAGGAAATGGCCTTAAGTTGTGCCGGGGAGGTTTAGATTGGATATTAGGGAAAATGTCTTTACAGAAAGAGTGTTCAGGCATTGGAACAGGCTGCCCAGGGAGGTGACGAAATCAATGTCCCTGGAGGTGTTCAAGAAATGTATGGATGTGGCACTTTGGGATACAGCTAATGTCCATGATGGTGGTGATAGGTTGAAGGTCGCACTCATTGACCTTTGGGGTCTTTTCCAACCAAATCAATTCTATGATGGAGGAAGAGAATGAAGTATTTTAAAATATGTATTAAAAAACATTATTCTACGTTAGAAAGGTAGCATGGGAAGAAAAATGATTTTTGGATAAATAGATAATGGAAGGCAGCTAGCATTTATAGGCTAACAGAGAATCAACCCTTTAAAGTTATTATTGTAAAGGTCTGAGCCAATGGATAAACTCTTACTTAAATTAAGTTTTAATTCAGGTTTTGGGGAAGGTCCAAAAATGAGTTTTCTGTTTCTGTGCCTCATCAGGAATTGTCTTATTGTTAATTTAGTGTGTGCTGAGCTGTTTTGGGAAGCATGTTTGTATGTGTGCGTGTTTTTCTCACTGTATTTATGACAATCTAAGAAAAAAAAAAAGCATTATTGGCACTTCCCTAAAGAATGTTAGTGCTGAAATACAGGTGCATTTCTATTTCTCTCAACTGGAAAATGAGATACTTGGTGATAGAGATGCTAGAGGCTTTCTGTGTTGTTGTTGTTGGGTTTTTCTGTTGTTACCATTGTTGTTTTTTTTCCTGTCAGACAATGTCACTTTTTGCAGATAAGACTAAATTTATAATATGGCAAATTAAAATTTGTGTGGAATATATTTATCCAGGAACCTTCAACATGTCTTCAGTTTTGTTGTTCATGCTAACAACCCACTGCTGAAAATCTACTGTCGTGAATGCTGCTTAGAGATTAAAAATATTTCAGCTCTTGCTATTCTGAAAGATTTTGCTGATGTACTATTCACCCATGGACTCTAGCAATCTTATAGTGAAAGAATAACCAAAAGGGTTTCTAAAGGTACCTCAGCCAGCAAAGAAGAGTTAATGAAAATGTACCCCCTGTGATGAGTAAGAATGGAGAGCTAGTGTCAATAGACAAGGAGACAGCTGATCTTCACTGGCAATCTTGCTCTGTCTCCTCCCTATGGACCACTAAGTGCAGACCAGCAGGGTAAAATCCCTCCCACTGTAAGAAAGGATCAAGTTTAGGACAACCTGAGGAACCTGAACTTACCTGAATCTATGGGACCTGATGACATGCATCCCAGAGTTCTGAAGGAATTGGCTGATACATTTGACAAGATACTCTCTATGGCATTTCAAAAGTCTTGGTGGTCAGGTGAAGTCCTTAAAGATATGAAGAAGGGAAACTATTCTTATTACAATTGGAATTTCTTAATGTTATTAAAACAAACAAACAAAGAAACAAAACAACATACAGCTATGTAAGTAGTAAAACAACCTCTTCCTTAAAATTCATTGTTGAAAGAGGGCTGTTTCCAGTTCGTGTGATCACACTCAAATTAGTGTCAGTTTGGCTTTTCAGAATTATGCCTTTTAATTTGTTCTTCAGTTTAAAACCTAACTGAAAGCTTTTGTGTAATCATAGACTCATAGGATGGTCTGGGTTGGAAGGGACCTCTAAAGGTCATCTAATCCAACTCCCTCTGCAGTCAGCAGGGACATCCTCAACTAGAGTTTGCCCAGAGACTCGTTCAGCCTCACCTCCAGGGATGGGGCCCCAACCACCTCCCTGTAAGACCTATTTCAGTGTTCCAGCAACCCCATAATAAAGAGCTTGTTCCTAACATCCAATCTAAATCTGCTCTTCTCTAGTTTGAAGCCATTGCCCCTTGTCCTATCACCATAGGTCTTTGTGAACGGTCCTTCTTGTAGGCCCCCTTCAGGTACTGGAAGGCTGCTATTAGGTCACCCTGAGGCCTTCTTTTCTCCAGGCTGAACAGCCCCATATCCCTCAGCCTGTCCTCATAGGAGAAGTGCTCCACCACCGTGATCACTTTTGTGGCCCTCCTCTGGACCCATTCCATCAGGTCCATGTCCTTCCTGTATTGAGAGATCCAGACCTGGATGCAATATTCCAGGTGAGGTCTCACCAGAGCAGAGTAAAGTGGTAGAATCACCTCTCTGGATCTGCTGGCAGCACACCTTCTGATACAGCCCAGGATGTGATTTGCCTTCTGGGCACACTGTCTGCTCATGTCCAGCTTCTCATCCATCAGCACCCCCAAATCCTTTTCCACGCCTCATCACCTGCAGCATCCAGGCCTCAGGCATGCTTGTTGCAGCAATGAAGGCATTTGTTGTGGACTTGTGGGGTCCTTGAGATGCACATGAGCCTGCAACATGCCCCGGTAGCAAAGAAGGCCTAGATCAGGAATAGCGTGGCCAGCAGGAGTAGAGAAGTGATTGTGCTCCTGTACTTGGCAGTGGGGAGTCAACACCTCATATACCATGTTCAGCGTGGCGCCTCTAACAGCAAGAAAGACATTGAGTTTCAGGACTGTGTCCAGAGAAGGGCAACAAAGCTAGTGAAGAGTCTAGAGAACAAGTTGTACGAGATGTGAGTGATGGAACTGGGATTGTTTATTCTGGAGAAAGAGAAGGCTCAGGGGAAATCTTATTGCTCTCTGCAACTACATGAAAGGAGGCTGTAGTGAGGTTGGTGTTGGTCTCTCCTCCCTAGTATTAGGGGACAGAACAAGAGGAAATGGCCTGAAATTGTGCCAGGGGAGGTTTAGATTGGATATTAAGAAAAAATGATTTACTGAAAGAGTGTTCAGGCATTGGAACAGGCTGCCCAGGAAGATGGTGGAGTCACCATCCCTGGGGGTCTTCAAGAAACGTGGGGACATGGCTCTCTGGGATGTGGTCTAATGGCTATGGTGGCATTGTGTTGAAGGCTGTACTTCATGATCCCAGAGGACTTTTCCAGCCAAAACAATTCTGTGATTCTGTGTTCCTATTCTTTTCTAACTTGCTTAATTTGGTTTTGCAACCAATTTCACTATGGTGGCATTTTGTACAATAGCCAATTGTTGAGGCATTTACCTGGAACAGAGGGCATTAAATATTAAATATCTGGTTTGTATCAGTCATGCAAATAATGTGAGGCAGATTTTTCAACCTTCCAGACAATTTCCAAAGCCATCAGGCACCAGCTCCTCTATACTAATCAATAACTCTTTCAATTTTCTTTACTTGACCTTTTGTTTTCTAAAATTAAGGGAAGACTAGAAAAACTTCTGCAGAAAAGGGAGTGGAAACAGAAAAGAAAGGCTGAAAAACTCTGGGGAGATCCCTTGTCAGATCTGATTTGTTGTTCATACTTCCACAAGGAGGAAATGACTGCTGCTGGGAGCCAGGGACCCCTCCCTTTTTTCCTCCCCTCTAGCAGTAGGTGCTTTCTGGCATCTTAAAGACAGTAGCAGACCTCTAGGGATTTATCAGAAGCAGTGTAGGCAACAGCCCATTTTGTGTAGGCTTTTAAGATAGACCTGAATCTCTGGGAATAAATAGACATGAGAATGGCTTCACACATTTAAAATGCAGTCCATGCTATGCCATTGTTAGAAATAATGGTTCTCCTTGTTGACTTGACAACTTGAGTGATATATGCATGGACCAAAAGAAGGATTTAGTTGATTGTACTGCTTCTTCCTGACATTATTGTATTTACTGAGGCTTTCTTTAACTGCAAGGTTTATAGCTACTTCATGGTTTCCCTGCAAAGAGTGCATGCTTATGAATGCACGCTTATGGGTGTGTATATACATTTGCAGGTTTTTCACAGTAATCAGCAATATAATCTTTTGATATATGGTAAAAAAAATGTGTTTGGACCTGCTTTCACAGTCAGAACCCATTTGGGGAATTTGTAATTGCATAGGAAGATCCTGTGGTGCTTTAGACAGTATTTATTAGGCTCACACAGAGCCAGGAGCTGATTCTTACTAGTACCCTGGAGGCTGAAGATATGAGTTTCAGGATTTCCTGCGGTATCAGTTAGTGCAGTGACTGAGAAATGAGAGTTTGATTTCAGGAATCTTGACCCAGGTCTGCAATAAAATGCAGCATGACACTTTGTGATATCTACTTACTGTGCCCCTGGAAAATTGACCTTCATTTCTAAGGCTCTGTATTATTTATAACTGCCAGTGGTCACGGTACATAGTTAAAATGTAAGCTTAACTAAACTGTTAGGATTGCACATAATTTAACTTGCAGAAATCTCATATTTTATGTTTAACTTTCTATGTTTGCTAAGAAATTTATTGCCTAGCTTTTCTGAAGTGGTACATGAATGTAGGCAAATTACAGTCCTTCACCTGTGCTCCTAAAATGCTGGAACTTGTTTACAGCCCATGAATGAGCAAGCATATTAATACTTGTGTCATTCTTTGAGTATAAATATTGTTTTTTATATAGAGAAAAAAATATCAAATTGTTGCTTTTAAGTTGTATTCTTACTCCCTCTTTATTAGTCATAATTATGAATGCAGTAGGTTTGCACTTAGTTCTCAGATGACCTGAAATTTAAAGCTGTAAGATGGATTCTGTATGAAGTCATCACTGTTCAAGTATTTTTTCCAATAATGTACTATTTTACAGCCCCACTCTTTCTTGTTTCTCACCTGTTCTCTAAGATGATGGTATTTTAAGATGCCACTTTTTAAAAGTGTCTTGAGTACTCAGTAACCTGACTGTCAGTGAAGTGCAAAAGATTCACGGTCTCTTTTGAAGTCGAAGCTTGTGCTATGTGGTTCCTTTTGAGAATTAATATTTTTTCAGTTGCTCTACAGTGCTGTGATTAACAGAGGTCAATATCAAAACCACATTGGCTTCATCTGGGTCTTTATCTATAATGTTAAATAACTATTGATCACAGACCTTTCTTTCCCTCAAAGATATTAATGCTTTTGCATGAAGTACTATAATGAATATAGATGGCATAGATAAAGTCTACTGTGCAGCTTGGCTAGACTGAACATTTGGCTTCCCATTCCCCTTTTAAACCATTGGAATGTGAGATGTTAGTCCTACTGACCATTGCAGAACAAACCTGGTAATCCTCATGACTAGGCTACATCCTCCTTCTTATATAGGGAATTAACAGAATGTTTAGTCTCTGCTTTCACCAGTTGCTCATACCACCAAACAGAAATGCAAAGTAATAGAAGTACAAAGTGCAAGTAATAAAAATGTGAAACTTTTATTCACATCTTGCAGGTGAAAGCTAAACCACAACCTATGATGCAACCTAATAACATTCACTTCTCTCACTCTCTCACCCTCTCCCATCCTGGTAACATTCACTTCTGATTTTAGTGCAGTGGATGTTACTTTGAACTTGTTCATGGGACTTAAGCTCATCTAAAAGAAATTTACAGGAACTTCTGCTCTTTTCCCTAGTGCACTGTTATCCCTTTTCACTCTTCCTAGAAGATGACCAGATTTGTGTTTAATTAACTGTACATTGCATTATGTGGATCTTGTGATCAATCTGTGAAATTAATGAGTGGAAGCAAGACTAATGAAGGGCATTAATTTCTTTTTGAGAGGAGGAATAGATTATATGATGAAGAACTGGGTGTTATTTTGCAGGTTTAGTGGAAAGATCACTTTGATCAATTTATTCTATGAAAAGCTGTTTCATTCAAGAGAACAGTTAAAAAGTTTTGATAGGGATGCAATGAATTCTTGTGTAGATGATATTGGAACATAAGCTCCAGGGTTAAAAGTAGTACATGCATGTGTTTATTTTATGGTGATTTCAGTATATATATTTTTTTTTCCAGGAGCAGTAGATTGCTCACAAGCACTGTATTCAACTTTTCTACAATGTGTCAGTATTATGAATTGTTTACATCAAGGTTGTTTCATCACCCCTTTAAAATCAGCATTTCTTTCTTCTTTTTGATACTTTAGGAAGCAGCCACAGACAGACAGAAGATGAAAGCTCCTATTCCCAACTTGATTCTCTTGTATGCTACTCTAACTCAGAGCCTGAAGGTTGTGACCAAAAGGGGATCAGGTAAGTAAAGATTTATGTCTGTTATTACTGTGTGGTTTGAAAAGAAGTGCTTAATATTTGTAATGTATGTTAAGATGTTGATGTGGTGGCTTGGAACATAGTTAAGAGGATTTCAGGTTATGCGGTGAAACAAAGTTAGTGGCTTCTATATAATTTTAGACTATGTTGTGTCATGTGAACTTGATGCAAGCAACAAAAATGTTACAAGTCAGATATATGATCTGGAATCAGTGTAAAAATTCTTATGCTGAAGTGATTCTCAGAACTCTTATACTTACTTAAAAGGCTTTGTTGCATGCAGTGTTCATGTGAGCTGCTGGATTTATCTGTTTGACTATATGCTTTGAGGTGAAGAATCTCTAGGAAATGAAAATTACACAGTTTTGGTTCAGTTGCATTTTGAAATACAGAAAATAGATCAAACACATTAAACTTAATAAGCATGAAAAGTGAACAGCAAAAGCGTTTTTGAATGGGCTATCTGATACGTGGTCGAAGAGTTTAATTTAGCAAAGAAAATGCAGGTGGTTTTTCAGAAACCAAGCAAAGGGTTACATGTTTACCAGACATCTATCATACTGCTACTATAGATAAATAATCCTCATCTGTAAATAAAGGGAACACCAACATGGAGACAACTGAGTGGTCTTGAGTCTGTCACCATGCAAATAGATTTTCCCCTCTCATTTTTTATTGCATAGTGAAGAGAATTAAAGGATGCTGCTTTTGCAAACTAGCTTTATGACAATGAAGGACATTAAATATTTGTTGGGAGTCTTAATCCCATGTTGATGGAATTACTTAATTAGGTTTGTTGTTGTTAGTCATTTTCCTGTTGGCATTGGAGTGTTTCAGGTTAACTTTTGTTGTGCTGTTTCAGAAGTCTAGGTCTGATTTCTTTTTGTATTTTGTGGTGTTTTTTAAAGTCTGTTGCTGACTCGAGTTGATTGGCAGTTGTTGTAAATTGGTACTTAGGTAGGACACAGGTGTTTATTTATTTCAGGCAATATCTTAAATCATATCCTGTATTTGCAGTGGGTTATAGTTGTAATGACATTATTGAAATTTCTCAAATATTTTAGTAACTGGAAACCTTGATGGAGGAAAGGCAAAGAAAGAGCACCACTATATAGTAAGATATTCTTCAACCAAGACTTGAGATTGTAATGTATTTGAGGTTATTTAACTCAAGAAAACTGGAATACACAGGCTGTGAGCAGAGTGAGTGAGGTGGTGATGAGCTGATGTTGGTATTAAGATGTTGAAGCCTAGATACATATCATAGATAACTTTGGACTGTCTGAGGTTCTTCTGTTAAGTTTTAATACATGCAAGCTTTAAGCTGAGCGCCCTTAATTCAAATTTGTTGTCAAGTTTATTGAACATTTAAAAAGATATTTTACAGGGTGATTCATTTTTTAAGGGATTAAAAAAGAATATTCAGTCATGAGATACCTGACATTTGAACATGGCAATAAGAACTTGGGATGGTGCTGCATTTATTTCATCATTTTTACCTATACCTTCTTCCTCTGTCCACCTCAAGGAAAAGTGGTAAATATACATTTTTAATTTCTATTTGGGAATGTAATATAATTGCTATCCAGCAAAAGAAAGAGCATGAGATGCTTTTTAAAGATATACAGAATATGTTCTCATCCTGATTCTGTAAGAAAGAAAGGGAAATACTGTATTGGAAGTCTTTGGATGATACCTTGCTGTAACATGAACTTCTTGATGTTTTCCCTTGAACTATTTATATCTATTTTCAAAAGGGCTAATTGTCATATTTCATGTGCAGAAGATGAATCTCTGTTTTACTGAAATCTCAGATCCTGCTGCCTTTGATCACGTTTAGTGACTTTAGACTTATGTTTCACCTATTTCTGTGGATGTTCAATAACGTGCGCATGGTTTGTTGTTATAGCTCTTGGGGTGGTTTTTACCTCCCTTGGATGCTCAGGAGGCCTATTTTGCAATCTCAGAATGTTTCTACAAAGTGAAAATTACTTACTTGAGCAGAGGTTTTAGCAACATAAGATTTATTTTCTGTACTGTGAAAATAGAAACATTTTCCTAAAACTAACACAATTTAACTGGAATTAGGAAAAAATAACTTGGGAAATTTTAGTTTTATGTCAACATGTTAACCAGAGGCAGAGGAAAGCGAGGACATGGTTTATATCTCTTTAGTCAATTCTACTTGAGGGCACTTGGTCGTTGAAATCTAAACATTAAAGTAAAATGAATAACAAAATAAAGATGTTGACATATTAGAACATCTCATAAGTATAAAAAGGTAGAGGAGTAGCATCCACCTTTTAGAGATGTGCTGCTTTAATGTACTTCCTTCTCTGTTGTGTACTAAAGAAATGTATTAAGTGAAGAAGTTGTTGCATTAATATGCTAATTAGTTGTTCTAGCTGTGACTTATTCCTTCTAATTCACTTTTTTGGAGATTATTTCTAAGTACCAATCTTACAAATGCAAATCTTGTTCTTTATATATTCAGTATTTTATGTAAAGCAATCTTTTCTATATGTCTTTTTCTATACTGACAGCTGGATTTTTCCTGTTAGAGTACTTAAGCTATATTCTAAAAGTTGTATCAGCTGTGCTAAAAAGACAGTGATTAATAAAGGGATACATTTCCCCATCTTGGAGAAATGCATTTGCAATCATTTCAACAGAACTAAGAACATGAAAACCTACCTTCAAACAGTCAGTGAGGATTCACAGCTTGACAACAGTGTGGAATAATTTGTAGGTTCAAATTCTGGTTTTATTTCTAAAATTGGATAACAGTGCTGACCATCTGCTTTTGCGACTGAAGTTATATCAAATAATTATATGTGTAAGCAGTTAGGATCAACATATGATTGTTATCTTTTGTTGTATGTTGATTGAAAAAAAAAATTAAAAACAAAAAAACCAACAAAACCCAAAACATTTCAAGAGAAATCTTAGGTTGCTGTATTTTTTTTGATTCAATCTGTGATTATGACAGCTGCCATTACACAAAGTACTTATGTGCCACTACCTAAAAGTAGTCCTTGACTCTTTCTACCACTGTGTGCTATTCACCAGTTAAATACAATATGGGGCATAAAGGGAGGAATATTAATTATTACAGTATCAGGAAAACATGCTTTTAATTAGCTTGTTCCAAGCTGTGATGTACTTATTGAACACTATCTTGTCCATATGATTCTGATTTAAAATTATTCTTTAACATAGAATGGACTCATTTTACATTTAGAGCCTGTAATAACTGTTACATCAGAATGGCTGAATGAGCAGTTCTAGTAACAGTTGTTAATAAATGTACATGATGCAAGAAATTTTTGTATACATGGATATAGGAAAACATGAAATTAGACTTATGAACACTTAAGCTTGCCCTGTCAATTACTGGTTGGTTGCACAATATCCACAAGTTGTAATATCTTCTCAAGCAAGAAAGAAAAAGCCTTTAAACCTAGAACATCAGAACAGATGTAATGGTGGTTAACTGAGTATTTTAGGTATTCAGTGAGAGCCCCATGCAGTTCTGGAGGGTTGTCAGATCCTGCAACAATTACAAAGCTGAACTTTCATTTGGCACACAAAGGACATCAGATGTGATCTGCTGAATGGGAAGCTGACTTTTGTACTACATTTTTCATTTCTTTGATCACCATTGCCCTGCTTGGTAGAGAGGAAGAATGAATACATAAAAACTGAATATTTTGATTCATTTAGCCCATTGAGCACGTACTTTTACAAGAAATGGCTTAAATTTTGAAAGTATAGGAAATAGTCCTTGTCTTTTAGCATGATACCAGATCTCCTGCACATTTACAATATGCCTGAAGTGCATAGATTTACCTTTTGTGCAGTGCACTGAGCGTTTGTCAGTCCTTGGTAGCATTTTGAGGATATTTTGAGGGTAATATTTAACTTTCAGTGATTTATTTTTTTTCCTGAAAGGATCCTATTCCATAGTTAGAACTAAATTGTAATTAGCTTTCTTTTTTTTTTTATTTTAATCCTTTCTGTCCCTATTTTATTTTCTTTCTCCCTTTTTTTATTTTTTTTCTTCTTATTTTGTTTTCTTTTTTCTTTATTTTTATTTTTCATCTTTCTTTTTTTCTTCTTTATTAATTTTTTTTCCTTGTTTTTTTTTTTTTTTGTATTTTAATATTTTATTTTATTTTTTTTTTTTTAAATAGCCATGGGGTTTACATTCTTAGAAATTTAAGTTCCTTAAAGTATTCTTTTCAGGTTGAGTGGTATTTGATCACTTGTGATGAGGAGTTTTTCCTTATGAATTATTTAATATTCATCAAAGAGGAAGTAGGTTATAAAAGAAAGCCTCATGCTGAGCCACATAGATTCCCTTCCCCCAACAGGTATGTTAAGTATAATATTTGAACACTGCATTGCCACCTGGTGGGTTTCCCAAAGATGCTGAATAGACAAAGGAAAGAAAGGGGACTTTCTGTTAAAAAAATAAATCTATTAAAAAAAAAGGGGGGGGAGGGAAGTATCTTAAAATAAGAAGTTATTACATAAGGAACTATGACTTGTTCAGAATAATTGGTATTACTGTAGTGACATTTTATACAGTCACGTTGCCTAACAGCAATCCTGTGTTGCTTTGTGTCAAAACCTGATGAATTATTGCTGTCTGTAGTTCTGTTTTTCTACATATTATTATGCATTATGAGTTAATTAATATTCTGTGTTCAGTTCTGTTATTGTGAATGGGAGTTTTCTTTTCTAGGTCAAATTATTTCTCTGATGGAATAATTTAACTGGAAGAACAATCTTTTCAATAGTGGGTTATTAGGATATGCATGAGATCCTTCACATCGTTACAGTAAGATTAAAGTCTATAGATGTATTTTGTCATGAAGCAGAATATTACTTTTTAATGTCTGGTATTTCTGTGCCCTAGTAATTCCAAATGAATATGGATGGTTCCAGTTGTACTTGTGTGAAAGATCAACATTACGAAAGAAGGAAGGAAAGAGCTTTTTACATTATGACATTGATATTTATTAATTTTAGTGTTTTGTTGGAGGCTATCTTATAGGAGCAAAATATTAATTTTAACTAAGTAAAAAAAATTAAAGCTTTATTTTTTGTTTGTTGGTTTGGTTTAGCTTCATTTTGGTTGCTTGTTTTTTGTTGTTCTAAAACTGGTGAAATTCTGATAAACAGATTGAAAATATATACTGAAAATCTCAATTGGTTGTTCTGTTTGACAAATTCCACCCTGTAAGTGGACATTTTTCTAAATGATGACCCTTTATGAGTTATTTCTCAAGTAAGCATGTTTTGGAGAATAATATCAGATATATAAAGGGACTTCTGCATAAACAAAACAATCTTCCTTGCATCAGAAATAGTGTGGTGAGCAGGAGCAGGGAAGTCATTGTGCTCCTGTACTAAGCACTGGTTAGGCCACACCTTGAGTCCTGTGTCCAGTTCTGGGCTCTTCAATTTAAGAAGGACATTGAGACACTTGAATGTGTCCAGAGAAGGGCAGCAAGGCTGGTGAGGGGTCTCAAGCACAAGCCCTATGAGGAGAGGCTGAGGGAGCTGGGGTTGCTTAGCCTGGAGGAGCCTCAGGGGAGACCTTACTGCTCTCTACAACTACCTGAAAGTAGGCTGTAGCCAGGTGAGGGTTGGTTTCTTCTCCCAAACAACCATCCCAGAGCAAGAGGATGCAGTCACAAGCTGTGTCAGGGGAAGTTTAGGCCTGAGGTGAGGAGAAAGTTCTTCCCAGACAGAGTGATTGGCCATTGGAATGTGCTGCCCAGGGAGGTGGTGGAGTCCCCGTCCCTGGAGGTGCTCAAAAAAGGATTGGACATGGCACTTGAAGCCAAGATTTAGTTGCCATGAGGTGTTAGGTAGTAGCTAGTAGGTTGGACTTGATGATCTCTGAAGTCTTTTCCATCCTGGTTGATTGTATGGTTCTATGAAATGTATTTGAAAAAGAAAGTGATCTGTTCCATGCAGGTTTTAACATTGACAATCAAGATTTTATACATAATGACAAATGTAATTAATTCAATTTAATAAAAAATAAAAATAAATTCCATGGAATGACAATTCTTTTTGTGCTACATGTATGGAATATGACTATAGAATTTAAGAGAGTTTGAGAACTCTTTCAGGGAGGAAGAATTTTTCAATTTAGTTGTTTGTACCCAATTAAATTGCCACTATATTAAAGCAAATAGATATGATGTCCAGTATATATAGCAAAAACACTTTGAGAAGTTGCACACAGTTAAGTGCTGAGGCCTATCAGTGTTCTACAACTCAGTGTTGAAGTATCTGTAGCTTTAATTACTTATTTTTTTAACTCCTCTGGGTGAAACTTGGTGTCCTCAGTGCATACTACTACATACATCATCCTATTCTTAGCATTTTTCCTTCAGTGGTGCCATTCTTATTGCTTAGGTATTTTCTTTTTGGAGTCATGACAAAAGGTAATAGTTGATTAAAGTTGTATTGGATCTGCTGTGAGCTGAATAATAATCAGATAATTTAAAAAATTAAAATGAATAGGCATCTATCTCTTGTTCACTTTCTTTTACAGTTTATAGGCAGAACACTTGCATATGCAGTACACCAAGTACACTGAGCTTGGAGCAAAGCATTTATGCCAATTAAAAGATAGGCTTCTTGTAAGCCACAGAAGTGTGTGCCAATTGATATTAACAGCCCCTAGCTGTTGTTTTCACCCTGTTACAGAATGTTTAGTTTTCCATTATTAATTGATGAGGCTTGTGGCTCTTTGTGGTCACACAAAATCTGCAACAATATTTAGAGTCTATCTGATGTACAATATTAACTTCTGTGTGCAAGAGTATTTTAAGTGGGGACAATTACGGCTGCTGTTACTGGTACGAAAATTTTTCTCTGTTTCTCTGGTGACAAGAAGCAAAAGCATAGTGAGTCAGTTCTAAGCAAAGATATCTACCTTATTTCATTGGAAGGACAGGAATATTTTTGGACCATGAAATGATTAATAAGCAAACTTTATTTCATACAAGGGTTGTTTGAGTGGAGCTGTGGGACTCAATGGGGAAAACTTTAAAACATTTTTCAAGCAAAGAGGGAGAAAAAGATGAGGTGAGACCTTTGCAATTAAAATCAGAGTGGACATAAACAGAAATCCCTGTTGTTCATTTTTGGGCAACTTTCTTATGTCCCAATCTATTAATTTCTATATTGATGTTTCTAACACTAACATTCTTCTGCTTTTTATCTTAAGAATAAAAGATATTTTGTTAAGTTTACTTGTTCTAGTTTTTTTGTTCTAATTTGTTTCTCCTCATTTTAATGTGCAGTAGAAACCAAGTTTTAGTTGTAAGGTTATAACCTTCTCTTATTGAGCATATTCCCTTTTTTGGGTTCAGCAAATTACAAGTTGTACACCTTGTATAGAGTGTCAGTGGGGGAGGGTATGGTTTGCCTTCTTCCTTGCTCATTTCTTTTGAAGATAGAAAATATTCAGCAAGAATACCCTTCAATATGTAGTAATGGGGTCAAATGAGAAGAATGATTTCTTATGTCTGCTGAGAGGGAGGTCTGAATGATCTAGAAATGTAAAGACTGTAAATGTTCTGCCTCCTTCAATGCTTTCACCTCTGTCCTATTTTGCTGTCTGACAGAATCATGAGGCCTCCTGGAATTAATACAGCTCACAGAAAAGTTTTATGGCTTGCTATTTCTGTATGACATGAGGATGTTAAAAGAGCCATTAGTGTCCTTGGGCATCTCAATTCTGCAACAAAAGTATCCATCCTGCAGCCAATTCTGGCAAAACTGTTTACACCAGTTTTAATATGATCCTCACTACTTCATTTATGAGTGATTGTTTTTAGGAAAAAAGACATACTGGAAGAATACTGGAGGAAAGTAGGAGTTATCAATTAACTTACTTAGACACATTTTGCATATTCAGGAAATTGGAAAGTTCCTGTGTTGGCATTTCAACCTGGTTGTGGTTTTTTTTTATGCCAACTCTATATGGGAATGGTGTATTTTCCTTCAGAAGAAGAATCCTGTAGAATGCTACATGTTTCTTTAGCTCCTGTGATTAAGAGGTTATTAATTTATTAATTTGAAGTAGGAATTACAGAAATATTAATTTTATTATTAAAATTATCCATAACCGATGAATCGTTATTTTATATACAGATTCTAGTGCATGATTGTGAAATACATCCCATAACTGGTTTAGTATTTACAATTTGGACCCAATTAGAATATTTACAGAATTAATTTCTATTAATGGAACAAAGGGTACAATTCCGACGCTTGTCCACCAGGGAGCAACTTGACAGGATGGTGGCAGCTGCTTAACTATATACAGAGAGTATTACAATGTGTCAGAGGCTTGAACTGGAAATGTTATGCTGCTAGGTGTGGGTGCTTTGAACTGAATGTTAGTGAGTGGAAAGCATGTGGAAGGTACACTGCATCCTTAATTTGCAGCGAGGTTAGTTGCTAGGCTGTGGCAGAGCAGTTGGCAGGCAACCTTGTCCCTCCCATGGCAGTGGAGAGGGGGCAGAACATAGGCTAGCTGGTAAGCAAGCTCCCTTTGCAGGACTCAGGCAGCTCCCTTGGGATGGCAGGGAGCAGTCCTACAAGTTTGGCCCAGCAAGGCTGGCCCTGCAGTGATGGGTCTCAGGGCTGGTGTGGACAGCCCTGGGGAAGAGGCATGGCTGCGCAAAGCGGCGGCTTCCCCTTTGCTTGGCTAGAAGGAGCGGGTGGGACCCTCTCAGAGTGGTCCCAGCTTTGGAGCACAGACACGGATGGTGCTCTGGATTTCCCTGGGTTCACAGGGCATGGAGTGGCAGAAGTGGTGGCTCCTCTCCCGCAATGGTGGGGTCATGCAGGCATGTGGCTAGGTGCTGGTCCTGCTTTCCGAGATGACACAGAAGGTTGTGCAGCTTGTTAGTCTGCTACTTAAGGCTGTAGTAGATGCTTGGACTGCCAGACTCAGCTAGTTCCTTCCCTGTCAACTGGGCAGTCTTATCCTCAGGGGTCCAGTCCTCTTGAAGACATATTGGGCTCTTCTTCCAACCAGTGGGGCTGACCATACAACACTGTGGCCTCTCAGGCTTTTCAGCGAGGGTCCCTCCTCTGGAGGCTCTCAGGGCTGAGGCACGACGGGCCTTCCTGAATGCTAGCTTCTCATTGTCATGCAGAGACCACTAGTTTGCTTGCATGTGGGAGAGAGGAGACTTACTAGCAATGGCTTAATAGCAAAGACGCATAGGCAGAGAGCTTGGTAGCTTGAACAAAGAGAAAGAGGGCAAAGAGAAAGGGCAACTTGTTTACAAGTTGGATTAATACTTATAAATTTCTTGAAGATGGATTTGACCAATGGGCACCCTCATAAACAATCAGCTTTAGCTTATAGAAAGTGTGAAGCCAGAATTATGCCTATACTTGGTAGTAGCATGACCATCCCATGCGATGGGTGCATGCAGTTGTTTGTGCCTCCTGGCTGACACCTTGGCCTTTGTCTCCCTCAGGAAAGGACGGGGATATGTCCACACAGGCTGGGACATGCTTCCAGTATTTGGGCATAATTCTGGGTAGACAGTGCCTTCACCAAAGCTCCAGAATGTGATATGTAGTCCATTGCTATGGAGTACTCTTCAACATATGGTTTTCATACGAAAAACCCTGACGGGTAACAATTTTATTGGAAAGAACACTAGTTTTGTTGGTGAGATTAAACAGATGCTGGGTCATGGGGATGGTTCAGCTCAACTGGTCTCTTCTTTTTTACTTTCTTTTTTTTCAGCTGAAGAAAGTGTTTGGTATATCAGATGAACAGCAATGGTGTGGATTGTTTACTACAGAGAGTGTGTGGACTATATTAGAAAGGAACACAATTCTGTGTGGTTAGAGGTTTTGGGCAGCAAGGAATGATTGCATTGCAAACGTAAATCCTCTATGACATGACTTATTTTGAAGACACTATGAAAGCAGTAACTGTTACTTGTCCTGTGAGCATTTATAAACAGGATGGCTGGCATTTTAAAAATAGTTATATGACCTTTTGTTGCTGCTAGGATTCATATTGATACTTCTCAGAGTCCAAGGATATGGTGAAAAATACCACAGTATGTGAAAAGTCTGTTAGCAAAGAGTCAATGTTTTATAGCATGCAAGACATTTAAGAAATGACTAATGATAGTAAAGGAGACAATGAAATTTAAAGCCAGTAGGACAGTGATATTCTTATATAATTCAGTCATTGTGTTTTAGGAGCTGTTTAGAATGACTTGCTGTGCCCACACTCCCTCTTTTCTCTGGAGAATAGTTAGTGGTCATTTCGCTGCTTGGCATCTGTTTGCAAATGATGTAGAAGATGTAAAAGAAAAAATGACCTTTGATCAGAAATAGCTGCTACAGAAGATTTCCTTTTTTGAATATTATGATATCAATTTTATGTAGAGTAATGACTGTGGAGAAAAAAAAAAAACATCAAGGACACCTGATAGATTTGTCTTTAAGTGCACTTGGTTCTGAAGTATCACATTTTTTATTTCTGTATTTTATTCAGTTCTGCCCATTAGAATGTTTTGTTTCTACACTTAATGCAAATTGATGAAACCTGTCCTGGTTAAAAATACTTACTGACTTGTCCTTTCTGAAACATGAAGGCAGAAAATGTTATCAGTGCTGCATACACAGATATATCGGAAGCAATTTAGCATGAAAAGAGAAGGTCATCCTTTGGATCCCAGTGCGAAAATCTTGTTCAGACGTTTTTTTTCTTTTTCTTTCTTTTTTTTTTTTTTTCTTTTATTTTTCCTCCCTCCCCTTCCCTCTCTCTCCCCCCCCCCCCTTTATTTCAAGTATAAAATACACAGTGTTTCTCGTTACTTTAAGATTGATCTTTTTACCTAGTTTTCAAAAACTTTTCTGTGGTTCAAAGAAGAATAATCAGATTTATAATGATCAATTCCAACACAGTTATGTTTGTTTAAAGATGAGTGCTCTTATAATTTTATTGCCTTGCTCTGAATGGTTAACTCATATCAAGAAACAGTTTGGTGCACAGATCCAAAGTGGACAATTATGTTGAAGCTATCTGCAAATTCATTTGGAGTAGCCCACTTCCACAAATGACTTGTTCCTTTTCACCAAGGATGAAAAACAAAGTATTCTCTTTGAAATTAATCTTAATTCTAGTTCAAACAGCTCAGATTGGTAATGACAATTTTAATTACAGAGTTGTATAATTTGAAAGGGACCTCTCAAGATCAGGTAGTACAACCCCCCTGGTTCAAGCAATGTTAGCTACAGCAGGTTGCTAAGAGCTATTTGCAGCTGAATGAAATGACTCCAGGACTGCTCTTTAAACAATTTAAGGGAATTTAGACAAACCTTTTAGAGGCTGTTTGCTGTAGTCCCTGACCCTCAATTTTACCATATTAGAACTTCCCTAAACATCTTTTTCATTGTGAATTTCCTGATCACCCAGTGGATGTTGTGACATGTTTAGGATGGTATAGACGATGGAGATTGGAGTCAATACAGGTGACCAATGTGATCGAGTTTAGTTTCTTTATTGTTCCAGTATTGCAGGCCTATGGTGCAGGCCTGTGGTGCGAGTATAGCACAGTAAAGTAAAGTGTAGAAGAAGAAGAGGCAGGAAAGGCAGAAGTGCGTAGCAAGGGAACTGCTACAACTTGTATAAACTCGGAGTGCCTTGTTGGCATGGCTTCATTGGTTCCCTATGAGTGACCACACATCGCACTATTATAGATTATTGGTCCAGCTACTAATGACACACAAGGTTTGTTGATGCAGGTGCATGTCCTGTTGTCCCAAGATAACTTTCCATGTTTATAGCTACCAGTGCCTTGTTTTAGTTACATACTGCAGGCACAGCACTGTTTTGCTCCACTGCTAGCTGGCTCTGCACTTATGCTGAGCATGGCCTACCACCATGTCAGGCTCTAGGCCTGCACTGCCAGATTGCTCACACTGCTTGTTGCTGGCATTGCCACAGGATGGTGGCTCTGAATTGCTCTAGTGTGAAGCTGCAGCATACCAAGGAAACACCTGGAGCTATTGATATGTCAAGTTCTGAATGGTAACACCCCTGCAAGCACCATATAGTTAAAAGCACTTGCTAGCTCTTCAGGATGTTCAGTTTCTTTCACAGTGACATTTTTTCTTGGAAATTACAAATATAATTAAACTGTATTGAAATGTAAACCAATGAATGAGACCTGTGTTAAGCTATACAGAAAAATGAATACATGTAATGTTTATTTCACTGTTCCCTTTCACTTTTAACCATAGTTAATGTCCTTGGGAATACAAGGAACATTACGTTTTCTCATGGGGAAAGTAATTTTATACTAGGCATGCTACCTTCATGCACTTTTAGATATATGAACTTTTTAGTGAGGTTTGTCATTGTAGGTAGGACAAAGGATTTAGGATATTAAAAATTAAAGAGCAGACCACAAAGTCAACACCTTTCAAGAAAACCAGCGACATACATGGGTTGTCCAGATTAAGAGCATAGCCTGAAGTAAAGGTGTTGCTAACACTTCTTTAAGTATAGTGTTGGCTTGTCTGAAATGGAATTTTCTGCTGAATCTAAACCATACAAACCAGAATGAATCCTGAAGGCAAAACAGAGACTACAAGGAGAAATGCAAAATCTGAATAAATGTATGCATAGGTGTCTGTGCTGTGGGGGAAAGCTCAATTCCTTCCTAGGGATCATGAGAGTTGCTGTTAGGCCATGGCACAGGTGATTGGGTACAGCTCAGCAAAGGAAGAGGGAAACATAGAGCAATGCTGTCCAGCTCTGAGCCCTTTCTAATCAAATAGGCTGATTCAAGTACGACAAGGAGTCAAGCTGCCTTCTGTGGAAGTGCCTTATAAAACACCTTGATTTCACAAGGGGCTTCCTGGAGCTTTCCTTCTGCTGACTGCACCAGCTCAGTTCAAACACCCTGCAATAAAATTACTTCTTTGTATGATAGTTGGGATTCTTTTTGCCGTTGGCAGTGTTTATATATAAATTATATCTATGCAATTTGAGTCAAAATCAAATGTCAAGCTTTGTATTTTTCCAAAAAATTGAATAAGGATCAGTAACAGGACATTCTGTATGGGTAATAAACCTTTATTTTTTAAACTATGGCTCAGCAGAATTGCAAACTGGTGGAAGTTTACAAATATGCATGGATTAATTTCATAGTATGCTACTTGCTGTAAAGTTTAACAAAATTAAACTATTTATGGGTGAAATAGGAAGCTTAAAGTAGATGGTCTGGGAAGAAATCATGGCAAACCATGCTTGTCAGAAATTAAAAGTGAAAGCACTTTTGTTGGGAAAATTAGGTGTCATGTTAAGGAGAGGAGCAAATTACCTCGGTAAATAGGAATAGTAGAATAGGATGGTTTATGTTATTTTAATTTTATATACGTATTTGAAATGTAATCTGTGAAAAGCACTTGTAAATACTACATATAAAAGACTCACCTAAAATTTCTCCTCAAATTTTCAAAGGAAACAAATCCATCACAAGCATAGTTCAGTCTGTTAATCAATTGTATTGATTCCCTTGAAATAGCTGTTAGTCATTATTATTATTATCTGAACTTTTTATTTACACTTCCTAGTTAAATTATCTGAAGCCTGTGCAATGGCATGAAAATGAGATGAATTAGTGGAAAAGATATAACAGTTTGGACAGGATGTCGTTTAACAACCTAAGATTTTATTACTGTAAGGTTTTACTTCAACAGTACATCAATATGCAAGAAGTCTTTGCCTCTGCTATGAAAGGCAAAGGATAGACTTCAGGGTGTCATGCAGTGATTGAATTCCAGTGTGATAACACTTTTTTTACAACCCCTATAGAACCTGTAAGCTTTTCTTCACAATCATTCCACCTAAAAGCAGCTGTCCTTGCTATTGTATGGTCGTCCTGAATTGGAGTATAAGGCTAACTTTAAAGAACTGAAATTTATATAGGTGAGCTACTTTTTTCATTCATTACTTAGTTTCACTTTGTCACTGTTAAATAATGCACATGCAATAAACCTGCATTTCAAAGTAGGTCATGCTACATGTACAGAGCCAGCATGATTGCACCTCCAGCAAGTTTGCTGACAACACCAAGCTGTGTGGTGCAGCAGACACACTGGAGGGAAGGGATGACATCCAGAGGGACCTTGACAAGCTGGAAAGGTGGGCCCATGACAGCCTCATGAAGTTCAACAAGACCAAATGCAAGGTCCTGCATCTGGGTCAGGGCAATCCCAAGCACCAATATAGGCTGGGCAGCAACTGGCTTGAGAGCATCTCTGAAGAAAAGGACTTGGGGGTGCTGGTGGACGAGAAGCTCAACATGAGCCACCAGTGTGCACTTGCAGCCCAGAAAGCCAACCATAGCCTGGGCTGCATCAAGAGAAACATAGCCAGCAGGTTGAGGGAGGTGATTTTCCCCCTCTGCTCTGGAGAAAGCCCACCTGGAGTACTGTGTCCAGTTCTGGAGCCCCTGTTACAGTAAGGATCTGGAGGTGCTGGCATGTGTCCAGAGAAGGGCCACGAGGATGATTAGAGGGCTGGAGCACCTCTCCTGTGAGGACAGACTGAGAGAGTTGGGGCTGTTCAGTCTGGAGAAGAGAAGGCTCTGAAGAGACCTTATTGTAACTTTCCAGTATCTGAAGGGGGCCTACAAGAAAGCTGGGGAGGGACTTTTTAGGGTGTCAGGGAGTGATAGGACTAGGGGGAATAGAAAAAAAAAAAGAAATGGGTAGATTCAGCTTGGATGTTAGGAAGAAGTTCTTCCCCATGAGGGTGGTGAGACCCTGGAACAGGTTGCCCAGGGAGATGGTAGAAGCCTCATCCCTGGAGCCAGGCTGGATGTGGCTCTGAGCAACCTTCTCTAGTGTGAGGTGTCCCTGCCCCTGTCAGGGGACTTTGGAAGTAGATGATCCTTGAGTTCCCTTCCAACCCTAACAATTCTGTAATTCTATGATTGTATGTGTTTCATAGTGAAGATAATTGTGTTAAAGTGCTGTTGTTGACACCAAATCTAGCGTAGGTGCTTCACTTAGGATTCTCAACAGCTTACACCTACCAATGTTATAATTTTTTTTGGCGGGGAGAATCAGTCACTCATCTCAAACTGCTTGAAGAAGACCATTCAGCTGAGTCGCTTTCTCTTTAGCAGCATGTTGTTTGAGACACTGGAAATTTTCCTTTCTGGTATGTCTAGTCATGAGTTCCATACAAAACAGTGAAGTCCTGTGCTAAGTCTCCAGAATTAATAAATTTGAGGAGCAAAATGGTGTGGCTTTGCTTGGCTCAGTTTTGTTTTGCTATTGGTTGTTTTTAGTTGTTTTCTGTGACAGTCTTTTGCTAAAAGCTAGATGAGGAAGAAATGCACTTTCCATGGTACTTTAATTCTCTTGCCTATTTCCTTCCTTCAATATAGATACACAGGGTGAAAGATTTAACAAGGTATGGTAGCTGCCCATCTCTGAGCAGCATGTCATTATATGTTCCAGGGCTGGGAAATTTGAGAAAGGGCCTAAAATCTGGTTTTATGTGCCAAGCTGTATTCATCAACTTCAAGGTACTGACAGTTGTGATCAATGGAGAGAAAAAGGCCTCTGTCTCCTGCATATAATTTCCTCCATAGATGTAGACACTGCAACAGCTGTCCTCCTCAAACACAATGCTGTTGAGGATTTTATGTCTAAGTTCCGAGTTCTACCAAACTTCGATTTTCTTTAAGCTGAAGGTCATAGGAATCTGGTTTTCTTACACAGGCAGTTGTTGTGTTAGAAATATAAAAGGGACTCTTGGAAATTAATTACTGTGACACTCTATGCCATGTAATTTTACAAGTATCTGATTCTCTAATTGTTTCCTTACATCAAAACTGCCTTGTTACACAGGAACTTAGGAATTCCTTTCATGTGTTCTACTTGCAGTTATCAAACAATTGAATTTAATTTGCTTCATTAGGTTGATTTTGTTAAGACATTCATGAAAATGGCTCTATTTTCTCTCATATTTGCCTGATCTTAACTTCTAGGCTAAATTTAGTATGAAGGCTTTAAATCTTGTCTCTGTCTTATGAGAAAGGTCAGACAAGAAGTTCCATCACACTCTGGAGAGCAGAATGTGTTATGTATTCTTTGTTCACAGTCCTTTGCTGTTGTGATGAATTCTCAATCATAAGTCCCATGTGAGAATAATTTCTGTTTACATTTACTTCAGTCAAAGCAAAGGTGAACTTGTTTTTATGTTTCTCCTTCCCATCTGGAAGACCTGCTTCTTTCCTGATTGGATGTAATTTTTATTTATTTTTTTTTTTTTTTAGATTGTGATTTCTATTTCTTTTTTATTATAGTTAATTTTGGTATAAGTAATGTAGTGCTGTGTATCAATTTGGGGGGAAGTTATAATGCCTACTGAGCATGTGTCTGATTTACAGGAGCATAATCTAGTCTAAGTATGACCTTTTAAACTTGCCCATTCATATGAAAAATAAAGATAAGGTGTTGATGAGAATTTCCCTTTGGCTGAGGTAAAAATGGAGAATATAGTTAATCTACCACAAATTATTTAATTTTTGCTCCTGTTAAACATGAAGTTTGCAATTTTACTGAAATAGTGGCATGAATGGTACATTTTGTACTTGTGATGGTTAGTTCCATGTCAAGATGCATCTTCCCCAAAAAGTAAGTGCATTTAAAAAAACATCTATTTATTTATTTGTTTAAAAAATGGGAAGATGACATCAAAGTCTCAGTCTTTAGTCTGCCAAGATATTTTAAATAAATGCATGTTCACAGTCTCAAGCTGCACCAGGGGAAGTTTAGGCTCAAGGTGAGGAGAAAGTTCTTCACTGAGAGAGTTGTTAGCCATTGGAATGGGCTGCCCAGGGAGGTGGTGGAGTCACCATCTCTGGAGGTATTCCAGAGGGGATTGGATGTGGCACTTGGTGCCACGGTTTAGTCATGAGGTCTGTGGTGACAGGTTGGACTTGATGATCTTTGAGGTCTCTTCCAACCTTGGTGATTCTGTGATTCTGTAATTCAAATGTACTTTTCCTCCCTTCTGGATACTCAGTTGTTTTCCAACAATATCTAAATCCAATAGTCTGTATTTCTGCCAAATTTCCCTCTTAGCCTTTGAGTTACTATTGTGTTTCTCAACTTGATCTCTGAGAACAGAAAGTACTTGCTTTTCAAGATCACTGCTCTTGCCGGTCAAATTCCTCAAATCTTTAGAACAGCTTTGGAACAGATGTAAATCTTTTAAGTTTCCAGTGAATTGTATGCCGCTTTGTTGTGATTTTTTACTTCAGAAGAAGGAAGAACGTGTGAAAATACTCAGGGATTGTAGCCCTTAGGGATCAGCTATATATTTTAAAATAGACTGAAGTTTTATATCCTTTCTCACAATAACTAATTCCAGCATTGCATTGTCTTTATTAATCAATAATGAAGTGCAACAGTTAAACTACATTAGTTCTTGAGATGTCCTGAGGCACCAAAATTTGGATACCTCTCTGAGTGACAGTTGCTCTGTCATTCTTGCTCTGTGCAAGCAAGTGAATTGCTGCTGGCCTGATTTTACTAGCACACAGTTTCCAGTTTCTCTGCTACCATCTCTTCCTATCTCTTTAGCTTCAGTTCCCTGGTCAGGAAATGCTGCTGGCTCCAAGTTTCTGACAGACTGAACATAGAATATGGGAAAATGTTGTGTTGCACTAGTCTTGAACAAGTGCCAGGTTGGTGACAGATGATCCATTCAATTTTCTTTCCAGTAGGAGTTCTATTGTGTTTTGACATTTGTGAGTATCATCACTACTTTATTTGGCCTGTTTTGTTAGAGTTAAATTAGTTTTGCCTTTGTTTCAACTAGATTATGGATGAATGTTCAACTTCCACACTTTGTGTGTTAACTAGATGTTTTAAAGACAGTTTGCAATCTTCAGAGAGCCAAGAGGTCTACAAAACTAGGTTTACGAAACTGCACATCCAGATTTAAATCAGTGGAACTATGGATTGAGTCCATCTCACTGCTTTAAAAACAAAAGGTTGGTTTAGATGTCAAATGTCAGTAATTTACTTCTGGAAATCTCCTTTTGATCACTAGAGAGGATTGTTCTATTTGTTTTTCTGTGCATGGCTGTATACCTTTTGTTTCACTGTCTTGTTCTGCACATCTGTGTTATGCTGGCTGAAAACTTTTTCTAAGTAATCAAACATTTCCTGCAATGATACAGTTCTAGAAGAAATTCTATGGCATGAATTCACATTTATTTATTTATTCCATTCAGTGTAGTGTATATTTGTGCCTTCTAGTCTGAAATATGTTAGTAGATCAAGAATAGCGAAGTGGGATAACCTGTTTGATTTCTGGTTGAGAGAACTGCAGATCTGCAATCAGGCAGACTGCAGGGTGTGTTTGGCATTTCTACAAAATTGTTGTGTTGAACAGCCACATCATTTTCAATCCCAGAAAATTTGTCTCCACTTTTAAATTTGTTATGACCACTGGGAGGAGGAATTTTCTTTTTTTGACGTTTGTACCATAATTCCCATGGAGTACTATATTAGTAAGGAATGAAGATAAGCAACAATCTTTCAGCTGAAAGCAGGTTCTGCAAAATAGTTTGAGAATAAGTTAAATATTAAAATTTTTATATGAGTTAATGCATGAAGAAAAAAAAAATCTTGTTCAGCTCCACCAGCTTTTTATGGATTTCATAATTTTCTTCCTTCTCTGTGTTATCACCAAGATATGGTGATGTGGACCAGTTTTGGTCCAGGGATAAATGTTAACAATTCTAAGTTAAGCAGCTAATTTTATAGCAGATTTTAATTTACAATGTTGCTCTAAAAAGGTAATATAGTTAAGTAAGAGAAGCTTCACACACAAAAAAAAGCATTTTTTTTACTTCTTGAGAGAAGAGTGGGAGATTATTGAACTGAAAAGCAATGGTTTTGTTTTTTAGGTGTGGATACAATGAGCTCTATGAGAGACACATGCATTATAAAATATATGAAACTCCAGGGACCTTTCAAAACATTATCCTTATTTTTACAGAGAAAATTTAGAAATTTCTTTACAAGAAAAGTGACTGAGGTGGAAGCAATTATGGTTTTGGGGAAGCTCTTGATGTTTCCTATTGAAAGCACAGAGACTGCCTTAGACACTAACATTGTTTCACAATGACTGGGACAAGCAGTGCGAGAGTGTTCAGAAGGAAACATGACAAAACACCTCTGTGGATCTTTAGCTGTAGACGCTTCCCAACATCCCCTAAAAAATCTAAGCTCCACTGATGACACTTTCATGAATGGTTCGAGGCACTTGCCTCCTTCCCTTCCTCCAATATTTGGTCAGCTGGTATAATAATCTACTTGTCTGCAAAGAAGACACATTTCTTCCATGATGTATGCACAGAACAGAAACCAATGTCATTTAGTCAAAATTATTTTTCATCTCCCATCAGCAACATGACCTTTACTAGCATTTTCTGAAGCATCTAACATCTTTCACCTTGAACATAAGAACCTTGAACGGTCTAAAGAAGGTGATGTTTTGCTGAGTAATGTGATGTAATACTTAATGTTCCAAGAAAAAAAACAAAAACTTTTTTTCTTTTTCTACCTCACCTCTGACTTCCTGACTATATTGCATATTGCCCCATAATTCCTTTCCCTGGACAAGAACTGACTATTGAATACATCTGTCTCTCCCTTTGTTCAGCTACAGTTTTCAGTCTGCTTACTATGAATATATGTTATTTAAAAATATTTTCCTGGCCTGTAAGTGTATAATAATTACATGAAGTGCACACAGACTGCAAAGAAGACCAAAATCACTGATAATATCTCATTTGAATTTTAACTGTCAGTTACTAAAATCCTCAGAAATTTACTTTATTTTTTTTTTTTAATCGTAGTTTATTTAAATGGTTGAGAAGCTGATATTTTCATTTCTTTCATTGCTTGATCTTACGGGTGATTAGGCACTAAAATGGACTGCCCAGGGAGGTGGTGGAGTTGCCATCACTGAAGGTCTTTAAGAAAAGATTGGGTGTGGCACTGGGTGGCATGGTTTAGCTGATGTTGTGGTATTAGGTCATAGGCTGGACTTGACGATCTCAGAAGTCTTTTCCAGCCTCAATAATTCTGTGATTCTGTTGAGGTGCTGGAGTGGGTCCAGAAGAGAGCGATGAGACTGGTGAGGGGGCTGGAGGCAAAGTCGTATGAGGAGCGGCTGAGGGAACTGAGGGTGTTCAGCCTGGAGAAGAGGAGACTTAGAGGGGACCTTATCACCCTCTACAGCTACTTAAAAGGAAGTTATGGTCAGGTGGGGGTCAGGCTTTTCTCCCAAGCAGTTTGTAGCAGGCCAAGAGGGCATGGTATGAAGCTGCACCAGGGGAGGTTTAGGTTAGATATTAGGAAGCACCTCCTCACAGAAAGGATGATCTGTCTTTCAAGTAAGCATATCTTCAAAATTATCTTTCAAAGCTGTATCTTTATATCAACATCAGTTAAATTCTGCATCTGTAATAGAAAACAAACCACCTTCACAAAATGTCTTTTCTTTATGGTGATTTCTGTACTTCCAAGCACTGTAAGTAGCTTCATAGGATGCTATTATATAGAAAATTCCAATAGGTTTGCAATCCGTCCAGACTTGTGTCACTTGTGCATCCTTAGCATTATGTTGCCTAATGTCTGGTTGCGGTGTATTCTGGGAATACCTGTCCAGTCCCCCCCCTGCTTTTAGAAGAAACAGGATGCCTTTAAGCCAGTCTTATCCCTTAGAAAAGGCAGCATGTGTTTGACTTGTGTTACGTGTCACATTGTGTGATGTGTGTTACAAGCTTTAGTGATGCTTTAAGTTAATAAAATGCCAAATTCTAGAGAAAAAAACACAACACAACGTATTAAGGTAGACAGAAGAATACACCTATGAGCAATTGTGTACTCCCCTATGTGTATGAATAAAAGCAACACAATTCTTTTCAATAAAGAGGATGCATGTTTAACCTGTGAACAAAGAATTACTTGAATACTTGCAGGCATTTCGTGCAAGAGTCCTTCAAAAGAATTTGCAAGTAGAACCTAGATGAAATGCAAAAGAATCTCTGAGCACTGCTGAACATAAAAGATCAGTACTCAGAGCTGTATATGGATTCATCAGAGAACCATTTGGCACATTATCAATGTCAGAAGTAAAAATTTGTAATTGCTTCAGCTCCTCTGTCACATTCTCCACAGAATTCTTCCCTCCAAGATACCACCCATTCCAATTTCCAGTAATTTACTGAGAACCTTATTTAAATAATTCTTTACATTTGTCTTTAGCCAATTCAGTTTCATCACAAGACCAATGTTCATCTGAAGCAGTCCTGTGAGGATGATATTTTACAGTTAATTAGGCATCCATTAGCTACTAACCAGTTGAAAGCAGGAAGTTTCTTAGTTTATCTGTTAATCAATAATGACCCCTGTTCCTTGTAGTTAATTTTTTAGACACTGAAAAAAATTGTGGGAAGATCCTCTTGGAAAAATAGTTATGCTGCAAACCAAATGGTGAGGAGGAAATGGAATGCATTTTCCTACTTATGTCAAAACCATTTCTGACTCCACAAGCTGTTGTATTTGATAACTCTTTCACTCAAGCACAGTCACTGAAAATAATGGAACATAATGCATATTACTTATGTCTAAATACAATCAAGTAATAATTTCTGATTTTATTTCTGGTATTTTTGGGTTTCCTATTTTTCCTTTTCTTTCAACACATGGGGACTTCTATGCTTACTGTGCTCTAACAGAAGCCAGATTTAGTCTTCTGACTTCTGCTTTCCCTAAAGCTTCAAAGAGTTGAAAAATAATTGACACTTGTTTAAAAAGACATGTCTAGTGTAGGCTGATTCTCCTCCTTTGCAGCAATTTAACAGGGTCTTCTTGACTCTCATAGAGTTATTATCTGCTGATTACTCATGCAATCAGGCCCTGGGACAAAGGTCCAGTAAGAAAACTAAATTGCTAGATTATGTATCTTAAGTGCTAGAGACAAGTCAATGGAAATTACTGTGATAGCAATATTTGTGGTGCTACTAGTTTGTAGCTTTTGCAAGAGGGCAAGAGCTTTCTTTTCATTAGGACCTTGGGCTACTTCCAGATTGCACGAAAGGCAAATCACATCCTCAGCTGCATAAAAAGAAGCACAGCCAGCAGACGGAGAGATGTGATTGTGCCACTCTGCTCTGGTAAGACCTTACCTCCAGCTCTGGAGCCCTCAGTACAGGAAGGACATGGACCTGATGGTGTGGGTCCAGAGGAGGGCCATGAAAATGATCAGGGGGAAGTAACACCTCTGCTATGAAGACAGGCTGAGGGAGCTGGGATTGTGCAGTCTGGAGAAGAAGAAGCTGTGGGGAGACCTAATAGTGGCCTTCCAGTACCTGAAGGGGGCCTACAAAGATGGAGAGGGACTGTTTACAAAGACCTGCAGTAATAGGACAAGAGGCAGTGGTTTCAAACTAGAGAAGAGTAGATTTAGATTGGTTGTTAGGAACAAGCTGTTTACAATGAGGGTGCAGGAGCATTGGAACAGGTTGACCAGGGAGGTAGTTAAGGCCCCATCACTGGGTATATTCAAGGTGAGGCTCAACAAGGCTCTGGGCAACCTGATCCAATTGAGGATGTCCCTGCTGTCTGCAGGGGGGTTTGACTTGATGACCTTGAGAGGTGTTTTCCAACCCAAGCCATTCCATGATTCTATGATTTTTCACTGGTGCTGGGAAGTGTAATCTTTAGATGATAAGGAAGAAAACAGATTCTTTTAACTTCCTATATGGATGTTAACCATAATATTGCAGTGTCAAATTACACATACAGTTTTATGAAAGTGGAAATAATTCAAGTATGTCTAGTTATATCCAGTAGAAATAAAAAATAGCTAGTTAGTGTTTGGTCATGATTTAATATATTTTATGCTTTTATGCATAATTAATATTATGCAATTAATTTAAAACTTAAAGGTAACAGGGATTTAAAAACTTAATTCTTGGCAAAATTGAAATTCACACCCTTTTTAGCACCATCTCAAATGATATGTAGTCACTTAGGTGTTGCTACATGATCCTCACCTGAGATTTGAAGGGTACATTTCAGGAGTACAACACTGCAAATCCTTGTAAAAAGTTCTTTGTTCTGCCAGACAAAAAGACAGTACATCTTGGCTCTGTTGGAAAATGAATAGCTCAGCAAGATTTGCTCTAAGAAGGTCAAGTATTGTCTAAGGTTGTACCTCTTGTTCTAACAAATCCATTTTGCATGTTTTGAGAATTATTCCTATGTGAGGCCTGACATCCTGAGCTGGACTATAAATAAACTAAGGTGCAAGCAATACTTATTGAAATCCAGATTCTTAAGTATAGAATCACAGAATGTATCCAGTTGGAAGATACCTCGAAGATCATCCAGTACAACCCTCAACCCAGCACTGAAGTGTCAACACTAAACCATGTCCCTAAGTGCCAGGTACACACACTGCTTAAATACTTCCAGGATGGTGACTCCACCACTGCCCTGGGCAGACCATTCCAATGGTTGATGACCCTTTCATGGAAGAAGCATTTCCTAATAACCTCCCCTTGTGCAGCTTGTAACCATTTCCTTTAGTCCTGTCTGTGGGGGATTGTGTCTTCTGGACTGGATGATTGAAGATGAGAAACTGCAAGGAAAGATGGAATGGGAACCACCTGCAGTGGCTTAACAAGCAACTCCAGTAGATGAGAGAAGAGTTACCTGCGCTACCTTAATAAGTATTGCCAGCCAGTAAGAATAAGTTGTTGTTAACCAATCCCCTGCAGCCACACCCAGAGGAGAGCTACGAATGCAAGCTGCATGAAGGCAGTCACAGTATCACAGTATCACAGTGTAACTTAGGTTGGAAAGGACCTTGAGGATCATCGAGTCCAACCTATCAACACAGACCCCATGACTAGACCATGGCACCAAGTGCCACGTCCAATCTCCTCTTGAACGCCTCCAGGGTTGATGACTCAACCACCTCCCTGGGCAACCCGTTCCAATGACGAATGACTCGCTCGGTGAAGAATTTCCTCCTCACCTCGAGTCTAAACCTCCCCTGGCGCAGCTTGAGACTGTGTCCACTTGTTCTGGTGCTGGTTGCCTGGGAGAAGAGACCAACCCCTTCCTGGCTACAACCACCCTTCAGGTAGTTGTAGAGGGCAATGAGGTCACCCCTGAGCCTCCTCTTCTCCAGGCTAGTCTTGTGGGCTTGCTGCCACAGGCAGGAGCTCTTGACCTCGGCGCTCCCTACCCCCCTGCTTGAATTCCATCCCCGTTGCTGTGGGTGCTGCCCTGAACCCCACAGTGACACCTGCCACTTGTCCTGCTCCTAGCTCAAACCTCCTTTCAGGAAGTTGCAGAGAGCATTAAGATCTCCCTTCAGCCACCTCTTCTCTAGACTGAACACCCCCAGCTCTCTCAGACACTCTTCATAAACCATGTGCTCCAGGCCCTTCATGAGCCTCATTGCCCTTCTGTGGACACACTCCAGCACCTCAGTGTCCTTTTTGTACTGAGGGGCCATGAACTGAACACAATGCTCGAGGTGTGGTCTCACCAGTGCTGAGTACAGGGCGGGTGATCACCTCCCTGTTCCTCCTGGCCACAGTGTTTCTAATACGAGCCATGATGCCACTGGCTTTCTTGGCCACCTGGGCACACTGCTGATTCATGTTCAGTTGACTATCAATCAGTACCCCAATATATTCACTTCAGTTTATCCAGAAGGATTTAAGGACTGATTCACTCTGGCTTTGCCTAACAGTTTATCCTAATATAGATGGGATCTTCCGTACATGACAACATAATGCAATTTTTAACACTTACTTCGGACTCTTTGCTACACTCAATGTCAGAATGTTAGGTATTACTATTCTGATACAGTTCAGTAGGTGAGACTGACTGTAAGTATCTTAGTTTGTGTGAGAACTGTACAGCAGTAAATTAGCCTTTCCTGCCCTTTTGGCCTTTGCCACTACAATACAAAATTGACTACACATGCAATTAACTAAAAAGTGTTTACTTAGATTTGAAGTGCTCAGTTTCAGGATTTAAATATAGTATGCAGAGAGTTTGCATGACATAATTAGCTTATTGAATCATTCTTTAAAATCAAAGAATATGAAGGTATTGTTTTCTCTTTTCATCATTCTCCTGAAATCTGGGGGGAGAAAAAAAATCACACAACTTCATATTTACTATCAAGGTATTTAAAAATATTTTATGTTATGCTCTAGCTATAAATACATTTAATTAAATCTTCCTATCAGCAGTATTTAAAAGACTTCTTTATTGATAAGTGTAGCTAGGATAAATTTAGGAAAGTAATTATAGTGCAGCATCTATGATCTCTTACTACAGCTATTGAATAGCATTTTTATTTTAGCATATTGTCTGTCTGTGTCCTAGTTTAATTAAAATTCACTGATCCAATGTTTGTCAGATTCAGTAATTAACATTTCATTAAGTAGTAACATACCCCCATAGCAACTGTGTTGTTTTGGGTTTTTCTCTTTACACATGTGGAAAAAATATTCTTGTGGTGTCATCTTTTCCTGTCTGGTCCTCCTAATTAGACTGCTGCAGTCTTGCATGATGACCAAAACACATTTATTGTTGCTTGATGACCAAAACACATTTATTGTTGCCTTTTTTTTCCCCCCCCATTTAGCAGTGCAGATTAAATGGATTTAGAAAATCTTGGTTTTCAAAAGCCAGTCCTCAACTGATACTTTGCTTTTATTATAAAACTCTATATGGAACAATAAAAAAAAAACAACCAAACTTTCTCTAGAGAAGTGTGAAACATGAGTGATCACTGAGGGAGGCCAAAAATTTTTGGTAAAAATATTTGTTTTAATGTATCATAGAAACAGAATTGTTAAGGTTGGAAGGGACCTCAAGGATCATCCAGTTCCAAACCCCCTGCCATGTGCAGGGACACCTCACACTACATCAGGTTTCCTCAGAGCCACATCCAGCCTGGCCTTAAAAACCTCCGGGGATGAGGCTTCCACCACCTCCCTGGGCAACGTGTTCCAATGTCTCACCACCCTCATGGGGAAGAATGAAATACATTAAATCCTGAAGCTTAATAAAGCATTATCTAAGGGGAATATTACATTATCAGATCTTTTATCATTGATGCTATAAAATCCTGTGTAGCCACTTCTGCGGTCAATTGCATAGTTGTGCAATGAGAATGTGTTTTCCAGAACTACAGCTACTGTTTTGACTTCCTCTCATTCTGAGTTTTAAGATTTCTATTTTTACCTGCTTCTCTGCAGTCACACAAGAGTTTTGTTAATTGTTTAATTGTTTCTTGATTTTTTTTTAACAAAGTAAAGAAAAATGCTACAAAAGCATTATTTCTTAAAACTGCTGAGCTTTGAGGAAAAGCAAAAAAGTGATGAATCGAGGGACAAGAAAATTGTGGTCTTGAACTATTAATGCCACACTAGCAAGTTTAAAAAAATAATTAAAAAATCACAAAGCATCAAAGCAAAGAAAGGTTTTAAGTTCTGTTATTTTGATTAAAGAACACATCTGAGGATTGGCTTTTGCTATTTCTTGCATAAATAGTAGCAGAAAATTCAAGTACATTACTGCTTTCAAATACATTAGTATTTAGTCAGTAGTCTTCAGCTAACAAGGTGCCTTTTTTTCTCCCAACTGAGAAACAATTACACTGTGTTTTAAATTAGACTATGTCTATAAAGTCCTCAATGTATCAGGTTTTGAATTCTACTGTAGAATTTTTAATGTGTCTACTTAGGCACTTCTGTCTTTCTCTTTGCCTTTATTTCTTTTTAAAAGAAATAAAAAAACAACCAAACATGTCACACTTTACTTGTAATTGCAATAGGGAATTAATATTTGTCACTTAAATCCAAAAAAAAACTACTAAGAATTCTAGTTGTTTTAATAATACATTGTAACCAATAGGAAGGTCATGAATCTGATGGAGTGGGTCCAGAGGAGGGGTGTGGAAATTATCAAAAGGTTGGAACACCTCTGCTATGAGGACAGGCTGAGGGAGCTGGGGTTGTTCAGCCTGGAGAAGAGAAAGCTCTGGGATGACCTAATAGCAGCCTTCCAGTACCTGAAGGGGGCCTACAGGAAGGATGCAGAGAGACTGATTACAAAGTCCTGTAGAGATTGGATGAGGGGCAATGGCTTCAGACTAGAGAAGAGTAGATTTAGATTGGATGTTAGGAACAAGTTTTTTACTGTGAGGGTAGTACAACACTACAACTGGTTGTCCAGGGATATAGTGGACATCTCATCCCGGGACATACTCAATGCAAGGCTCAACAAGGGCATGGGCAAATCGATCTGAAACTGATTTGACCTAGGTAAGGAGCTGAAACTTACAGTTTTTTGAATCCCCCAACTTCACTAGTGGGTCACAAACCCTTGCAGTAGGCTGTCATGAAGAGAAGGGTTCCATTCTCCTTCTTTGCAATTACTTAACTCAGTTCCAGACACCCTATACTACACTTGTTTTGAATGCACTGTCAAGGTATGGCTTCTTGAGCAATCATACACATGCACACCACCGAAATAAAAGGCAAATAAGTTACTTGCGGCGTTCTCAAATGGCACTGAGCTTTCTTTCAGCACTCACCTTTTCATCACTTCCTATGCTCTTCAGCAA
The DNA here is from genome assembly GCF_026170545.1 of Melanerpes formicivorus. NCBI lineage: Eukaryota > Metazoa > Chordata > Aves > Piciformes > Picidae > Melanerpes > Melanerpes formicivorus. The sequence goes on from NW_027142505.1 coordinate 326,837, forward strand.
GACTTAATTATTATCTTTCATACAAACAGAGAGCATTGTTTTAATATGTTTCATGTTTAATTGTGGATTGTTTTCTCCCAGACTCATACAAAGATTTTGAGAGAACTCCTGAGAGTAGAGCAATCCTTTAACTGTGCCTTTTTACAGTGCAATTACACTGTCAGCAGTGCTAAGGAACTGTGAAATGTCCTCCACATTCTACTTCTGAGGCTCTCAAGACTTTTAAAACCTGCCATATGGTGAAAATTTGATTTGAATTAGATAATGTAACTGAGCTTGTTTAATTTATGTTCTTTTTCATGAAACATGCATTACTTTGCTCACAAAGATTCTAATGAATTATTTTCATTACAGCCTCATGAAGTAATGAGCTATGAGTACTCCTGAGGTGGCCACAAAAAGGCACATCGTTTTTATTTTTTTTAATGAAAATGTACAGACTGAATTTTGTTGAGACCTAACTACTACAAAGAATTATTTTTGTTCAGTACTGAGGTTCGTTCTGCCCTTGTCACGTGCTGGGGTAGTGGTCTTGGAGAGGTAATAATAAAATTTTGTTGTAAAATGAGACATCCCAGAATTATTTATTTATTTTTTAATCAATAAGATATGCTGCCTAATTATGCTGTTTTAAAATATAAACTGTGCTCAGTGGAAGTGACCTTTACTCCAAAGGAAGTTTTTGCATCAACAGATTATACTAAAGATGCTTCAATTCATCATGCGTTTTGTCCCCAAGAGATTTCACTGCTATGTTTATTTGAATCACAAAGGTATTTTGGGGCTGCCAGGGCCAATTTGGGATTTTATTCTTCAGAAACTTTTGGGTTCTTGTGAATGTTTTGCATCCTATTTTGTGGGGAAAAAAAAAATAAAAAAATTACCTGCAAGGTTACCAGTGACAAAGAGGCTGTACCTCCTTCACAGGAGGAGGCATTCAGATGACTGAGATGATATGTAGAGAGTTTCCTGGAAGGATCCAGTGTCGACTGGAGCTGGAGAGCTAAGTAGGAGAATAGAGAAGCCTGTCATTTCAGAGAATGAAAGGTAAATGCTTCTGCTGAAACAAAATAAAACCAAATTAAGAGTCACTGACAAATAACAATCAAAGGAAATAACTGTGTAGAACCTTTGCTGGCTGAAGCAGATCAGGTAGTGCCAGGACTACCCACCAAGAGTCCTGTACATAGTACCATAAGCTTTCCTGTATATGACTAAAATGTAACTCTTCGATCTTGATTCATGAGGGTGACATTTCTTGCTGTAGATTGACCTATTTAAAATTCATAGAATGGCTTAGGTTGGAAAGGACCTTAGAGAACATCTCCTTCAACATCCCCACCATGGACAGGGATACCTCCCAACTAGACTTGGCTGCTCAATGCGTCATCCAACCCGGCCCTGAACCCCCTTCAGGGAGGAGGCATCTGCGACATCCCTGGACAACCTATTCCAGAGTCTCACCACTCTCCTACCCTTTCCACAGAGGGAGCATTTAATGCATAATTTAATACAAAAGCTTGCTTATCTCTATGTGGATCATATCCTGTATAGACTTTTCTGCTTTTCAGTGTATTTTGTACTGTATACCTCATTTCTGTTATCTACTGAGCTCTTCAGTGTCATTAAATAATCCTCTGGGGATTGGAGCCAGTTCAGGAGAACAATGACCAGTATTGCTCTGACTATGAAAAGCTCATAGGGAAAATGTAAGAATTTAATTGATATTTACTTTACTAACTCTTCAGTTAAACATCTTAGGCATTTTCTTGACTTTTCAGAACTTAATTTAGAATAATATACGATGATATAAGAAGATAAAAATTGCCATGATATTCTCACAAGCAAAATACATTAGGATAAATAAGTCTTTAAGAAAATGTTGAAACAAATCTGTCTTCTAGAAATGCTACTTTGAGGCTAACAGCTATAAGCATGTAGGTATTTTAGTGTGTGGGGGAGTTATTTCTTTTTCTTTTATGTTTTATTTTAAAGCATGTAAGTGTTTTACAACTAAGAATCAGTAGGGTGCTTAAAGCAGCTGCTTTCAAATGATTAGAGAGTCCAGGAAGCTGAGTGTAACTCTAATGGGAAATGTAGGGAAGACAATTCAGAGTAAATATGGTCATAACTAGAGACTGCCAGGAAGTACACCAAAAGTGTGGAATAGAATAGAATAAACCAGGTTGGAAGAGATCTTCAAGATCATCGCGTCCAACCTATCATCCAGCACCACCTAATCAACTAACCCATGCAACCAAGCACCCTGTCAAGTCTCCTCCTGAACACCTCTAGTGATGGCGATTCTACCACCTCCTTGGGCAGCCCATTCCAATGGGCAATCACTCTCTCTGTGTAAAACTTCCTCCTGACCTCCAGCCTGAACCTCCCCTGGCACAGCCTGAGACTGTGTCCTCTTGTTCTGGTGCTGGCTGCCTGGGAGAAGAGACCAACCTCTGCCTGTCTAAAACCCCCCTTCAGGTAGTTGTAGAGAGCAATAAGGTCACCCCTGAGTCTCCTCTTCTCCAGGCTAAGCAGCCCCAGCTCCCTCAGCCTCTCCTCATAGGGCTTGTGTTCCAAACCTCTCACCAACTTTGTTGCCCTTCTCTGGACATGCTCCAGCAAGTTAACATCCTTCCTAAACTGAGGGGCCCAGAACTGGACACAGTACTCGAGGTGTGGCCTAACCAGTGCTGAGTACAGGGGCAGAATGACCTCCCTGTTCCTGCTGGCCACACTGTTCTTGATGCAGGCCAGGATGCCATTGGCCCTCCTGGCCGCCTGGGCACACTGCAGGCTCATGTTCAGCCTACCATCAACCAGCATTTCTTCTGTTTCCCTAGTTTATACCCTCTTCTTCTAGTGGATATGCTGTATCACATTTTGATGTTTTCTGTTATTCAAAATTCCTCTTAATGTCTGTACATGAATAATTATTAGTGTTTTATTTTAAATATATAGACTGAATAATGAAGCACTGTAAACACTAATAGAGAAAATGAATAGTTTAAAAGTGGGCTTGATAAAAAAGGGACAAACTTCTGAAGCTGCATGTGTAAAGTAAGAAGGATAAACTGAAATGCACTTTAGTAAGTCATAAAAGTGAGTCACAGTTTTCAGCCATTTTTTTTTAATTTCCAGATATGAAGAGCAAAAAGAATATTCTCCTCAGAAAACCTGCCTTCTCCTCCTAGGTTACTTGTATGGATTGTGGCATACCTGGAAGTCCAAAGTCAGTTTTTCAAAGCTGTGTAGACATATCAAACTAATAGTTATGGTAAATAACCTTTAGAAGAATCTGGTTTTGACATTAGAGGTAATGGTGCTACGTAAAGAGAGGGAAGTTTGAGTATTTTAACTGGGGAACAAGCAAGATCTCTGAAAATTGTCTTATTTAAATAGAGTTAAGAACTTTTTTTCAGTTGATGGTACTGACTGAACAGTCTTTTAGGGCTCTACTCATGTGGGTAAGTTGAAGTGCATAGCACTGTGAGATTCCCTGAGGAATCCAGACTGGCCTCTAGTTGCCTATGCAAAGAAACAGACCCTTCATTTTTGTCCTGCATCACATCAGCTGCTGGGAAGTGTGAAGTTTTGAGTGACTGTAAATGCATGAGCCTCTGCCTGACCATTTGACATGGCATACTAGAGAGGAAAAAATGTTGAAAGTTGATATAGATAACCCTGGCGTATTCTGTAGTATATCATGTTAACATTCTATCTTCCGAGTAACAAACACAGCTGTTAGGAAAGTTAGTGTTGCTTTTATATAAGGAAGAACATGGACCTCAGGGAAGTGGGTCCAGAGGAGAGCCATGAAAGTGATCAGGATGTGGGAACACCTCTTCTATGACAGCAGGCTGAAGGAGCTGGGGTTGTTCAGCCTGGAGAAGAGGAAGTTCCAGGGAGACCTAATAAGGACCTTCTAGTCTAGAAGGGGAGCTACAAGAAGACAGATTTTGCTCTAATGATTTCTATTTCTGAGTGAAACAGAAATGAATCTAAATACAGATACAATATTTGGAAGTCTGAGTGTATTTCCAGTTTGCAATCTCATAGACTTTAATATTCAGTTTTAGTCTTTTTAACCTTAGACATACCCCCATTATCAAGACACCATCCAAATAACATTATGCTAATCTAGTTTGTGCATGATTTTGATTCCCTTAGCTAACTTCTCTTGTGTGTAAAGCACAGGAAGGAAGACAATCTTCTCACTTCTTCACTCTGAAGTACTGAGGAAAGTATTTCCATATTGCTTCTCTCTATGGATTTAAAGTTCAAATTTAAAACAAAAATACACAACATGCAGACATTCTTAAAAGCAATGTTGTAGGAAGGATTAAAGATGGAAAGATCTTTGAAAATATTAGGCACTACATTAATGTATTATTGTGGAGGAGAGTGGGAGGAAATGAAAGAATAGAGAATAATCCATTGCCTTCTCCTACTACTCTCATTTCCTCAAGTTTAATAATGCTTGAATACAGATTCTTATAAATGTCTCAAAGGTATGTAAATTAATTTATGCACAAGACTAGGTCCATTAACTTAGTGGAAAGAAAAAAAATATTAGGTACATGAATTGCAGTTTCTGGTCCTTCTCTTCTAAATTCCATTGGAAAAAAAAAATTATATAATTTGGTTTCTACATATTAATTATGATTTTTTTTAAGACACAATCTTTACCAAAACACTGGGTGTCTCTTCTTAAAAAATAGTAAATAGGTAATGTAGTCACATATAACAGGGCATAAATATGAATAATACTTTTATCAGGAAATAGAATTATTTAAAAAAGAACAAAGAAAAAGCTTTAAAAACAACTTACTGTTTAGTTACAATGCAGAACTAATTCTATCTGGGCATCTTTTGTGTTACAAACAAACAAACAAAAAAAATTCCAATATTTGAAATATTGCAAAGCCTGAAGCACCCTAATATGGTGCATATTCATATAGCTTATGATTAGAGAATAAGGTCCTGGAATAGTGTAGAACTAAAAACCACCAAACTTTCAGGCAAACCTCAAAAACCTAGAAAAAAACCCAGCATATTGTGGTTTTTTGTTTTGTTTTGTTTTGTTTTGTTTTGCTTTGCTTTGCTTTGCTTTGCTTTGCTTTGCTTTGTTTTGGTTTGGTTTGCTTTAGTTTGGTTTGGTTTTAGCTGGAAATCACAGAATAGTTTTGGTTGGAAAAGACTTTTAAGGTTATCAATGCCACCCATCGACTAACACCATGACGGTTATTAAACCATCTCCCAAAGTGTCATGTCCACATGTTTCTTGAACACCTCCAGGGATGGTGACTCCACCACCTCCTTGGGTAACCTGTTCCAATGCCTGACCACTCTTTCAGTTAAGATCTCCAGTGGCACAATTTCCTCTTGTCTTAGGACCTGATACTAGAGAGAAGGGACCAACACCCACCTCATTACAACCTCCTTTCAGATAATTGTGGGGAGCAACAAGGGCTCCCCACAACTTCCACTTCTGCAGACTAAACAATCCCCATTCCCTCTGCTATTCTCTATAAGACTTGTTCTCTAGGCCCTTCCCTGGACATGCTCCAGTAACTCAATGTCTTCCTGGGTGTGAGGAGTCAAAAAAAAACACCCCAGTATTCAAAGTACAGCTTCAGAGCAGTGCCAAGTACAGGGACATGATCACTTCCCTGGTCCTGCTGGCCACACTATTCCTGATCCAGGCTAGGAAGCTGTTGGCCTTCTTGGCCCTCCAAGCACATTGCGGATTCATGTTCAGTCAACTGTCAATCAGCACCCCCAGGACCATTTCTGCCAGGCAACTTTCCAGCCACTCTGCCCCAAACATGGGGATGCTATGACTCAAGCACAGGACTAGGCACCTGGCATTGTTAAACCTCATACAACTGACCTCAGCCCATTGATACAGCCTGTCCAGATCTCTTTGCAGAGACTACTAAAATACCAATGAAAACTTTGACTTGAATATTTTGAGAGCTTAAATATATTATTCTTTCTAAAGAAAGAAATGTCACAGAATAGCCAATACTTTAGTGTTGCTTATAGTGCTTATAATCAGGATGCAGGAGATTTTTAACGGGCTAATTTGGAACAAGTACCTGAATCTGAGTCTCCTGTGTTTCATGCAAATGGCTCAGGCTGTTTGCAGTAGCCCTTTTACAGAGGGACAAATTCAAAACAAAATAAAAGCAACAAATGTGTCTCTTGTTTTGTCTTACTAGCAGCTTATAGTGAATTCTAAAATGCTAATATTTCTTAGGTGGGAGAATATCCATGTTCTGGTAATTTCTGTATCTAGGATTAATTAATTAATCAATCAGTTCACTTGTTTGTAAGTAGAGCTTGAGACAGCTAAGTTTCTGCTGAACTGTGTTATTTGTATATATGTGTATATGCACACACATTTGTATGTAGATGTTCCTCTACTAGAATACTTCAGTCAAAGCTTGAAAGGACTTCCATGTGGATGTTTGATATTTTGTAGGATCTGTACTTCCATATTCACTATGTAAATAGTCTCTATCTTTTATTCTGATCCAAATCATCTTTTGTCAAAATGCAAAACTGTTCATGAAAGGATGGAATCTGTATTACTTCAGAAACTTACTACATAAAAGAGAGCCAAAGAATGGAACAGTAAATACATGTTTGTCTGAAACTCTGTAGCAATGTATTAGAATAGAAATACTAAGAAAAACAAAACAAAAGGCCTGGGGATTTCTGCATAAACTAGATATTTGCTATTAAAACAAGTAATTGGAAAATTAATGGGAATGGGATTAGCCAATTTTTTATTCATAAATAATATCTGATTGGAAATCCATATCAAGACTTCCCAAGGTCAAAGAAGAAGTAGCCAGAGAAATCTGACTGGTTAGGATGCACATTGTCCAAAATAAGTTCTTTCCCTATGAAAGGAGCCTATAGCAAATGGATGAAAATGTGGTTGCAATAGAAAATGAGTACAAAGGTATTTAAGAATAGAAGGCATATGCAGAATTTGTTATTATTCATTCCAATTAAAAGAGATGAAATTCATTCCACTGTGACAAAGAAGCTCTTCATAAATGATGCATTCATAGCTACTACTTATCTGGCAGAGATAGGACCATAATTAAAAGGAATATTGATGAGTTTGATAAAACTCTTGAATACATATGAAAACAAATGTCATTCTTTCCTCCTTTTTTTGGTTTTTATTATACATGTTATTAATACTATTTATGACAATGAGCTTGTGAATTTCAAGCATGTTATCTTGTTGCATATGCTGTCATATTCTTGTATTAAATTATTTTTTGTTTCCATTGTGTTTATTAAGTTGCATGAAGCACACCAGGAAATTGTCAGAGATATTAGAGAAAGATAACTTTTCAATGAGATGGAGTTCTACTCAAAATTTGGCTATTTGAATGTTCTGGATGCTTCAGACTTCTGAGAAGGACCTTTATTTGTGACTATTTCTCCCCCCCAAAAGAATTTTTTTTTCAGTATCTAGAGTATCAAAGTCTACTATGATGCTTAATGTCACAGTGAACTTCAGAGGAGACACATTTGCTCAGCTTACCCTTGACCATTTTACAAAGTTGGAGACTGAAAGCTTTATTACATTGTACTGTAGGATTTAAACACTAATCATATTTTATATTGAGAGCAAATGCTTACTGCAATTCCTTATGCAATAAAAGTGTTTTCATACTCCTACCACTGCAATAGTAAGGCTTGCTTTTCTAGGGTGGTGAAACACTTTGTGGAAACAGTTGATAATGGAGCAGCTGGTGTTTTGATCTTGCCTTTTAACTACCAGTATATGTTATCTGAGGTAAAAGAAGGGTATTTTGCAAGTGACCTTTATAGTATTTTCACAGAATCACAGAGCAGTAGGGGTTGGAAGAGACCTCTGAAGATCATCTAGTTCAACCCCCCTGCTAGGATCACTTAGAGTACATCACACAGGAACATGTCCAAGCAGGTTTTGAATGCCTCCAGAGACGGTGACTTAAAACATCTCTGGAAACCGTTCTAGTGCTCTGTCACCCTCAAAGTAAGGAAGTTTCTCCTGAAGTTCAAGTGAAACCTCCTGTGTTCTACTTTGTACCTGTTGCCCCTTGTCCTAGCACTTACTATTACTTAAAAGACCCCAGTCCCATCCTCATGACGTCCACCCTTTAGATATTTGTATGCACTGATACGATCCTCTCTTAGTCTTTTCTTTAACAGGCTGAAAAGCCCCAGGTCTCTCAGTCTTTCCTTGTGTCCCTCTGCTGGATTCTCTCCAGTACTTCCCTGTCCCTCTTGAACTGGGGAGCCCAGAACTGGATATATACTCCAGATAAGGTCTCACCAGGGCAGAGCATAGAGGGAGGACAACCTCCCTTAACCTGCTGGCCACAATTTTCTTAATGCACACCAGGCCATCTTGCTTGTGAGGGCACCTTGATGGCTCATGGTCAGCCTGTAGTCCAGCAGGACTGTACATTTTGTGTATTATGTGTCACACTAAAGCCTCATCTGTATGAGCACATGATTAGTGTCTTCTTAATAGTCTGACCTTTTCTTTCTGTTTTATTGTTTTGGGCAGACATGAGTTTCATTGTCTCAGCTTCAAGATTCTGACTTTCTCATTGTGTGACTTAAGTCATACTTAGTGGTAGAAATCTACTGGGTGCTTAATTATCTTTTCTCTGTTAGAGAATTTCCATCTGGCAACAGGGGCTGCAGAGTAACAGCAGCATACCTGCTGTGTTCCAGCTACTAGTCTACTTCTATGGTCCAGGACTGAGTTTCTCTGGTCTTTCATGCAGACACTCCTTCCACATTCTGGGCAAGGGATTCACCAACATCAGAGATCTTCATGACATTCTAATACAGTAGCTGTGTGTCATGGAATTGTGTCTTTGTTTTGAAACAGATTAAGATATTTCAGTCTTGAAGTTAATGTCCAGTTTGCAGGAGTGTCTTTAATCTGATAAGAACTAGCATTGACACAAATGTATTTTTTCCTGTAGGTGGTGGAAACTGGTATTAAAATCTATCTGGAATACAATTCTGATTTTGATAGCAAATTGTTGGAGACCTGGCTATAAGCTTTTATACATAAAGTAAGTTCTTTTTTCCCTTGATGCACATTGGGTGTTCTTGTTACTTCTGAGAAGAAAAACAAAAACTAGTCCATGTCCTTACAAAAGAATTTCTTTCTCTTGGATGATAAATCTACTTATTCAAAATTTGCAGTGAATATGTCAGAGGCAAGAATGCTCAGAGGATGCTCAAAGTCAAAAGGCTCCCATTAGTCAAGTCTACAATATGGACAGATGTGGAAGCTTCCTCCTTGAAAGCCCATCTGGGTCCTTTTAATTTTCTCTTTTATTTCAGTACTAAGAGAACAATAATTTTCAAGTGCTAATTCTGGCATTTGCTTCTCCCTAGCTCTAAGGTAGATCTGAGCTGCCCAGATGACTGATGAGTGGAGAAAGTAGGCTCTGCCAATCTTCACTCTTCAGACTGAGAGTTTGAAGACAGTGAATAAGAGCGAAGTAAATGAAGCACAGGATTTGCCTTCTTCTGTGGATCAGTTAGTACAGCTTTGAATTGTAGACTGGACTTTATTTCCACACTTCGATTTCTGAAAGATGTGTATAGTTAAAACCAAGATACAGCTTCATTTCTGGATGTGAAACTGCAGTGGTGTAGATAATGCTTCCCTTAGCCCAGTGCAGTCATCTGAGGATCTGCCTGCTGTTTCCTGTACTGACAAATATAAGGGGTTTTGATGTCAGTTCTTTTCACTGAAGGTCTAAGAAAGTGCAGGTATTTATATATATATATATATATATATATATATATATATATATATATATATATATATGTATTTCAGCCTTTCTAAAGCTCAGTTAACATTCTTAGCAGGAAAACTGAAAAAAGTCAGTCAGCCTATAACCACCATATTTAATGGGAGCTTGAGGAAATAATAGAAAATGTAATCTAAGCATGAATCACCTCAGAGAACACCAATTTACAGCCAATAATTTTACTGTCCAAACCTAGACATTTCACCAAGAGGTACTGTGCAGACACTAAATTTAGAAGAAGAAATTTAAAAAAAAAGTAAAAAAGTATATATTATGCACTTTGAAACAGCACTTCAAACCCATTGATTACTGATGGATTATAGAATATTTACTTGCTGTTTACATCCGGGTAATGCAACTGCTGACTCAATATGAAGGTAATGATTTATCCTTACTCAGACATCCTTATTGTTAACCAAATACAATTTTAGTATATGAATTATTTTATATATCCTCCAACTAAAATAATTTTTAATGATTGAAATTCCAGGTTTGGGTAAATTATCAATGTTGGGCATATGGATAAGGTGTGGTACCAGTGGATACAGATGTGCATCGAACAAGGCATAAAATTGTGAGTCCTTAAATCTTCCTCAGAGTCAGAAACAGTTTGAAACCTTTTTTTTCTCCCTACTCGTGCTGCTCAATATTAGTATTTTTTTTCTCTATTTAGAATCTTTAAAACCCTCAAAGATTAAAAAATTAAATATTCTTTCAAGTGCCTTTTGATGATTTAGTGGGACTTAATTTGCAATATTATAAATATTTTAATACATTAGTGATACACATTAAAAGTATTATGACATTTATTCTCTCTGGGTGTTTTGTATAACTTATTAATATTGCAACCTCTGCATGACTTATCTTGGCCCACTTTATACCTAAAAGCAAACTGAGTTTTTAAAGAGGAAATCCATCCATCAAAACCATAGTGCTGTCCCCTGTGGTAACCCTGTGTTGGCTTAGATCAGCAGGAATGAATGCAAATGAAACAACAGTCATATGCTGACTACCAAGTGATTAAGATCACTTTAAATGATGGTTGATATTTATGTGTTATTTCTGATTTTAGCAAAGCCAGCAATTATTGAAATAACCATTATTTTTCTTGTAACTTAATAAGCTACTTGATATAGATCAACTTAATTGTTGGTAATGAAACTACATGAAGATTCAGGAATATTAACAGACCTATTTGAAATGATAACTTGAAGACTGAGATAAAATCTTATAATAGATATTCTGTGAAAAAAAAGTAACCCAAGTTTGCCATTTTCATCATCTAGTGTCCAAATAATTTTGACAAAACCAATACTGGCATACTGTTTTGCCATCTTTGTCAGTGGTATGGACAGTGGGATTGAGGCACCCTCAGCAAGTTTGTGGATGACACCAAGCTCTGTGGTCCGGTTGACATGCTGGATGGAAGGGATGCCATCCAGTGGAACATGGAAAGGGTTGAGAGGTGGGCCCAAGCCAACATCATGAAGTTCAACAAGGCCAAGTGGAAGGTCCTACACCTGGGTCAGGGCAATCCCAAGCACAAACATAGACTGGGCCCGAAGTGGCTCCAGAGTGATCTTGAGAAGAAGAACTTCTGGGTGTCAGCTGATGAAAAACTCAACATGAGCAAGGAGTGTGTGCTTGCAACCCAGAAGGCAGCCATGCCCCAGGCTGTATCAAAAGAAATGTGACCAGCGAGATAAGGGAGGTGATTCTGTCCTAATATCTGCTTTCATGAGACCACACCTAGTGGTGTCCTCAGAATAAAAGGGATATCAAACTGCTCAAGTGGGTCCAGAGGAGGGTCAGTTGAATGCAGGATTGTAGCTTCAGTGATTTCTTCTTTTCTTATTAACCATTCTCGAATTACTGGAAAACAGGAGTAATCAGATGTTGGGATGGGCTAATAGTTTTCTCTCTTTTGCCAACTTCTTATTTGCATAAGATACTGAAATCGTGGGCATACAGTTCAAAGAAGAATGTCAGAACTGTTGGAAATAAGAGCAAGACAGGAATTGCTACAATCTGAGTGTTTCCATGTACATTTTCTATTGCTATGGAAACTAGGTAATGATTTTTCTCACTTTGATTCCAAGAGGAAAGGAAATGCTATGTGATTTCTGAGAAAGAAAGAGGTGAAATAAGGAACTAGAGATTATCAGAGAAATTCTAACTAATATTTAGCTGTATGCATGGCAATGCATTCTTTTACTGACTTTGGTGGTATCTGTGAAATACAAATGGGGTTTGTTTTGTCTTTGTGGAAGAGCCTTTTAGATTAAAAATTACAAGTAAAAGGAGGTAAAGGAAGTATGCTGATGTTATAAAAAATTTAAGTATATATTGGTTTTGACGGAATGTTTGGTGTCATGGTTTAGTTGATTAGATAGTGTTGGATGATAGGTTGGACTCGATCTCAAAGATCTCTTCCAACCTGGTTAATTCTATTCTATTCTATTCTATTCTATTCTATTCTATTCTATTCTATTCTATTCTATTCTATTCGGAGTGGAGTAATATCTGTGCTCATAAAGATTATAATTCTTTTGAGCATGGTGGAGGGAATATTTTAAAACCATTAGATTTTTCTCTTGAAGCTTTTTTGCGTTCCTTTAGGTCACAGGTCTCTAAAATATTTTTAAAGCCTTCATTATTAGGCTTGGGCTATCTTTTTCAGCAAATGGGGTCAAGAGGACACTTGTTTAACATCACATGGGCTATCTTTCTGTAAAGGAAATAAACTTTAACACCTGAAGACTTTCTTGCGTGCATTGTTATGTTTGTAGGAATTTTTTTTTCTGTTCAGCAACACTGGAATTCTACCTAGTAAATACCTGGAAAGCTCTATGAAGAAACTGCAAAGAGCAACCACTCTTTAGTATAAGAATACAAAACCTACTTTCTGACCTTGTATCTTCTGAATTAACTTGAGGATGTGTTTCAAATCTGTGTCACTGACAAGTAGGGAAATATCCTACTGACATTTCTATGTTTTTGAACTATATTTTGAACATTGAGTGCACCCTCAGCAAGTTTGCTGATGACACCAAGCTGTGTGGTGCAGCAGACACGCTGGAGGGAAGGGAGGCCATCCAGAGGGACCTTGACAGGCTGGAGAGGTGGGCACAAGCCAACCTCATGAAGTTCAATGAGAGCAAGTGCAGGGTCCTGCATCTGGGTCGAGGCAATCCCAGGCACAAATACAGGCTGGGCAGTGACTGGCTGGAAAGTAGCCGTGAGGAGAGAGACTTGGGGGTGCTGGTGGACAAAAAGCTCAACAGGAGCTCTCAGTGTGCACTTGCAGCCCACAAAGCCAATCAGATCCTGGGCTGCATCAGGAGAAGTGTGGCTAGCAGGTCGAGGGAGGTGATCCTCCCCCTCTACTCAGCTCTGGTGAGACCCCACCTGGAGTACTGTGTCCAGTTCTGGAGCCCCTATTACAAGAGGGATGTGGAGGTGCTGGAGCGTGTCCAGAGAAGGGCCACAAGGATGATCAGAGGGCTGGAGCACCTCTCCTATGAGGACAGACTGAAGGAGTTGGGGCTGTACAGTCTGCAGAAGAGAAGGCTCCGAGGTGACCTAATTGTGGCCTTCCAGTATCTGAAGGGGGCCTACAGGAAAGCTGGGGAAGGACTTCTCAGGATCTCAGGTAGTGACAGGACTAGGGGAAATGGAATGAAGCTGGAGGTGGGGAGATTCAGGCTAGATGTGAGGAGGAGGTTCTTCACCATGAGAGTGGTGAGACCCTGGAATGGGTTGTCCAGGGAGATGGTCGAGGCCCCGTCCCTGGAGGTGTTTAAGAGCAGGCTGGATGAGGCTCTGTCCAGCCTGATCTAGTGTGGGGTGTCCCTGGCCATGGCAGGGGGGTTGGAACTAGGTGATCCTTGTGGTCCCTTCCAACCCTGAATGAAACTATGAAACTATGAAACTATGAAACTATATCATCATTATTGTTTCTTATACTCTATCAGAGTAGAGTGGGCATTGGCTTAAGAGGTTAAGTTCCCAAAATAAATCTTACTTCAGTTAAACTCTTCTACTAATTGCTTGAAGTCATTATAAAGCTGTTCAGTCTCCCACTGAATAGATGAGCAAAGCTTTCCTTCTGAATATAATGTACATTACATATGATAGAATTTATGTGGGAAGATTTTTGCTATATCTCTAATAGAAGCCTTTTCTTATGGTATAGAAACAGCAAAAGCAATTTCCCATGAGATAAAAATATGCTTAAGTAGTGGGTATAAAGTACCTTTTTCTTTTTCCATAGAGTAAATGTAGTTTTGCTTTCAATTTTACAATTATCTTCACTTCATTATTGATTACTCATTTTACCTTTGCTGTCATCACATTGGGAATAAAGAATCCAAGGCCACGTTCACAATGTGGAAAGAGAAGCAAATGTAGGCTTTTCTACATAAATGTTTTGAAAGGATTGTTGAATTTGTGCCTTGAGTTAGAGCTTTGGAGATAAGAAAAAAAAAAACAAAAAAACAAAACCCAACAAGTATCTTCTGGATGAAATCTTCAGCAAGCATACCCAGATGCTTATCCTTTCATTTTGGGATGGTTGCATAAAATGATTGAAATGAAAATCTTAACTGTTGCTGGCATACAATTTTCCTTATCAAGATTCAATGAAATTATTAATTTTTGGTCCCCTTTGTCCCCCTCACTCGCTTCATGAGTAGGACAGACAGGATTTGTTCCTATGAGCTCATCCAAGAGAGTTTATTTCTCTCCAAGTCTGAATATCTGGATTGACAGTGAAGCAGTATTACCATGTTTCTAATTCTAAGGGCAGACTGAATTAAATATTCTAACATGTAGAAGTACTACTTTTAAAGAATTTTTTTTTCATGTATTAATAAAGATCTTTTCAAAAAAGGTAATTTACTTTGAAAGGTTATTGTACAATTATTGATACGTTTGTTTTCTTTAGTTTAGTTTAGGGAAGAAGTTATTTGTAGTGGAACTGACAAGCATTTGGGTTTGGCTGTGCTTGTGCTATCTATAAGAACACTTGAAGCACAAAGGATGCCAAAATTATCTAAGTGTAGAACCCTTCCCAGAGCTAAATATTAAGAATTTTAACTCAGAGAAGTGCCTGTAGAAAGACCTTTATTTTGTGATTTACTAAGACTTAAAATATCTATTTCAATTTCTTAAAATTTACCTATCATGCATTAAAAATAAGTGTGTACATATTCAGTTCCAGTGAATGCCATCTTTCTGTTTTAAAAGTTCTATTGATAATAGGATACTCAATAACTTGATAATGGAGTTGGTTTCATGTTAATGACAGAATTGCTTGAGCATTCTGTAAGTGTTCAGGGTAATTTCCCAGAAGACCTCTGTCATATGCAAATAAGTTATCCAAATGAAGAAGATAAGGAGGATAAAATAATTATTTGGAATATAGCCAGTAAGTAAGAGTAAATATTCTCACTCTTAAAAAAAAAAAAAAAATAGAATTAGCATAATTGATTATTCACAAAGCAAATAAATCTGCTTCAAAAAGCAGATTTTTGTTTCCCATACTCACTCAGAAGAGCAAACGGTATACCTGATAAAGTGTTTTGCCAACACTGACATTTGAGCAAGTGTGAAAATTGATGTAATTTATTCTGCAAGTGTGGAAAGCTGTTAAATCTAATGTGTTGATAGAATTATATTTAAGACAAGAAACCTAACTATCTCAACACAAACCTTTAATCACATACCAAACTACCAAACTACAGATTAGGGCAATGTACTGTGCTTAATCCTGTTAGTTTAGAACATCTGGTGAAGCTTAAATGTTGCAAATCTTGACCATTCATTCTTGTCCTGTTAAGATGAAATTCTGAACAAATTTCACTTACATTTACTGTTTGTTTTCTTTCAATTCTTTATCAGAGAAGGACCATTTGGAAGTCTGCCAGCTTTGTTAGTCCATTAGTTCTGTGTTTTTCATCCACTATTCCTGTAGGTATTGCTCCCAAGTATTTAATTTCTATTTTGGTTCTAAAGAGAAAAATACTTTGCAAATATATCTGGTTTCTTTTTCCTTCCTCTTGATTAAAAAAAAAGAGACTTTGAAGTAATGTGGTGGTGGGGGGTAATTTTTCCTTAAACAAACAAACAACAGACCCCCTCCAAAAAAAAAAACAACTCAACCAGGTCCTTTCAAATAAACTGTTTTTATGTTACTTCAGTTCCCTCTTCTAGTTGCATATGAAATGGTTAGGCTTTGACGGAAACCTTACTGAAATAATCAGCTGCTTTTATACAAACTTTTAACTTATTCATTGACATCTCTCACTTGTTTGTTTTGTTCTGTTTCTTCAATTCTATTTCAACATCAAGGCTTTTTTCCCCCTTTGTCTTCATTTCCACTTCTTGCTATTATTTTCTGTCTCCTTATCTTGATTTTTGCCTCTTATTTTATTACCCTCTCCTTTCTTTGGTAGATTGCTTAATATGAATTCACTTATAATACTACATAATATCTGAATATTCTTGGTTCTTTACCTGAGCAAGGGTTTGTAAGTACGTCTATCACATATAACTGTGATCCTTGATGGAAACATAATAGAGAAACCTAATTAATTACTTGTGCAGTCAATGTGGAAAGTTCATATATTATAATTTCACTATGTGTTCCTAGGACAAATTAATGTGTCACATCATCAAAAAAACGAATCAGAACCATGAAACAAAGTGCAGGTCTGCTATCATTATTATAGCTCATGAAAGAAAGCAACACATTGTTAGATGCAGAATGCACAATTCTCAGCTCAGTATAGATTTGAGTAGCTAGGAAAGAGCTGGGGAATGTGTGATAGGGTCAGTCTCTGTGTGATGCTGTCCTAAACTCCCAGTACAAGCATTTACAGAATCACTCATTGCCAGTAGATGTCTGCCGCATTGTGTTTTTCAAGATAATTTCTGTAGACAGAGTTGAGCTCTTCAGACTTCATGCATTGAACATAAATTACTTAAAATTCTAAAAGGGAGGAAAGTTATCTCTAAGAATCTGTCATATTTGTGTGGATGAGTGAATATGTGTAATCCAGCAATACCTGCTCTAATAGGCAACAGTATAGCTTTTAGGAATCATTTTGGCCCCATATTAGTTAAATATTGACAGCTACATTTATCAGAGCAATAGAGCTGTAAATAGTTACTATCTTACTTTAATTTATGTCACCATAGGTATCTTTTCCTCAGAGCAAGCGAAGTGTTTCTCTTGGTGTTTTACCTTTGTCCCTGAAGCACAGGTATTTCTGTCTTAAGTAGAATCATACGCTCAGTAAATTATTTTTAATATCTGCTTATCATAGAATGAGCACTCCCTTGAAGTCACTTCCATACACTTGTGTGGTGGTTTGAGAGAGAAGGCCTAGCTTTCTCTCCCCCACAAAGAGGGAAAAAAAAAACCATAGCTAACTCAGCCGGAGAAGTGGAAGGAATGCTGTATTTTACAAGCAATGTGGAAAAGCAGGTTATATATATACACAATATACAGTATTTACAATATATATACAGAAATAGCAAGGAAACAAAAGAATACAGGAACGAAATTCCCTCCTCCAGAGGAGGGTTCCCCCTCTGTACCCCCCTCTCTCCCCCTACCTCCCTTTTTTTCCAAAAAGGGCTAGAAAGAGAGAAAAAGGCAGTTATTAATAAAGCAGAATTCTAGTAGGCCTATTAGTAGGATTAGTTGCTTGTATGTTCAGGGTCGCTCTGGCAAGGAGCCCAGAAGCAGGCAAGCTGGAAGAGAGAAGGAAAGGGATGAACTGAGAGAAAATCCCAGCTGCACTAAACTTAAAACTGCATTCTACCAATCTACCAATGAAATTCGTTTAGAATATAGATGTTTTCGTTGTCTTCACCAAAACACTAAGCCAGAGTGTCCCAGCACTGTCCCTTTCTTAAAGGCACAACCTCAAACGGTCACAACTTATTCTTTCTTTATACCAAACAGTGCCGCCCCACAAAGCAGGCTTACATTTGATGCTTTACTGCCTCCTTATCTATTGTTCTGAGAAAAGGAACAGCAGTACCCAGCCCTGTGGTCAACTCATAAATATCACACTGAAGTACAGAAGTTCTCTCCCTTAAGCTGAAATTCTGACACCTAAATATAAATAAGGTAGACATATTAGAATGGTAACATTCGGTGACCGCTGACATTTTCTTTCTGATGGAGGTTGTACTGTATGTTGCTATAGATTATGTCATCAATAGTTGTAAATGGAAGAAGAAGGAAGAATAACAGTAAAAAAATCAACGAGCAAAGGCAAGATTTATTTGCTGAAAGAAGTACCTGAGTACTGGTGTACAGCATTTTGCTGTGGCATTATCTTCACAGATAACTGAAGACTTCACAGTTTTTGGATGCTACTTGTTGAAAACAAGTAGAGAGATGCATTTTTTGGTTATATTTCATTAATTTTTTCAAAGGATCAGTTGCAATAATTAATGACTATGTTGTAAAATCTATGGAACAAAGTACATCAAGCTAGTCAGATTGGAATTTTCTTGCCTGTGATACCATTTTACCAGATATTAAGAAAGCGATTAAGTCATCAAAGCAAAGATTTAATTTATATGAAAGTTGAAGTAAAAAGAGAAAACAAAAAGGATAAATAAATAATTAATTTTATGTAGCCAACAGAAGAATTGGAAAGGGAAAGCTCAGATGACTACAGCATTAGACATTATGAAGTGTATTCCCAACATCCCTGTCATTCATGGTAATTAGTTGATGACTAGTGTGCAGTTTTGGACAAGTCTCAGATTTTGACCTATTTTTTGGAAGAAGTTGTTTTAATATTTACAGATATATTCACAACTTTTGGGATTCTCGAATTGCTTACACCCTATGTGTGTCCCTGTTCTATAGATTTGTCACAACAGAGTGACACTTCATAGGAAAACATTCAGAGTTTTCAGACTATCTGGCACTCCCTTAAGAGTGACTGTGCTCACAGCAGAGCTTCTAATGAAGCCAGGGAGTAAGAGATTTCCAAGCATACCAGGAAGTAGACTACCAGAATTTCCATCCTCCAGTGCAAGAATGGTTGGGAAAAAATGGGAAAATAGAACTACAAATTAATTCTATTTAAGAGCACATTACATCTATATAATGAGCTATCTGATGTCAGATGCATAATACTGTTATGTTTTAGAATATAATAGAATACTGTAATAATCTAATACAATATTTTAAAATAAATTGAATTTAAT
The DNA here is from genome assembly GCF_026170545.1 of Melanerpes formicivorus. Classification (NCBI taxonomy): domain Eukaryota; kingdom Metazoa; phylum Chordata; class Aves; order Piciformes; family Picidae; genus Melanerpes; species Melanerpes formicivorus. The sequence goes on from NW_027142505.1 coordinate 345,928, forward strand.
AATTTAATAGACATATTTTCACAGGTATAAAAGTCTAATTGATTTCTTGTGTAAGACAAATCATTAAGACTTTGATAGAATCATAGAATCATTAAGGTTGGAGAAGACCTTTAAGACCTTTAAGACTACGGGGAATGGAATAAAACTAGAAATGGGTAGATTCAGATTGGATTTTAGGAAAAAGTTCTTCACCATGAGGGTGATAAGACACTGGAACAGGTTGTCCAGGAAGGTGGTAAAAGCCCCATCCCTGGAGGTTTTTAATGCTGGACATGGCTCTGAGCAACCTGATCTAGTATGAGGCCCATGGCAGGGGAGTTGGAACCAGATGATCCTTGAGGTCCCTTCCAACCCTAACAATTCTATGATTCTATGATCATCGAGTCCAACTACCCAATTGCCATGACCACTAAATTACAGTGAGAAATACCACATCTACTCACTTCTTGAACACCTCAAGGGATAGCAACTTCACCACCTCCCTGGGCAGACTGTTTCAATGACTCACCACTCTTTCAGTAAAGAAATTTTTCCCAATATCTAATCTAAACCTTCCCTAGCACAACTTAACCCCATTTTCTCTTGTCCTATCACTAGTTACTTGGGAGAAGAGACCAACACCAGCCTCACTACAACCTCCTTTAGAGTAGTTGTAGAGAACAATAAGATCTCTCCTCAGCCTTCTCTTCTCCAGACTAAACAACCCCAATTCCCTTAGCCACTCCTTGTACAACATGCCCTCCAAACCTCAATACCTTTCCTATACTGTTGTGTCCAGAATTAAACACAGTACTCCAGATGAGGCCTAACCAGAGCCAAGTACAGGGGCATGATGAATTCCTTAATAAATCCACTTATTCCTGCATACTTTAATTCCTGAAGCAAAACACACATCATCTGCATGTTGTGTGTTCAGTCTCTTACTTATGGCAGTCAACATGACAGTATCACATGATGTGACATATTCAAAACTGGCTATACATTCTGTAGTAGAGTCTCTTTGCTCATAAATAGACAAATTATCTCCATGTTTTGGAGCTAAACAAACCATGTTCTTTTAAAACTCCCTGGTAAAGTTCTAATCCCTGAGAGAAAAGTATGACATGATTCTTTCCAGATTTTGTTGTGTAAATATAATTTGTATTTTTATGTGTAAATATAATTTTTATTTTTATGTGTATAGAATCTCTATTGTTGTGCAGGGTGTCTTCACACCCTAAATTTCCTAGGGGAAGCACATACCCCCCTTGCCAGTTATAAAAGAGGTAGTCTTATCTTTGACATTGTAAACAGAAATTTCAGAACACTGTATGGAAATGAGCACAAAGTTTTGCATGCCCTCATATATTTTTATGTCTGTATCTATAGATCATTACATTCTTTATAGTTCCAGTGTTGCTCATAACCATTTCACTCCTAAATTAAGATACTTAAAAGTAAGCTGCTTCTCTGCTGCACCATTTACTTCATATAGTTAAGATGTGTGGTATTCCATGGAATAGTTGCTGCTTGTTTGTTGTCTGTCCTCTATCTCCATCTAGCTTCTCCATCACTGTTGCTAAACAAATTCAGTCTTTAATATTTATTTTTACAAAAAGAGTATGTTGGAAATTCTGCCTTTATATAAGGTGCAGAGGTACTTCACAAGTTCCAGTAAATACTTATGATCTATCATGTTACTCATGTTGTTGCTCCTCAATTTGAGAAGGACATTGAGATACTTGAATGTGTCCAGAGAAGGGCAATGAGGCTGGTGAGAGGTCTGGAGCACAATCCTATGAGGAGAGGCTGAGGGAGCTGGGATTGTTTAGCCTGGAGAAGAGGAGGCTCAGGGGAGACCTTATTGCGTGCTACAGCTGCCTGTAGCCAGGTGGGGGTTGGTCTCTTCTCCCAGTCAACCAGCACCAGAACAAGAGGACACAGTCTCAAGCTGCACCAGGGGAAGTTTAGGCTCAAGGTGAGGAGAAAATTCTTTAGAGAAAGAGTAATTGGTCATTGGAATGTGCTGCCCAGGGAGGTGGTGAAGTCCCTGTCCCTGGAGGTGTTCACAAAAGGATTGGATGTGACACTTGAAGCCATGGTTTAGTTAGTCATGAGGTGTTAGGTATTAGGTAATAGGTTGGACTTGATGCTCTCTCAGGTTTTTTCCAACCTTATTGATTCTATGATTCTATGATACTTGATGCTTTAACAAAAAAAAAAAAAAAAAAAAAAAAAAAAAAAAACAAAAACAAAACCCAAAAAAACCAACCAACAAAGAAAAGAGGGGGATTTCTGCTAACTCTGAAATTTTTTACTAAATTTATTCTAAAACTGGTATTTGCTGGTATAGAACATATACTTCTCTGAATGGCCCAAATGATTATCTAGTAGGCTGAAAAGCTTTGAGTTGGAAAGGAAAAGTACCAAAGAAGCATTTTGAGACTTAGAAAACAAATCGTGGTAAATGTAAAGGTCATTATAGCAATGCACTGGTTTTCAGAGTAGAAGTTACCAATTTTCTTAAGTCTGCTAAAAATCAATGCAGTATATATCAGCGGATGCTTGGTCAGGCCCTACAAAGTCAAGTGAGACGTATTTGGGTAAATATGAGAAGCAATTTGCCCAGTGAAAATATCTCAACAAAAAATGATTGTCTTTATTCTTATTTATAGATAGAACTGAAAGAAATAACATTTTCTATTTATTTCAGTCACTGAAAATATCACCATCTGAACCGTGCTAGAAAGAGCTATTAAAGATCAATTAGGGAAGAGAAAAAGAAAATAGCAGGCACTGATGGGTGGACCAGCAGTTGAAATAGCCAGCCTTTGTGTCTCTTCTTTGCAAGTTATTCATATTGGAGATACTCAAAATGCTTCTGGATTCATTCCTGTGTTATCTGGTATAGGTGATCCTGCTCTGGCAGGGGTGTTGGACTAGATGATTTTTCAAGGTCCTTTCCAACCCCTAACATTCTGTGAAGTTGTTTTCTGCATCTTGCTTTGAAGTTGATGTGCACTACAATTATTACAATTATTAACATTGGATTATATAAAATTAATATGTTTAACATGACTACTTAATGATAATTTAAGGTTCAAGATTGCCTGTTAAATGAAGCCTTGTGGAGTATATTCATTAAGTGAACAAGGATTTCTTTTCCTGCTGATATGCTTTGTGTTATTTTGTGTTTAAAATAAACCCCAAAACAACAAACTCAACAAAGAACAAAAATAAACAAAACAAAAAAGCACCACAACCCCCCCTCAAACAACCCAAACAAAACCAAACAAATAAAAAACCCACACAAAAAAACAGAAGAGAGAAAAACAAGTGCTTAAGCGATTTTTTCCTTTGTTTTCATCTGCTGAGTATTGGCAATCAGCAGTCACTGTGATAAAAAGCCCTTAGAGGTCTATCAGAAGATTTCTGCTGTTTAAAGAAGCTCTGATGTTTTGTAATGCTTCTGAGGGCTGCATTTAGGGATTACTGTCAAAATGTTTACTGGTGTCGATGCAAACATTGATGAAAGGCCAGAATTTAACAAAAGAACTTGATATTCCTTGGAATTCCACCACAAGCTGGTATACATTTACATACCTAAAGATATCCCTGGCATGTGGAGCTCCTTACTTTGTTGTGTCGGTGGGTAAATACAACATTTTTGTACCCCTTTATGAAGATGTAATGCAAATTTGCTGCCTGAATTTGGCAAGTGTGTTTGCCTGTGCCAAAATGATTCATGAGAGGAAATGTGTGTTGTGCTTTATATTGTTTTACCTTCTTAGGCAGATCGTGCAGAAGGGCAACGAGGTGTGAGAGAAGGTTGGAGGAAGAAAAATAACAATACTCCCATTTACTAAAGGGAACTGTCTCGGCTACATTAGGGAATAGAAGATACTGCGTTAGCCTCTCCTGCTTGAACTCTGAAATGCAGTTTGTTTTGTTGTATCTCTGACAGACCATTCATTTACTATGAAGAACAATATTAAGTGTAGTTTGAGCTGTTGCTTATCACAGGTAAGTAGCTGACAGGACACATGTAAATGATATACATTGTACTGGTATTTGTGAGTTATAGAACATGAAGAAAGTACACAGCATGGTAATATCAAATGTGTATGTGTCTGAAGAAAGAAAATAAAGCAACCTATTCAGTTTTTCAGTAATAAACCCCACTATTTGGCTACCTTAGGTGTGTGACTCAATATGTCAGGGAATTTTGACTTATTTTCTACAAGGGAGGATGCAAGGACATTGTACAGATATTGGAAAAATAAGGAGTTAATAATATTGCTTGGGATGTTATCTTAGCCCTCATTATATATTGCAGTTTCTGAGTATCTGACATTTTCTTATTCACTCATCCATGAATTCTCAAATGATCCTACTGTGGCAGTGATACACTTTATTTTTAAATCATTATTATTTTTAATTTTTTTTCCTCACTGTCCTGGCACTGAGATCATGTGGGAGTTAGCCATGAATACTTACTTCTTAATAGGTTTGAATGTATCACTGAAATGCTCAAAAGATTCTTTTCCCTGACAGGTTTTCTGAAAAATATTCAAAATTTTCATAGAATTATAGACTCAAGCAGGCTGGAAAAGACCTCAGAGATCATCAAGTCCAACATTTTACCTAACACCTAACACCTCATGAGAACAAAACCATGGCTCCGAGTGCCACATCCAATCCTTTTTTGAACATTTCCAGAGATGGTGACTCCACCACCTCCCTGGGCAGCACATTCCAATAGCCAGTTACTCTTTCTGTGATCAACTTTGTCCTCACCTCGAGCCTCAACTTCCCCTGGCACAGCTTGAGACTGTGTCCTCTTGTTCTGGTGCTGGTTGCCTGGGAGAAGAGACCAACCCCCACCTGGCTACAGCCTTCCTTCAGGTAGTTGTAGAGAGCAATAAGGTCTCCCCTGAGCCTCCTCCTGTCCAGGCTATTGTTGAGTAACTTCAATATTATAATAATGGATTACGTATTTCACAGGCAATTGGAACATCAGCTGTGGCTGATGTTATTGATGCCTCAGAACTGACAAGTGTTTGCTGCATGTATAAAAGCAGATTCTACTTCCTATCAAACAGGCATCTTAAAACCAGCCTCTCAAAGGAGCCTAGGAAACTTGTAGCAAATCTGAGTTTGATTTTTATTTTTTTACCATGGCTGTCTCCATGCAATAATGAAAGGACAGTACTCCTAGGAAAGGAATTACTTTTGGCTCTGGATTAGTATGAAGTCAACATGCCATAATCATACATGAAGAAAGTCTTTCATTCAGCGGTGTGTCAGGTTGTTTCCATTATGAGATAGAAAAGGACTTCTTTACAAAATATAAGACCTGTTTAGTAAAAAAGGCTATGGAAGTATTATCATCTAAGGATGAAGCAAACCACAAAGCAGAGCCTTTATCAACTGCAGCACTCATACCCATTATTGATTTCCAAAACGCTTCTCTCTGCCAGTTTTCTACTTTCATTCTGTGAATTCCCAGTTTTCCTATTCCTTGACTTTGCAGCCTCTGATTTTGTCATGTTTTCCTTATTGTTCTCAGCTTGGCATCATGTCTCATTGCTAGTCCTTCATTACAAAGTAGTCATCATGTGACAGGCAGCTTCTGCTTAGTTAAAAAATATTAAGGATAATATAATAAGAATTTCCATTTTCAGATGAACAAATTCTTGCACTTAATTTCTCACAGCCCTTTTCTGGAAAGGCTTCTTGTACCAGCATGAGCACCTGTTAACTGTTACCAAATCTTCCAGTCCATTAAGAAACTTTTTATCCTATTAATACTGATGAATCACCAACCTTTGAGAGGGAAGAGTCTCATCTTTTCCCTTTAGTATAGAGGCCAATAATACTGGCAAAACGGCTACTTGCCAGAAGTATATCTTTGTTAGAGTTCAACTGTAGAAGGCAAATTTGTAGGCTTTTCCTTGTAGCATGTGAGTGGATCATGCCTAATCAGGGAGACAAATGATACTTCCTGTGTCTGTTGTTTTGGGAAGGTTAGTAAATCAATAGGGCATAAGGAATTTGAAGAATTTTGTTTGAACTAGTAAAGAAAAGTATGTAAGAATTATGTTAGAGAAAGAGATGAGAGGAAAAAGCAATACTTTCTATCGAAATTGGTTCTGGACAAGCTGATCAGTGTAAGCCGTCTTTTCCCCTGCAAAGAAAATTCAGCCTTGCTAATTGTCTTAGTGTTTAGTGAATTCATCTTAGTGGCAATACTTATTAGCTAAGGCCCAGTGCAACATAAGCTGAAATATCAGGACGGGTAATTAATGATTATAAATATAAGTAGTAGTTTAGAATAGAATAGAATAGAATAGAATAGAATAGAATAGAATAGAATAGAATAGAATAGAATAGAATAGAATAGAATAGAATAGAATAGAGCAGGTTGGAAAAGACCTTTGAGACAATTGAGTCCAACCTATCATCCAACACTATCTAATCAACTAAACCATGGCACCAACCACCCCATCCATTCTCTCCCTAAACACCTCCAGTATGGTTTCTCCACCATGTCCATATTTCATTGATTTTTGACTGATGTTTAGTGTTAACACTCTAAAGTAATTTGCTTTCTTCATATCTTCAAATCCACAAAAAGTTCTGATTTCAAAATACAGCAGTCAAGTACCACATTCAGAATATTAGACATAAAACCTGACTTTTCAATGCTTTCTCAGAGATTACAGTTTGTATGGTGAAAGTGAAGACAAAGAATGCATCTTTAGGGTGGGAAAGCATTTCATAACAACAGAGGAAATAATTGAACACAGAACAGGAAAATGTAGAAGATTAACAATATGATATGGATTAACCTTAGCTGTACACCAGGTGCCTACCAACCTACTGTATTAATTCTCTTCAACTGGATAGCATGAGAAGAGACAGCAAAAAGCTCATGGATCAAAATAAGGATAACAAGATCCCACAGCAATTATTGTCATGGGCAAAACAGACTAGGGAAGATTAACTCCATTTATTGTGAAATAGTAAGAGAGTAGTATAATAAGAAATAAGAACAAATTAAAAAGAAAAACAAACAAACATTTTTTTCTCACCTTTACTTTACTCCTTTACTACTTCACTTTACTCCTGGCTTCTCTACACCACAAGCAGCATAGGGCTATGGGAGTATGTGATTAATGCATAACACATTGGCTGATCAGATGTTTGAAGTTTAGGGCTACTTTATGGTAAGGATCAAAGAAAGGAGTGATTTTAATTAATAATACTTACAATGTACTACTGTTAGGTCAATGTAACCTAGTTGGAAAACCTTTTTCTTAATGCAGAAAAAAACATTCCCATCATTTCAACAGCTAACTAAAGCTTTTCTGTATATTAACAAGATCTTATTCTGCTTACTTTTCATATGGGTAATATTTTCTTCTTTGTAAAGAAATTTATCAGAGCACATGCTTTGCAGTAACTTACTCAAGAAATACCATTTCCTAGGTGTTAATAGAAGAATAGAATATAGGAGGAAGAGGAAAAGAACAGTGTTGCAGAGCACAGCTACTAGCTTATTTACAAAGTGTTTTTGAAGTAAGGAGAGTGTAGGAAACAAAATGGTGAAAAATATGTTTTTATTAATCTCTTTATTTAAAAGAAAACTTCTTACTAAAAAAGTTAAATGGCACTTATTTTTTTTACTATGTTAAGGTTCAGCTGGAAAAGTGTACAAATATCCATCTCTGTATTTATTATGCTTTTCATGTTAATTTCCTGTTAATTTTCATTATTCTTTTCTCACAGAGGAATTTAGTGTATTTTCATGGCACGAAGCAAAGTTTACAGCTAGATTATCTGAATTCCTTCATGCGCTGTAAAATAATCTTTTAAAAAGGTAGAATGCATCTTCGGTTGGTGTAAATTCACTGCTGTTATTGGTTGCAATAAATGTTGACAATTTATTTTACTAAGAGTTGGGACAGCAAGGTCTCTTTGTAAATATGGGAAATAGACTATAAGAATATGATACACACCATGAATCCAATCAGCAATTCCCTTTACTTCTTCAGAAAGAAATATAATCATGCATTTAAGAGTACATGGTATAACTTATACTTGGAGAACTTAATGGCCAATGTGTTGTCATAGAAAGCTCAATGATTACAGTTTATTCACTGAAGTAATTGTGAATATGTGATTATGTCCTCCACTACTAATAATTACCAAGCCATTTTACTTAGACATAAAAACCAAGACAAAAACAATTGAATTAAGGCAGGCTTAGAAGTGAGGGGAAAAAATGTTCTTTAGCTGTGAATATACAGAGCCAATGGGCCTAAAAATTGCTTTTGCTAAACAGTGACATAACCCTCATTCCTTATTTCATTTGTAGAACTCCAGTCAAATGGAAATATGTTTCTTTAGCCTTTTTTGTTTTTTTCTTTCTGGCATCTACTGATTTCTCTAGTATCTTGTGTTGTTTTGCAACATTACAGGTGTCTGTGTAGTGCTGGGTTTGTATCAACTATTTTCACAGAATCATAGAATTGTTAGGGTTGGAAGTGACCTCAAGGATCATCTAGTTCCAACCGCCCTGCCATGGGCAGGAACACCTCACACTAGATCAGGTTGCTCAGAGCCACATCCAGCCTGACTTTAAAAACCTCCAGGGATGAGGCTTCTACCACCTCCCTGGGCAACCTGTGTTTCACCACCCTCATGGAGAAGAATTTTTTTGTAACATCTAATCTAAATCTCCCCTCATCTAGCTTAGATCCATTACCCCTAGTCCTATCACTGCCTGACACCCTAAAAAGTCCCTCCCCTGCTTTCTTGTAGGCCCCCTTCAAATACTGGAAAGTCACAATTAGGTGTCCTCAGAGACTTCTTCAGACTGAACAACCCCAACTCCCTCAGTCTGTCCTTACAGGAGAGGAGCTTCAGCCCTCTGATCATCCTAATAGCCCTTCTCTGGACATGTTCCAGCATGTCCACATCCTTCCTGTAATAGGGGTTCCAGAACTGGAGGCAGTACTCCAGATGAGGTCTCACCAGAGTGGAGCAGAGGGGGAGAATCACCTCCCTCGACTTGCTGGCTATGCTTCTCTTGATGCAGCCCATTGGCTTTCTGGGCTGCAAGTACTCACTAGTGGCTCATGATGTGCGTCTCATCTACCAGCACCCTCAAGGCCTTTTCTTCAGGGCTGCTCACAAGGCCATCACTACCCAGCCTATATTGCTGCCTCATATTGCCCCGACCTAGATGCAGGACCCTGCACTAGGTTTGGTTACCCAGAGCCTTGTTGAACCTCACCTTGAATATCTCCAGGCATGGGGCCCCAACCACCTCCATTTCCCTGGACAACCTGTTCCAGTGTTCAATCATTCTCAAGGTAAAAAAACTTGTTCTTAACATCCAATCTGAATCTACTCTAGTTTGAATCCATTGCCCCTTTTCCTATCACTACAAGCTTTCTTAAACAGTCCTTCTGCAGCCTTCTTGTAGGCCCCCTTCAGGTACTGGAAGGTCATTATTAGGTCTCCCCAGAGCCTTCTCTTCTCCAGGATGAACAACCTCAGCTCCCTCATCCTGTCTTCATAGCACAGATGTAAGAGGCTAAGTTCCTACATAGTCTTGCACACTCTCCCTTCTCTTTATTTTAAGATTAAGGGTAGAGGAAAAGAGAAGTGGCTTTAATATACTAAAATTGACAGATTCTGACTATCTCTGCTCTCTGACAAAGCTGACTTGCAAATTTTGTTCTGAGAGAAGTGGCAATTGGTCTGGATATATTTACTAGATCATGCCACAGGATCATGCCACCTCATTATACACAGCAGAATAGAGCTCCTCTCTGACCTCTTCTACCACCCTCCCCACCTCCTGCACCTAGTCCCATGACAGTGGGCCATCAAATGTTTTTCATGCAGGCATACAATATGAAATTTCAGTATCTTCCCTAAAACTTTGTTTTTAGAAATCTCTGAACTGAAAACAGAGTTAGATACTGTATTGCATTCGATTTTTGGGTAACCTGAATTCAATCAGTATATCCTTGGACATAGTCTGTGCACTGGCAATTTACAGAGAAGTATTTATCCTGAAAAACTGGGCAAATCATAGACAAGCTTTCATTCCTCTAAAATGTATTAAAAACTTATGTACTAACCTGATTCTATAAATGTGATGGCAGTATAACTCCTGAGTAAATAAAAAGCAGTTATTGGAATATTTTCAAAAGACTCACAGCAACTTTTCAGCTTCCAGAGTAACTCAATAATCTATCAGTACAACTCATGCTAAACACCATGGGAGAAATCAGTTATGAGCACATAGGAGGAATAGTTATGGAGGTATCAGATTGCTCATAATCACATATTTGGCCCTCTGGATTTGTGATGTGTCCATTCACATTTTAATGTAATTAAGTCTTTGCTGTGTTTGTTTGAAAGATCATATTTGATTGCACCAACTATCTAAATTTTAAAGTAACGTAATCCAGCTCAGTCCAATAACCCTAGAACACATTCAGATCAGTTTCTGACATGCATTTTTCTCACTCTTCAAAGCAAATTTCCTGAAAGTAACCTCAGAATTATTCCCATTCCCAAAATGTCTTTAGCTTATTCTTGCTCACCTGTGAATAAGAGCCTAAACTCCACAGCTTCCCCAGGTCTCTGAGTAGTGCCAGCCAGCTTGGTTATTTAGGTCATGCCTCTCTTTTTTCCCCAGATTTCTCCCCCAAAATTAAGGAGGAAATTCTACATGGAACTGCTGCTTTCTTCCTCCAACACCCTCCTTGTTGAGTTTTGCATCCATGCTACAAAAGTATTTAACAAACACTACCTGATTAAAGATGGGCCACCTTCCCATTAAGGGGGAAAAAAAATGTAAAAATACCTTTCCAGGCATCTTACACCACAAAAGATACCATTATTATAAGACATCTCTTCATCACAAGCTACTCAGACAGCATTTCTGTGTCTTATTGTTTCACTAGGAAGACATAGTTGTTTATCAAATGTTAACTTCCACTGGAGGAATACCAGCAGGCAAAGAGAAAATGTGTTCATATTCTGCTTTTTTGTATCTTTTCCTTCATGTTTTCCAGATCACTAAAAGGTCTGCCAATTATGAAGCCAAATCCTGCACTCTCTCTGACAAATGCATCAAAGCTTGACACCATCTGATGAGGTTTCATTTGTACTCAAGTTTCTCCACTTATTCAGCCTAACTAAAAGCATTGCTATTCATTAACGATTTTTATGCAGAAGACTTTCATGTTGCAACAACATATTTATGAGTGTAAGTGAATGTCACCTATAACAAAATCCTTGAGGGGCAATGGTTTCAAACAAGAGATGAGTAGATTTAGATTAGACATTAGGAACAAGCTCATTACCATGAGAGTGCAGGAACACTGGAATAAGTTGCCCAGTGAGGTAGGTGAGGCCCTGTCCCTAGAGATATTCAAGGTCAGGCTCAACAGGGCTCTTGGCGACCTGAACAATTTAAGATGAATAATAAATGCTACACTGATTGTTTACATAACAAGTATTTCTCAGTATTTTTTTCAAACCTCTGTGGTTATTTTACAGACCTTTCCATACTAAAGTTTTGATTAGGAAAATAAATCTTAAAATAAATCTACCTTTTTCTGTTTATTCTACTGGATTTTTTGGGCTGGGTTCATGCAATCTTTTTCTCCTTTTTTCATCTTCACCCCTACATTCCCCCATATTTATGAATGCATTGTTAGATGTGGATTAGGGGCTCATCTTCTTCTCTGCTAGCCTCTTCTCTCTCTCTGTCCAAGTGAGATTAGAGGGTTGTCATGTTTCTTATACATTTTCAAGTCCTTTGATTGCAGAAACTCAGAATCTGAGACTCTGATGGAAATTCATAATACTTTTGTTTTTTTTGCTTTGTAATAGTACAATATCATAAAGAACAGCAAAAAGAAATTTCAGTACCAAATACAACACATGAATCACATGGACCTCAAAAGATCATCCAGTCCAACCCCCCTGCCACATCAGGTCCACCTAGAGTGCATCACACAGGAACACATCCAGGCAAGTTTTGACTATCTCCAGAGAGGGTGACTCCACAAACCCACCTGGGCAGCCTGTTCCAGTGCTCTGTCACCCTCACAGTGAAAAATTTGTTCCTCATGTTTCCATGGAACTTCCTGTGCGTCAACTTCTACCCATTGCCCCTTGTCCTGTCACTGGGCATTCACCAAGCAGAGTCTGGCTCCATCCTCTGGGCACTTGCCCTTTACATCTTCATAAACATTAATGAGATCACCTCTCAGGCTCCTCTTCTCCAAGCTGAAGATCCCCAGCTCCCTCAGTTTCTTCTCATAAGGAAGATGTTCCACTTCATCATTTTTGTGGCTCTGCACTGGAATCAAGCAGTTCTCTGAGGTTCTTCCTGAACTGAGGGGCACAGAACTGGACACAATATTCCAGATGCAGCCTCACCAAGGCAGAGTAGCGGGGGAGGAGAGCCTCTCTTGACCTACTAACCACACCCCTTCTAATATACCGTAGAATGGCACTAGCCATCTTGGCCACAAGAGCACATTGCTTACTGATGGTCAACCTTCCATTCACTAGGACCCCCAGGTCCTTTTCCCCTTCACTGCCCTCCAGTCCCCAGCCTATACTCATCCATGGGGTTATTCTTTCCCAGATGCAAGACTCTATACTTGCCCTTATTGAATTTTGGTGAATTTCATTAAATTTCTCCCTGCCCAGCTCTGCAGCCTAAGTCTTGATGAATATGAAAGCAATTTGTGTCAACCAGGTATTTGAAGGGAAATGCTATGAGTAACCATGGCTGAAAGCAAGCCCCAAATTTGGGTAACATCTGCAAGCCTGAAATACAGCCCTACTTCTCTCTCACTTTCATTTATGACTGTTTGCTTGGTAAGTGTGTCAATGGATATGGAGTCACAAAGTGTGTGCCTTTTCTTTGAGTAAGAGGATTTAAGTGTCTGAGGAATAGGAACTTATTAATAGAGAATACAGAATTAACCAGGTTGGAAAAGACCTTTGAGATCATCGAGTCCAACCTATCATCACCCAACACTGTCTGATCAACTAAATCATGGCACCAAGTGCATTGTATATAAATAGCCATTTGTCTATTAAGCTTTACAAAGTGCTAATCCCAAAGGCGTCTTTCATTCCTGCAAACAACTGTTAGTGACTTTTATTTGACAGTTTTAAGTGGAAGTCTATCCATACAGTGTTCCTGTTTATTTCTTTGACTTTGGGCAAGGACAAGAAAAAGAGAAAATTGTGCATTTACATTCTTCCTGTAAGATGGGAGAAAAAACAAATTCTCTGTTCAAATGTTTTCCTAGGTTATAATTGGCACACATTTAAAATAGACATTTAAGATTTTTGTATGGGTGTAACAACTGTTTCTGTTGAACACATTTTGCACATTAAATCCTGGGGTCATTCTGAACAGTAAAAAAGTTTCTTCACTGCAAGACTGTAATGGTATACCAGCAATGTGTGTAAACTGGGAGCCTATCTCAGTCACTTTTTGCCACATGAATATGATGGACTTTTTGATGTTTGTTTGCTTTTATGAGCTCAAACTGCATAGCATTTATACATACTTGGCTTTTACATTTTTCTTTTAGTCCTCTGACATTTAGTGTTTATTAACTGGATTAACATTACTACAGAGTGACTGGTGAGATACCCAAGCAAATCCAGCTTACAACACTACGTGTTCCCATGTAAAATTTAAAATTCAGCTGGAGAAAAACAATAAGCAATGTCTTTGGTTGCATAGCACTTTATATAATGTGAGTTTGTTTTTCATTGTGAAATGGCAATATGGCTTGTGAAACATAGCTTGGGCATGCAAGAGAAGTGTGACCATCTTTGTCTACTGTGCTAGCAATCTGCTGCTGCATCTCTCAGGAAAAACCACCATACTGGTGGTATCTGTTACTATTTGTAGGATTAACACTCCGTGTAAATTCCAGCTGTTGCTCATGAAATTGATCTTCCTGGTATCTGAACTGTGCCCAGCTGGGACAATCATGTCAAACTGGCATTTCAAAGTCCAGAGGTATATTTCATAATTATTCAGAGGAACATTCTCTCTCTCTGCATCAGAAGTCTTTTTCCTATGTGTTTATAGAGTAGAATAGTATGAATAAATTATATGGCATGGTTTGTAGGTAGATCATATACTGATTTTATTTTGCATGTTAAGAGTGGGTGTTTTTTCTGCTCATTTGGGCCAGTTTCTGCCTTTTCCTGCCTAAATACATAGAGTGTACAGTAAGACATAAGGAAGATACTAATGAAAATGCATTTAATTCTTTCCATTTTGTATCAGTCTGAAAGACTGATCTCATCTGGATGGCAAAGAGTCACAGTGTCATCAGCACTGCTGATCCTTTCTCAGCGCTAGAGGCATTCTGAGTGACTCATAGCTGAGACAGTAGGGCTTTTGAGAGATGCCTCTGGGGCAGAGCCACATGGAATCTCACAGCCCCTAAGCTATCAAAAGCAACAATGCCTGTGTGTGAAAACAACCAGACTCTGAGCTGGTTGCATTCTCATAATGATGAGAGCTGGGAATGGTGTAAAAGTTCAAACTCACATCCTTGGATTTATTTCATTCAGCAATGAAATCATAAAAACAGATTGTGAATCTCTGATTTCATTCCTAACTCTGGCTGTTTAAATGATTCCTTCTAGATCTCCTTGTCTTTACTGCACTTGCCTCCAGCAATAGAGGCACACCTGCCAACATGAGTCACAAAAAGTTAGTGATCCAATGCTAATAAGAAACACTCTATTAATCACCATCTCAGTGACGAGCTTGTGTGTGATGTGTGTGTGGGCTGGTGGCAGATTAGTGCCTTGCATAAGTATATACAAAAATACAAGCCTGGGATTTCATTAATATCTATAACATTTCTGTTACTGTAAGGCATCTCTTCAGTACAGCTTATTATACTAGACACAGATGTTCTGAACAAAAGCCAGGCTAATAACCAAAAAAACCCTCTGCTCATCCTCATATTATTTGAGTGTCAGGATACTCTGTTATGTAGAAACTCTTCTTTTGTTTGTATTCAAAAGCTTTTTTTGCAGAACAGTTGTTAGTCCTCTAAACAGACGATACAAAATTTCCTGTGATGGCTTGTTTGTTAATCAAAATGTTTAATTCTCCATATTCTGAAAAGTCTTTGGGGTAGAAAATATCTTTTCCTTATTATAACCAGGATCTATATTCACATGAATAATATAAAAAATGTGAAAGGTTAGAAACCTCTCCTCCATATGTTTAGTTTTCCTGAGAGGCCTGATAACAACCTTAGGTCCTGCAGCTCTATTTGTCTTTGTTCTGCCTTTCCTTTCTTCCTCACCATTAGACCTTTTGGGTTTATCTCTTGTATAATGACAGTCATTCTTTATTCCTCTTGCCAGTATTCTTTCCTGAAATTAAACTCTTACTCATTTTGTAGATGGAAAAATACCCAAAAGAAAATTCCAGAAACATAGGGCTAGGCCTAATAGCTGCTGAAATTGAGTGCAGAACTCCAAGCCTCCTACATTACCATGAAGACAAATAAACAAATTGACTTAATTTGGAAAACAAAAGATGAACAGTCCAAACCTGGAATAGCACAGTGTGGTATTCTGCTGTATGACAAAGTATATCCCAGCATGAAGAGGAAGGTCATCACTGTTCATACAAGCTTCTCTGTGAAAGGATTATGGTTTGGTTTTTTTTTTTGGTCTTCAGTATTACTTTAATTCTGTACTTACAATTCAGCTTCTTTCTCTTTCAATTCCTATATTTAATATCTGATTGATGTACTTTTTTTGTTGTTTTTTTTTTTTGTAAGTGAAATGCAATGTTTCTCTTTATCATGTGTCTGAGGAAAACAATGAGGCAGATTCAGATGCAGGGGGGAGGGATTTCCAAGAGTTTTTGTAAAGGATAGTCTAACTTTTGCTTGTCATACCACTGAAAGCTCAAAAATGGGAAATGCAACAGTTCAGTAGCTCCGGTAGTCTTTGCTTCCTAGATGTGCTTGGTGTAAGCCTAATGTATCACTGACACAATATAGCTTTATCATAGCCAAACAAAAGTGGGTGGGGTTGTTTTTTTTGTTGTTTGTTTGTTTATTTGGGGGAATTGCTTTTATTTTGCTTTTCATTTGTGGTTTGTTTGGTTTTTTGTTTTTTTTTTTCCCTTGAAGAAAGGCTGTGTATAGAGATTGCTTGATTGCACTTTTCTTGAGTCTTAAAGGCATTATATGTGTACATTAATACTTTATTCTTTCTCTGTGCAGATTATAATTTCATAGTATTGAAAAGAGAAGTTATATCTTGTGATGTTTTGAAACTGGCCTTCAGCAACCTTTGTAAACATGAAGAAATACTTTTTTCACTATGAGGATAACGGAACACTGAAACAGGCTGCCCAGGGGGGTTGTGGAGTCTCCTTCTCTGGAGATATTCAAAACCTGCCTGGATGCATTCCTGTGTGATCTGGTGTGGGTGATCCTGCTGTAGCAGGGGGGTCAGACTAGGGTTTTTCAAAGTCCTTTCCAATGCCTAACATTCTGTGATTCTGTAACCTTGCATGAATTTCATCTTGTCCCATAGACTTTTGTCCAGTTTTTTTAAGTATGGTTTTAATTAGTTCCCCTTAGAACTTGGAAGCTAATGTGGAGAAGTAAAACAACACTGAGAAAAAAAACAGGTAGTGATAGGACTAGGGGGAATGGAATGAAGCTGGAGGCAGGGAGATTCAGGCTGGAGGTGAGGAGGAAGTTCTTCACCATGAGAGTGGTGAAGCCCTGGGATGGGTTGTCCAGGGAGGTGGTCGAGGCCCCGTCCCTGGGGGTGTTTAAGAGCAGGCTGGATGAGGCTCTGTCCAGCCTGATCTAGTGTGGGGTGTCCCTGGCCATGGCAGGGGGGTTGGAACTAGATGATCGGTGTGGTCCCTTCCAACCCTGAATGAAACTATGAAACTATGAAACAAACAACAAAACAACAAAACCCCAACCAAACAAAAAAACCCCATACATGCATGTATTTTATGTAATATATAATGTGCATTTTTATGTAAATGCATATGTATTATATTAATGTGTATGCTTATAATCATATAATCAATAAGGTTGGAAAAAACCTCAAAGATCATCAAGTCCAACCTGTCACCCAAGACCTCATGACTACTAGACCATGGCACCAAGTGCCACATCCAATCCCCTCTTGAACACCTCCAGGGACAGCCTCCTCCATCACCTCCCTGGGCAGCCCATTCCAATGCCTAACAACAACTTTCTCCTCACCTGAAGTCTAAACTTCCCCTGGCACAGCTTCAGACTGTCCCCTCTAGTGCTTATATGTATATGTATCTCATGTAATGCCCTATGAAAGTGAATCTCATGTCATCCCATCTTGGTGACTGAAATATCCAAAATGAGGAAGACAACACTAACATTTTTCACCACATAATTTTTCTTTCCTCTTAGATTTCTGTGTAAGCAACATAAGACTTATCATTTTCTACACTCATCTTGATAACTGTCAGCTCAGCTTCTCCAAGGACAGTGACTGGTTTAATCTTGATGTGTAGGTTGGTGTGCATGTCTGCCATCATAAAATTCTGCAATTGCTTGTCTTTGTAATTCCCTTGGCTGTACTTTCCTTGAAATGGGATTAGAATTCTGTGTGTGTGTCTCTCTCTACCTCTTTCTCTCTCTTTCTCTCTATCTCTCTTTCTTTCCCTCTCTCTCTCTCCCTCTCTCTAGGTATTGATCTAGATATAGAAATGTAGATACAGATATGCAGATATATAAAATTCTTCTACATGTTATTTCAGTTAATCTCACAATTGTGCATCATTTCATGTAGTGTCATCAACAAAGCTTAGATCTGTAAACAATCCTGATTAATTGGTTCTTTCAAGATGGAAAGCAAAGCTGTGCTTGTATGCATTCGTACTTTTATCCTCCATATCCTCTTTTTTCAGGCATTTTGCTGACTTGCATACTCTTCCTTTTTACCAAATGCCATGCTACCAGTCTCTCACAACAGTTACTGTTATAAAATTTTCAAATATACAATATACCAATTTCTTTTTAGTTCATAGGTCTTGAAAAGAATGTTGAAGTAATTGAGACAACATAAGGAGACATGAATTTTCTATACTATGCTGTAATTCTGACACTTTTTTTTCAAGTTGAATAGTCTGCTGGTATAAAAGAAATTGTAATAATGTTTCACATCAGCTGAAGAAGGTCTACAGTCCTGCATTTCTGTTAATGCCAACCTCACTGAAATATCACAGTGCTTTAAAAAAGTTATTTCCTTCCTAGATGTGGGAGCAATAGGAACTTTATTTTAAAGGATTGAGCCATTATTGGTGCTAGAGTCATGTCTATGCACAGAGTAAATTCACACTTAAATAGTCAGGTAATGTTTAGAAGATACTTGTAGGAGAAGTGAATAGCATGACTCCTTTTTTGCTGCTTCAGCACAGAAGTGTGTAAAAACAAGGCAAAGTGCAATTCAGACTCACATTTCTGCTACTGAACTTTCAGAAGATTTAAGTCATCCTGGGAGAGTATGAGGATGGTTGGTGAATAACATGCTAGTGTGGACTGAATCCCATGAATGAAATTGAAGTGCTAAAAGTAATATTTTTGTAAAGTTGTATTCTTACAACTTAATAAGTTGTAAGACCTCATTAAAGTTTATAAATATAGTGCCAAGAGGATGGAGCCAGGATCTTCTCAGTGATGCCAAATGACAGGACAAGAGGCAATGAGTGGAAGTTGAAGCATAGGAAGTTCCATGGAAACAGGAGGAAAAATTTCTTCACTGTGAGGGTGACAGAACACTGGAGCAGGCTGTCCAGGTGGGTTGTGGAGTCTCCCTCTCTGGAGATACTCAAACCCCACCTGGATGCATTCCTCTATGATCTGGCAGGGGGATTGGATGAGATTATCTTTTGAGGTCCCTTCTAACCCCTAGCATTGTATGATTCTGTGATGAAAAAACAACCAACAAAGCAAAGCAAAAAACCCAACAAGGTATCTGTCTACCTTTCTGTTAATCTAGTTAAAGTCAATGTGTGTGTGATATCATACTATATCTTCGTATATACTATTAGAGATTGTTTAAGATACTTGAAGCAATCCTGTTTTGGTGGAACAGACTTTGGCAGTCGAGTGTTTACAATAAAAGGCATGTTTTGAAAATGTCTTATTCTTGATAAATAGAGGTGATACAGTAATTTATGTGATTCATCTGTACATGAAACTCCTGAGACCCAAATTCTCTTATCTAGAAATACTGAGTGTCACGGTCTTTTGGGACATGTAGTTTCATTGTTTCTCCTAAGGATTTTAGAGGATGTGAGGAAGTACCATAAAGCATTCGTCATTATACAATTGACATAACTCAGGGATTTTTCTCTTATAAGTCTATGAGTGGCTGTTTTAACTTCCTAACTGGAAAAAAAAAGAAGTTACATTGCATCTACCTATTATCCATACAATCTAGAAGGTACAGAAAGCCATTTATCTAGCAGATTTGTTTCCATTACAAATTGACATGGAACAGGAACTACCATAATATTAAGTTTGGTGTAGCTTTTGGAAACAAATTTACCATCCTGTCTAACAGCTTTTAAGTGACAGTTGGTTGGTGTTTTTAATATCACTCTTATAGAAGTTATGTAATAAATTGTACTTCATAACTCAGAATGACTGAAAGGCTAATTTTAGCTCTGAAGGGTTGTTACCTCTAAATTGATCAATAAATTAGATGAATTAATTAAGTTGTGCTGCCAGGCCCAAGGACTATCAGTGTATGTAGCCTTGCTGCTGTATCATTTATTAGTATCTCAAAGAAAAATAACTTTTTAAAAGTCTTTGCATATCCATTCCATTTTTAAGGCCTTGTAAATTTCTGCCTATTGAAAAGAATAAAATTGTATCCTATTAAGAAAATGCCTAAGTCCCATCAGTAATAAAGATCAAGACTCACCTGCAAAAGATTAACAAATTCAGAAAGAATATAATTTATTTTTGACAGCTGCATAAATTAGAAGTTTCCTGATAGATGAACATGGTTCTATTTTTGTCCATATAACTAAAGTTTACCAGATCAGAATGAAATAATACAGGCGAAAACAGTAGAATTACTAACACATCAACAAATGCACATTAAGTCCCATTCCCTGAATGTGAAAACTGCATTCTTTTGTTCAGAATTTCCCTATGGCACAATTAATTTTGAACTAAAAAGTGCCTGTGTCTAAGGGAAGATCTGAGATCACTCAGGACTAATCCTGGAATGTGTTAAACTACCACAACTCTTTATTTTGTCTCTCAGTAATAATTGTCATTCAGATTGTGATGGATTGGGAATTCCCCCCCAGCATTAAATTTTTGCCAAATCAGCTCAGCTGGAAGCAAATGAAAGCTGTATTTACAAGCAAAACTGCACTCTACAATAGAGTGCAATGAATATGTACAAAATATGCAGTATTTACAATATTTACAGATATTTACAATTAATAAACAGCACAATGACCCCTGTGGTCAAAGACCAGGGGAAGCTACTAGCTTGTCCCTCTGCCCTCCCTTCCCTCCCTCCCCCCACCACCAATGCCTCTTTACAAAAAGGACAAAAGAAAGGAGCAGAGTGACTTTAGACTTAGCCAAAACAATGCAGCCAAGGTCAAGCAGAAGCAAGTTGGTATCTCTCCCAGAGCAAAGAAGCGAGAAGAAAGAGAAATTGTTTTGGGACTAAATCTTATGCTAGTTATCTCTCCAATGGGATGGTTTAGAAGTAGCTTTATTTTCCTTTTTACACCCAATAGTGATTTATTTACATTTTGCTACTTTTCAGCTCAAGATCTGTGAAAAATTTTAAAGGCATAGCCTAAAACTACCACACAGATGACAAATCCATGAGAGATGTGACTGAGGAATACAAACCTTTCCCTTATGACTGACTACAAAAGATGTACACATTGCAATGGCATGCAAGTTGCTATAGAATGCATGAGATATGTATTTTCAATTAAAAAAACCCATGTATTTTCTTTAATGGTTTTCAGTACCTAGCCAGCTGAAATCATACTGCAGAACCAGTATTGTAGCTTACAGTTTAGAACAGCAGTTAGATTGATATCACATTTTCTCATGTGTTCATACAACCAGTACACAGCTGACATATTCTCTTACCTGAACCTGTACCAATAATTACTATTATTTTAACTTGTTTTAGAATTAATTCAAACCAATTTTACTCCAGAAATCAAGTGTCATTCCTCCAATTTCACTTCTGTAATTCCTCATCTTCGGTTATGTCCCTTTTTCATTAGTCTGCATTTGGAACATCACCAATGCATGAGGTCTGAATAGGCATGGATAAGTTTCCATTCTTTGTCCATAAAGCAGACTTTCTAGGTAAAGTTATATTGAAATAAGTAAATGGAAAAAAAATCATAACAAATCCTATGAAAAATTACTTCATATATACATTCCAGGCCACAGACTGAGAAATAAAATGAATGCTGAAGAGAGAGTCACAACTTTTGGAACTGTCAAGAGTAATTAAATTACTCCAATGCCACTGATGGCCACTGTTATTAGGACTTTTTTTTTTATTTTTAATTTTTTTTCCCGCAAATAGTGCTCAATAACTCAACCCAAACCCTTGCTACTTGAGATTTTTTTTTCACTATATTTTTTCATTATTCTTTTGTCTTTATTTATTCTTTCAGTTATGACAATACTGTATCAAATAACTATTTCAATTCAAACTATCTGTTTACATCTGAGAGCAAAGGGTTCTACTTACAAGTAGTTATGGACTGTTTCTTCTCATTTCTGTCAATGTTTCTTTCAATATATCGACTACTTCAGCTTTCTTATAGAGGGTAATACCTTGTCAGGTTTGAGTTTATGCTGCCATTGCAAGATGTTAGATTTCTCCTTACTTAGGTAAAAAAAGAAGGGAGAGCTAAGTACTGCATGTCAGAATCTGTACTTGACACTGTGTATTTCTTCTAATACAGTGCTCCTGTTTGGTATGCTGTGGAAACAACTGGTACAACAAAGGCAGAATTTTAGGCACTTAAAAATTGCCAGAGGCTCACTGAATCATAGATAAGCAGGAGGATTTAAGTACCTGAAGCTTCACATGAAAGTGGTAAAAACACCACAGTCTATTAGGGAACAATTTCCTGCAGGCATCAGCTTGTAGGAATCTGACTTTCATACTTTCAAAAACCTAGCAAAGGCTGAACTGCATCATTAAGTGCCTAAATGTCATTGACAAGCTTGCCCTTGTTCCTTCAAAATGTATCTGATGAAAAAAAAATAACTGCAGTGAAATGACTCAAGGAGAAAGTATATGTTGATGTGTAGATAATAATAATAATAATAATAATAATAATAATAATAATAATAATAATAATAATAATAATAATAATAATAATAATAATGATTATGATTATTATTTTATATATATAATGGTGCATACATTTATTGTAAAGGTATATGATTCTTCTATCAATTAAGGACAAGCCCTCTAGCTGAAGTTTCCAAAGCTGCTTAAGCACTCATCTGTCGGATGACCTTCAGTAGGACATTTCAGGAGTCCATCAAGTAACCAGAAAATATTACACTGTGAGAAGTCTTTTTGCATTATGATAATTTAATTTGTTTCTCTTTTTATAACATAGTAAATGAAAACTTAAACACTGCAGAAGAGATTGCAATAGTATGATAAAAATACTAACTTAGTCTTCAGTATTTAAAAGATTTTATAAGTTTTTGACCCCAAAAGTGAGAATAACAGTAAAAGTATTATAGCAAGATGAACAAAACTCTTCAGGAGAGATTGTATAACTTTATACTTCTGAACTTGAGTGTACTCTATAGAAGTAATTCTAAACTGTGCCTACAAGATTTGTATAAAAATATCTCTGACTTCTTCATTCCTGCACAGAGAAAAGGAATAAGCATGGAGCAAAACAAGAAGTGGGTAGATTCAGATTGGATGTTAGGAAGAAGCTCTTCACCATGAGGGTGGTGAAATGGTGGAATGAGTTGCCCAGGGAGGTGGTAGAAGCCCCATTCCTGGAGGTTTTAAGGCCAGGCTGGATGCAGCAACCTGATCTAGTGTGAGGTGTCCCTGCCTATGGCAGTAGGGTTGGATCTTTGAGGTCCCTTCCAAACAATTCCAGACAATTCTATGATTCTATGAGTAAGACCTTTATTGATGACTTCATTCTTTTCCTTCCTTGTCTGTGGTCAGTCACACAGCAGGCTAGATTGAGTCCAGGAGAGAAAGATGGATTTCAAATTCCTTCTGTAGTTAACTTTGTTTTACCAAGAAGTTATCTGCAGATTTCTCCAGTATTTCAAGTACAGATTTTATAGCTCAGCACTATTGAGACCCATGAATTATGAACCCTTCCTTTCCTATTGTGTCTTTGCAGTGCTTAAAATCCAGAGCTTCCCAAAACTGCACAGTGGCATTTTATAGGCTTCAGATTCCAAATGTGTTAGTCAAGGTCAAGGTGCCTTTTATGTTGCCTTTTTCTTGAGTGGCCATAATAAGGGAAGAAGGTCTTTCTGTAGCAGGCCTGTTGATATTAACAGATTTTATTCTCATTTGAAGTGCGTGAAGATCTAGCCAAGTTATCTTTGATTCAAATTATACTGGGAAAGAAAAAGGCAGAATTTATGAAAATTGAAGTGCCTTCAATTTATTTTTTTCTAACTTTCAATATTCATATTTTGTGTACTCTTAATAGGCCTTTTAGTGCTTTTTTGTTTGTTTTTTATTTTTGGTTTGTTGTTGGTTTGTTTGGTTTGGTTTTTTTTTCTAAGAACTAGATGCAAAATGTGCCTATAAATCTGATTAGCAAAATGGATTTCCTGAGGTACAGCCCATGCTTTTGAAAATACTTGTAGCAGCGATATCACTTTGCTTGTTAATCTTGGACTAATTTGTATTATATTCTCTAATCTGGAACATTCTAACTTTATTTAATATTCTGAAACACTGCTTTCTTGATCTCAGAGAAGCTTTGAAGTTGCTAGGTTATTAAGACCTGCTGTATATCAAACACACACATTTCTGCTTAACCAGTGCTTTTTTTTCCTGTGTTTGAAAATGTTTTTTTTTGCTTTTACAGTAGATGAGAGCTTTTATTGGAGTTGCAAAATTAAGCTGCAACTTCTTTGCCAGTTAAGCTTAAAGATATTTCATTTGATTGTACTTTATAAAATATTTTAATATAATACATTTGCAACAGCAGCTATAAAACTTTTTGGATGTTCGAACTGAAACTGCACAAGAGAAAAATCAATGAGATGCATTTGATGGAAGGGAAAGATCATCCATGGCAACTTGATACATCACGGTAAAAAGAGTTTGTTTTAATGTGATTCTTGAATATGTATGCATGATTACTAAACAAGCATTAATTACACTTTTGAGCTGTCCTTATTGATTATATGCATAGTTATTAAGCCTGTAAATTTTACTTAGTTTATGGGACATAGTGAGATTTCGTTATATATTTGCCTCTTTCATTATTAAACTCTCCGTATTACAGAAGTCACCTTGACAGATTCCATTACTCACGTGCATCCAATACAAATATGAAATGCTACTTTATGTGTAGAATTTGTATAGATTTCTTAGGGAGAGGTTCCTAGTAATTAGATTTAATGGCTAATGTTACATGTGAACATCAGTATGGTTAGCCGAAGTAGAGACGCTGATTTCTCCTCCATTTGATCATCTGGAGTGTTATCTGAAACTCCATTTTCACAAACCATGGCATTAGTGAATTGAAATTTGGAATTTTGAAAAGTTAGTGTTTGGATTAGGCATGCATTAAACCATATTCATTGATTGCATTAGGTTTTGTGTATACCCAAAGAGCTCAGCAGATCTGTAGTGTCATGGCCTTCAAAGTAGCAAAGAATGAGAGTAAATACAGGAAAAGAGTTTGGGTTGTTTCATTCAAGTAAAATTGATTTATACATTCAGATTAAGAGAGAGTTTTTATGTATAAATTAGGAAAAAAGCTGGGAGAGTAATGCATTGCTCCACAGAAGAGAATCATAGAATCAACCAGGTTGGAAAAGACCTCAGAGATCATCAAGTCCAATCTATTACCTAATAACCAAACACCTCATGACAACTAAGCCATGGCTTCAAGTGCCATGTCCAGTTCTTTTTTGAACACCTCCAGGGATGGGGACTCCACCACCTTCCTGGGTAGCAGATTCCAGTGGCCAATTACTCTTTCTGGGAAGAACTTTCTGCTCACCTCAAGCCTAAACTTCCCCTGGTGCAGCTTGAGACTGTGTCCTCTTGTTCTGTTGTTGGTTGCATGGGAGAAGAGACCAATCCTCCTGTCTACAACCTCCTTTCAAGTAGTTGCAGGGAGCCATAAGGTCTCCCCTGAGCCTCCTTTTCTCCAGGCTAAGCAACCCCAGCTCCCTCAGCTGCTCCTCATAGGGTTTGTGCTTGAGACTCTCACCAGCCTTGTTGCGTGCACAATCAGATCCTAAATAAATGTAAATCTTAGGGCACATCACATTTCCTAGAACAATCAATGGCTATGACAATGCAGAAATTCCTTAGTTCTGCCGGCTTTGTGTTGTGTTTTCTGTATTTCATGTATGCTTGTTCATGTAAGAAATAACAATTTGCTTGAAATACTCCTTTCCAAATAAGAGATTATAGCATTGATATATCAAAGAGAGAGCAGTTGTGCTCACATGGAAATGCTTAAAGCAATACATTATACCAGAACACTGTATCTCCAGAGTTTTCAGTACTGCTTGCTCTGTGATTTCTTGAATTATTTGTTAATTAAGGAAGCACAATGCAAGTTACTGAATTTCAGTCTAAGACCAAAAATAAATAAATGTGCCTTTCAAAGGGGGAATAAATGCTATTATTAGAACACTTCTGCTTTCTTAATTATGTGCATAGCTGTACTGAAGCTACAGTGCACTTCATTCCTGTATTAAAATTAAGTAGAATAAAATTATAACTTTTTTAATAATATCAAATTAGCTGCCATTAATGAGACTTTAATTACCATGTTTCCTATTAGATATAATAAGCTAATGATCTATAAATCTGTATGAAACACAACAATATAAACCTTTACATAATAAAATAATCTAAGCCCAAGAAGTAATTAAGAAGATGTAGTATGTGCCATATTTCATTGTACATGAGAGAAGACTATTAAAGCACAACTAAATTTGAATTTGCCTTATCAAAGCCATGAATACCATTACACATTTTTATGTTGCAGTTTCTGTTTGAATAATCTAAATATTCTTTCATTTCTTTGCCTTTGTGCCTATTATAATTGGTGGCATGTAAGAAAATGGTGTATGTTGATTGTTGCTTTTTTAAACTACTGAATAGACTTTTGCTGGGTATGGCTTTACTTTTCTTGTATTTTTTCTTTACATTATGAATTTCCACCAGATAATTTTATTAAAATGAAAATTTCCCAAGAGAGAATTTTGAGATTTCCATGATGAAGCTTCTCAGACTCTGAGCAGAATTCCTGCTTGCTCAAAACCAGTAAGGAAAGCAAGTTCTATTTAGTTCATTCGAAGTCATATCTTAGGGTTTCGACTTTGATGTCAGTATGAGCTAAACTACCCTGTAAGCCTGCCGGAATCTTGTCATGCTTACTTTCTTTTGAGTCAACAAAATCCCCACACTTCTTTATTATTCCCCTTTGGAAAAATAAATACTAATGGAATATTTTTAACTGCATGTCATTTTTCTGAGCTTAATGGACTTTGTGATATTTTGAACTCAAAGGGAAAATGAGAACTAAAAAATTAACTAGTTTGTGTATTGCATTCAATATATGAATTGATGATTTACAGGTAGAGGCCATAGCCATGGCTGTATCTGAATCTGAACTCTTATACAATATTTTATTATACAAAATATTTACAATAAAATTTTTATTATTTCTTGAAGACAGCTTTAAATTTTAGTGAGGCATTAATATAACTTAAATATATATGCATGCATGTCTATATGTATCCAGAAATTGGGCAAGCAGTACTTTGGGTTGCCTTAAATTTTAGAATTCCCATTTACTGTAATGTTTGCTAAAACCCAGTATTTTGTTGTCTTGAGAAAGGCTATAGGGGTGCTATTATTGTTAAAAAAAGCCAAACCACCAGACAGTAGAAAGACAGCTTTTCACTTGGGATTATATCTGTCTGCCTCTGTAGTATTTGTATTGACTTCATTTATTTCTGGTTAAGGAATGCATGCCTGCTTGTGATAATAATGATGCAGTACAAATTTGTTGAAGAGAAAAATCCTAAAGATTGCAAGTGATTTTTAATAATTTAGGCACTTTGAATTAGAACTAGACCCTATCAGAGCCAAAAGGAGGGCAAGCTATTGTGATTTGCCATGTGGATTGGTGTTGCTTTCAGATTTAGCAGCTGGTCTTTATAGGCAAGATACCAACTCCAATATCTTGTTTAATTTCTGAGAACTAAAGAAGCATGCCTTGTATGCAAAGTTGAGAATCCTAATTTTTTTTAATCAAATAATTACTATTAGTACAAATTACTCCAAGCAGTGCTAATTTGATTGGACTAGGTTCACAGAGCATGAGGTTTCTCTTTACTTCAGGAACAAAGATGCTGCCATCTGCAATACATGACTTTTCTGTTGTAAATTGTCTGCCCTCCAAAATCCCTAGATCCTTTTGGGGCTGTGTGGGTGCACAGAGCCTCAGCACAGTGTGAGTCCTGCAAGTTGCTGACAAGATCGTATTATAGTGCAGATTCAACCCGGCTGAGGTTTCTTCTTCGATTCTGATGTGGCAGGGGAGTTGGACTCGATGATCTCTGGCAGTTCCTTCCAACCTCTAATGTTCTATGATTCCTTTATTTGCTCCTCTGCCTTTTTTTTTTTTTTTTTTTTCAGAAATGGTCACCATCTTCTCATTGCTTCTCGATACATAATCTAAATTCTTGTGTTCTTCTGCTAGTCATTAACACTAAACAGGAAAAGAGAATTGTCATTAACATGAGGGAAGTGTACTTTTCTACGTGCTGTGGTGCTTCAGGTTTGTGTCTCCATACTACAGGTCTTAGCAGAAGGCAGGTAGAGGCCAAACTGTTCTAGAGCAACAAATTACAATGAAACTAACCTATTCTGGGTTGCCTTGAGTAATGATGTTGTTAATTCAAAGTAATGGTACACTAACAAAATGTTCAACTTTCTCGTATTCACCTTTTCCCTGTTGTAATGCTTCTCCTCCTCCTGATCTTCAAAGTCCCAAATTCAATACAACAGTAGAATTACAAAAGGGCAGAGTTTCTACAAGAGGCCTGTTTCTGATGTCCTTCACAAATGGTGTGATGTGGCTGTAAGTTGCTGCAGATGTGTCTGGAGTCACATTTTACTTTTGATAGCACAGCTTGGTTGTTTGATCTTTCTTTACCAGTTATCCCTAAAAGTATCTCTTGTCAAGTCTCTCAAAGTCTGACCAGTAATGGACCATTTATGGTTTCTGTTTATTGCCATGGGGCCACTGACATCTTCTAGCAGTTGCAAAGTCCTTGCCTTATCTTGTGTTCATGCTTTTGGGCACCACAAAATTAGTTATACATTAAGAAGACACATGGAAACATATAGGTATAGTAAGTTCAGCAAGGAGAAGTACAGAGATCTGCATGTGGAAAGGAACAATCAAAATATGCTGGAGAATACCCAGCTGGAAAGTGTCTTGGCAGAAAAGGGCCTGGGGATCTGGATGTACAGCAGACTGGATGTGAGCCAATAATATGCTCTTGTGGCAAAGGCAGCCAATGGGCTGCATAGGCAAAGTATTGTCAGCAGGTTGAGGGAAGACGACCTTCCCTTCTACTCAGCACTAGTGAGGCCACACCTTGTGTTTGGTGTAGTTCTGTGCATTAAGTATGACATGAACATAAGGAGGAGAATCTAACAAATAACCACTAAAATGATTAAGGGATTGCAGGACCGTACATATGAGGAAAGGCTGAGAGAGCTGAGACTGCTCAGATTAAAGAAGAGAAAGCTCAGGGAGGACTTTATGAACGTATATGAATACCTGAAGAAAAAGTGCTAAGAGGACAGAGTGAGGCTTTCTCCACTGGTGCCCACTGACAGGACAAGAAACTGTTAGCACAAACGGTGCTGAGTAAACATCAAGGTGACCAAGCCCTGCTAACAGATTGCCCAGGGAGGTTGTGGAGTCTCCCTCTGTCAGAGGTATAAAGGCTGTAAAGCCATCTGGACATGGCCCTGGGCGATCTGCTGTGGCAGTTCAGGCTCAGTGCCTCCTGTTACTGCCACATAAGTTACACCTCTGGTGTCCTGAGTGTCCAACCCTGTAGGTGAACACAGGAAACAGAATATTTCTACCCATAAATCCTGTGCCCTATAAATCCATCTGCAAAGTCATTCTCTTCCTCTTTCTTCTCTCTCTGCTCTGATGGGATATGCTCCCTGTTGGGCAGTGTCAGACCGGGCCAGCCTGAGACTAGCGTAGCAGTGGCGAGGGGAAAAAGAGCTCTGGGATGGGTTTGGGTATACCCTCAGGTGGGGAGAAGGGAAGTGTTGGGGGTCTTTGGATATGCTGTAAGGGACTCTGTATGCTTTGGGATTCTTTGCCACTACGCTTTGTAGTTTCTGTAAAGCACTAATTGCTTTTCTATTTAAACTTTCCATCACTCTCCAATCCATTTGTGTGTCATTCTTTTGCCCCTTTCAGAGGCAATAGAGGATGTCTGGCCCTAAACCAGGACATCTGCTCTAGGTGACCTTGCTTGACCAGGGTGCTACATCAAATGGTCTTCACAGACCCCTTCCAATAGCAATCATTCTGTGATTCTGTCGATGCTTTGGTACCTTCTTGCTGTCAATATCTAGTAGTTACAGCAATACCACTGCTGTGCCATCAGAATTACAACATGGGGATAAGCATGCTCTGTCAGTTATCTCAGATTAGCTGCTGTGAAGTAGCGTGTTAAAACAGAGAATCTTGTTTGCTTTTAATAAGAGGCACCTGTCCTTGAAGCTGTCTCATCAAAATTCAAAAATATGGAAGAGTCATCTAGTAAGCATATTGAAATTCAGAGCAGACTTTGCACTGATATGTCATTTTTCTCCTCACCTCTACCTCCTTTTATATATTGGTTTCTCTGCCTTTAGAGGCAGAGACTGAAATGGAGTCTTTTCTTTGCACATGTTTTAATATGTTTTAAAGTTTGGTGCAACATCACATACTTAATAAAGCTTTAGAAAAGTAAAATTCATTCATTGGTCCAGATGTGTTAGACAGTTTTTAAAACATGCTTTGTTATATCACTCGTGTCAAGCCATGCTTAGGAAGGCTTAGTAACTTAGCTAGTCTTAAAGGAGTGCTGTTAATAGAAATGTCAGCTAAATATCACTGTTATATTTTAAATAATTCAGAGTAATTTTCCAATTACAAACTCCTTAGGATTGCTTCTAAATGCCAATTGGTACTGCATGAAGTTACCAGCAGTGCTGGGTTAATGGCTGTTTTTGATGGTCTTAAAGGTCTTTTCCAACCTAAATGACTCTATGATTTGGAGGGGGTTTGTTGTTGTTGGTTTGTTTGGGGTTTTTTTTTGTGTCTTTAGGCACTTCTAAGAAGTCAGAGGGTTATTTGGCAATATCATATTACTGTTGAGATTTTCTGGACAGCAATCTTTGCACATTTTTGGTGTATTTGATGAAAGTTAAGCTAAAAGTTCCCAGGACATCCAGAACTATCACTCATATTCTCTGCAGTTCAGTTTTTCACATTCTTCAGAAATGTCTCTGATTTATTGATTTTCAGCTGCCCAATTAAAGCTTCTGTGCAAGTGTTTCAAACCAGCTATAAGGCTGGGCACAGAAATTCGCTTCTTTGTCAAATAACAAATCTTAAAGGTTAAATGATGGCCCCATGCTTAAAAATACACACTGCAGACTCATTCTAATGAGTATTTAGGTTGCAGGTATTATAAAGTCCCAGATGTTTATTGGATGAGGCATATCTCTTGACAATGGTGGTAAGATGGCTAGATGTTCAATCCTAGCAACTGATAGCTGCCGGTGAAAATCCTTCCTTTGAAGCTGGAACGATTCAAGTTGTACTAGCTTGGTTCATGTCATTTCAGCAAAATAATCTTCAATTCTGCCTAAGCCAAGACTGTCCAAACAAAATAAATCTTTTCCTTCTGCTCATTTCCTTGTTCAGGAAGTTTCAACAGAGATTAGTCAGAACTATAAATCACAGGCAGGCAGTCGTAAGAAAATAATTGTACTGTCTAGCCAGAAGGGGTTGGAGAAGCAGCCTTGTCTTTTTGAGTATTCACATTATGTGACTCTTCAGTCTGGGTTTTCTTCATCTGACTTCCGAGAGTCAGAGCTCCACATGTTCATTAACAAATTCTTTATCATGAGGATGTTGGAACACTGGAATGGGTTGTGCAGGGAGACGGTTGAGGCCCCATTCCTGGGGATTCTAAAGGTGAGGCTCAACAGGGCACTGGGCAACCTGATCTAATTGAAGATCCCCCTGCTTACTGCAGAGGGGGTCGGACTAGATGGCCTTCAGAGGTGCCTTCCAACCCAAATTATTCCATAATTCTATGATTCAGGCATAGCCCCGTGTCTCCACAATTCTGGAGATTAAATTTACTATTTACCAGGGTTTATCAGAAATTATATAGCTGTTTAAATTACAGATGAATATGATAATTCTAATAAAATAAAATAAAAATAAATCTTTCACTGGTTTTGGCATGGACCATACAGTTTAGGTATTTTGTTGTCAAGTTGATTAAGCCCTGCAAAGCATTTGTCTTTCAGGGCATTTTTCTGACAGTAAATCATTCAACTGTTATCTTGTACCTCTTTGACCTTTTTTCCTTCCCATATCAGTTCTAAAGAATATTGTTAATTGTATATTAGCAATTCTAAGTCCTTCAGAGTGCATTGGAATGATTAGAGTCTGTTTGGGATAAGGACTATCATTTTAGCATTTTTACATTAGCTAGTCACACAGGGAACAGTTTCTAATGTGCTATAGCATGCATTTTAGCACTCAGACACATTCAAAACTAGCTATGGGGACATTTCTCAATCATAGAACACAGATGTCTGAGTTTTATTGAAGGTTTCAGCTTGTCTATTTTTTAAAAATTTATTTTTTCAAGAAAGCATCACCTTAGCTTTAACAGTATTTAAAAGCCAGGAAGCTTCAATAATTTGGAGATGCTAGAAACTCTACTAATCCTTGAAAAGTGCATGCACAGTGTCTTCTTCAGATCATCTACTAAGTCAGGAACAGCTTTACAATAAAAGCTAATGACTAAGAGATAGAAAGGACACTAATTTTCCACTCCTTCCCTATGTCATTTAGGTGAGCTTACAGTGAAGGAACAGTAAAACCTCAATTGCTGGATGCTAGCAGCATGGATTCCTCTGCTTAACATAGACTGAATTCTATTTACACAAAACAATCATCAGTATTTGTTTCAAGGGCAATAGTCTGAGGCTGGTAGGAAATGTTGTCTGCTGTATTTCTTGATATTGAAGTGAATTTCATAAATTTTTAACAGTCTTTTTGTCCTGTATCACTGTAAGAAACAATAACATAGTATTAAGTTTAATATAGTTTAAGCAGAATTCTATCTTATATTGTGCTGTCCTTCTGTTGAATTGATGAAAAGACTCAAAATGCATTCTTCACTGCTATCCTTAATTATTTTCTTCAGACTTCCTTCATAACTGATATTACAGGCCATAACAGTCAATGCAAAGAGATTTTATTTTTCCTTGTGTTGGAAGTGTCCAAAGCCTACCCCTGAAATTTGGTTTACTCCTTTTCTGTCAAACACCCTTTTGTGAGATTGCTTGTTCCTGCCATACGTCTCCACAATTCAACTGTGCATCTGTAGTTCCAAATAAATACTTGGCTCTAGCCTTACAGGAGACTTTCTAGACTCCTGTGCTGTAACTGCAGTGCTAAAGTGGTTCCTGGTCACTTAAACATAACAACATAGGAGAAACAAACAGTGTTAATGTTGTTTGACTGAAAACAACATTTGACTGGAGGAGTGTGGACCTTTCAAATTCTGCATGACACTGTGCTGTAATTTCCTGATTTATTAAGTGATAGCTGGGAATCCTGCCTCCTTCAAGCATTTTACAAGCACATTTCAAAGAGAAACCATCTATTTAAAGAAACAAAGAATTAGAATTAATTTTTCTTCAGTAGTGTTCTTGCTATGTATGTTTGTGTTTGCAAATTCCCAAACTATTTTCCCTAACTGACATCTCTATACATTTAACTCAAGTTGCCTTTTAGTGTCCTTTTTTGTTTAGACTTTGTGGTAGTTTTAGGCTATGATTTTAAAGTTTTGTTACAGATTTTGAGCAGAAAAGGAGAAAAAAATAAATAAATCACTGTTGGGTGTGAAAAGGGAAATAAAGATAATTCTAAATGATTCCACTGAAGAGATATCTGCCATAAGACTGCTTGTGCCAAAACATTATGAGAGCTTCTCATCGCTTCTCTTCTTGCTTCATTGTTCTGGAGAGAATACTAACTGCTCCTGATTGACTTTGGCTGCATTGTTTTGGTTAATTTATCAGCAACTTTTCTCTGCTCCTTTCTCCCTTTTGGACAGGGGCCAGGGGATGGGAACGGGACAGAGAGACAGTTTCCCTGATCTCTTGACCAAGGGAGTTCTCATGTTGTTTGTTAATTATAAATATCTGTTAAATATTGTAAATCCTGTATATTTTGTACATACTCATTGCATTCCATTATAGATTGTAGTTTTGTCTGTAAATACAGCTTTCATTTACTTCCAACTGAGCTGGTCTGGCAAAGTTGATGTTGGGGGGAAATTTCAACCCTCCACACACTTACGCTATGTGGCACCTGTATGCTATTCTGTCATAGAAGGTGTGCAGCTCATTTAGAATATCCTCACCTTTTCTAAAGGCCTGTCCATTCTTTCATTGAAAAAGTCTTTAACCCAGAAACACTGCTGTCATCCTCTTTACCAGTAATACACAGAATTTACTGAAGCTTTCAAACTCATGCAAAGCAGTTTAATCCTGCGCATCCCTAGCACGCTTTACCGAATGCGAGAATATTTGTTCAAGTTGCTTGCTACATCACTGACTTATCCACGAGATGTGCTTCTGTGGAATCCAACTGAATACTTCACATATTTTAATTACAGAGTGCTCTTGTTGAGCTCTGAAACCTAACAAATTTGCAAAGATGCCAAAGTACAAAATGCACTATGTGAACTTTCTTCCAGAAGTGACAGTTTTATATATGAATTTTATGAGAAAAATAATTCACCACTTCTGGGATTTTCTACAGATTCAGCTATGAAGCTGACTCTTCCTCAGAAAGTGCTGAAAATTGACAGTTTGTCTATCTTGTATCTGTTGCAGACTATTCCACGTGTTATTTCTTCCTGTAAATCATCTGTGTCAGAATCTTGTGTTTAATTTTTATGTGCAGTGAAGGAGTTGTGAAAGTATAATGTCAGTATCAAACTACGCTGGTAGCTATTGGCAGAAACACATATATTTTAAGAATATCTTTCTCCTTCTGCCCTTTCTGGACTGATCTCTCTGCTACCTCTTTAAAGTGAACTCTATTTTGCAGGAGTGGGAAGATGGGAAAAATACTGATTATATGTGGCACATGAATGTATCATTAATTTTAAGCCACATTTATTTTTTTTTCCAGACTTCATATCCTTGATGCAATTTACATTTCAATTAGTTTAGGGTAAACTCTAAATAAAAGCAGAAGAAAGCCCCTTTAGGAGAGCAAATTAACAAGTTAAGCATGAGGTCAAACAGAAAGTAAATGTACAGCCCATAGGCACTTCAGAACCATCCTAGAGAAACAAATGTAAGCATGCATGGGTACTCTCATCTATTACACAGAGACAAAAATAATAGAAAGGAATCAACCTCGAGCCAACAAGGTTAATATGAAATGTAAGAGATGGAACTAAGGAGGAAAACCTATTAGAATATATTGTGCTTTGCTTAAGTTGTTTGTTTATTTGTTCATTGCTAGGCAAAAATAAGTACAAAACAGGGCAAAGCTTTTAGTAAACAATTGTACCATTCAAGGTTTTGTTTCAGTTTCAAAATCTCTAAGAATATTTTTTTTTCTTATCCTATCTAAGTATATTTAGTGCCCATTATATAGAATCATAGAATGGTCTGGGTTGGAAGTGACCTCCAAAGGTCATAAAGTCTATCTCCCTCTGCAGCGAGCAGGGGCATTCTCAACTAGATCAGGTCGCCCATTGCCCTGTCAAGCCTCACCTTGAATGTCTCCAGGCATGGGGCCTCAACTTACCTCCCCAGGCAAGCTGTTCCAGTGTTCCACTACCCTCATAGTAAAGAGCTTGTTCCTAATAGCTAATCTAAATCTACTCTTCTTTAGTCTGAAGCCATTGCCCCTTGTCCTATCACTGCAGGCCTTTGTAAACACTCTCTCCATTCATTTTGTAAACCCTCTTCAGGTACTGGAAGGTGGATATTAGGTCTCCCCAGAGCCGCCTTTTCTCCAGGCTGAACAACCCCAGCTCTCTCAGCCTGTCTTCATGGCAGAGGTGTTCAAGCCCCTCAGTTTTCTTATCTGTAGCCAGTACATAATGGATTTAAGCAACAAATGATGTTTAATCTAGGTGAGAGTTTTTTTTCATTATTGTAAAATGTCATGAACTATGAACCTCGGGGATACAAATGAAACTAAAACGGATTCAAACTTTGATAACATCCAAGATACTTTATAATCTAAGATTCAGTTTATATCTGCAATACTTTGGTCATCCATCATTCTGAAACAAAATACTCTTCTTTAAGGATGTTCATGTCCAGTGGAACTGTGAAGCACAAAAACTCCTTTTTCATCTAGGGATTTGCCTGTACTTTATCTGCCAGCTTTGTTTAGATCTCCACTGCCCTGGTGAAACAAAGAAGAAACAGTAATTTTTGAGGACCTTATCTGTCAAGTAGACAAGTAGAACTTGGTTTTGGCAACCTCTGTGCATATACTGCTGAGCCATGTGATTTTTTTTTTAATAGCCTGCAGATGTCTTGGTGGTAGTAAGTAGTAATCAAATGCATAAAAGTACTAAAACCTCCCTATGAACACCAGTAGAAGAACATACAGTATCTGAAGCTATTTGTAACCCAAGACTGAAACCAGGGTATGAACAGAATATGAATGTAAAATGGTGTTGATTTTTTTTCACTCAGTGAAATCACTTTTTTTTTTTTTCTCCCCCCATGGATAAAGGTTTAGAAACCAAAGTCAAATTCAGAAGAGCTAGCAATGGGGTCTCTCCTACTTGCATTGATTCTACCCTCTTTCTGTTGTTTCTATTGGGGTTTTTTGGTTGGTTGGGTTTTTTTAATGTATCTGGCTGCAGATATTTTCTTTCTGCAGGAACTGGAAATATGTTCCTGGATCACTTAAATGCAACAGTGACTGATTTGTTTTCACATTGATCTAGCCTGCAAACTTGAAGTACCAGTAAACATAACTTTGAAGTAAATCTCCTTTAGTTGCTGGAATCAAATACCATAGCATCTAAGTTTGTTTTGTCTCCAGCTTAGTTAAAAAGAAGAAAAAATAATCAACATATTTTTGAGAGGTCTAGAAATTACAATTTGAACTGCTTACGTATTAGAGCAGCACAGGCATTGTAAAATAGAAGAGCTGTAGAAACTAGTTGCAGAAATATATTTAAATAGCAGAAAATTCTGAAGAAAAATCAAAATTATATTCCCATGATTGCTTATAAATCAGTTTATGTATGGGGAGTTCCAAGGCAGACAGGTTTTGCTTGGCCAAGGCTAAAGCATACATCAGTGACACGACTGAGAGTAGCTGTTAAAAGGTCTCCAAAAGCTTGTTATTTTAAACTATGTCTCCTCTGAGATATAGAGCAATGTATTTTTCCTGCAATGTATGGCATAAAAGAACTTTTAACATCTGTCTGGGAATTGAACTAAGTAAACCAAAGCATGGCTTAAAAAACAAACACATAAACAGAAAATGTATCTTTGCTACCCAGGAGGTGAATGTCCATAATTTGATTATGATCAAATGTAAATTGAAAAAAAACTTTCCTTCTTCTCCATGCATTGTTTGGGTTAAAGACACTGTTTGGTTTAATAAAATTGTTCAAATACTATAGTGATAAGCATTTCAGAAGATACTGCATAGAAACTAATTTCACTGTAGGAACTCCACCAGGAAAGATCCAATAGTTGAAATAATGAG
Source organism: Melanerpes formicivorus (assembly GCF_026170545.1). Classification (NCBI taxonomy): domain Eukaryota; kingdom Metazoa; phylum Chordata; class Aves; order Piciformes; family Picidae; genus Melanerpes; species Melanerpes formicivorus. The sequence continues at coordinate 383,324 of NW_027142505.1, forward strand.
ATTATGATACATGGATTAGAGAATTTTTTTGTAATTATGGAATCATTCTTAAGAGTAAGATCAATGGGCAGATTTACAAAGAATGCAAACCTCAAGAGAAATCCCTAGCAGTACTTTTTTTACTTAGTGTTTGCTTGTAAAATGAGTTCCTCTTTCTTACTGCTGCTGATGGCTGACTACTAGGCCAATTATAAAGAAGGAGCAATTTATGAAATGTTTTACAAAGCTTAAGAAGCTGCAATGTAAGCATTCCAGAATTAGTGTGTCTATGCTTGATGCAACATGTACACCCTGCTGTACAAGAACCCCTCACAGATTAAAATATTCTTATTTAGTAAATGCATCAAAACATCAAAGAATTTGCAAAAACATTTTGATGGCAAAGTTTGTTAACTAAGAAGTCAGTTGGCATACTTTTATGCCATATGTATGGCTAACATGCTGTGCTTCTTACAAAATAAATAGAATATTTCTATTTTTCAGTCCAATCTTGCTTGCAAATGCTTTAAAAAAAAATATATAAAAACTATTCCAATGGGCTTTGTAGATCTCAATATACAATGTTAGACATCTCAGCTATTCGCACTGGGGACAGGGTTCTTTTATGGTCCCTACCCTAAAAAGTAAATGCTAAAAGGAATGATCCCTAATACTAGAATAATTAATAAACTATCAAGCACAATATCTCCCATCTTTCAATCAGATGTATACGTCAAAGACTTGATCCTCACACTATTTAGACATTAATAATTGAAAAGCTGGGACTGAAAACTGTAGAGAGCTATGATTTAACTGTGAGATAGTCTTGAAATAAAAGGGCGGAACCACTGCTAAATTGCTTCTTGTATTCCCCCTACCCAGTTCCTAATCACAGAATGTTAGGGACTGAAAGGGACCTTGAAAGATCATCTGGACAGCCTCCCTGCCAGAGGAAGATTGTCCAGAACAGGTCATACAGGAATGCATCCAGGTGAGTTTTGAATGTCTCCAAGTAGAGACTCCAGAGCCTTTCTGGGCAGCCTGTTCCACTGTTCTGTCACCCTCACAGTGAAGGATTTTTTCCTTATGTTCCTGGAGAACCTCCTTTACTCTAGCTTGCACTCATTGCCCCTTGTCCTGTCATTGCACATCACTGACAAGAACCTGGCTCCATCCTCCTGACACTTGCCCTTCACATCTTTCAAACATGAATGAGGTCACCCCTTAGTCTCTTCCTCTCCAAGCTGAAGAGCTCCCCCTCCTTCAGTCTCTCCTCATAATTTAGTGTATATAATAAATACCTCACATTTCTCAGTAGGGGTTGTGGTGCTGGTGTGGATGCACAGAGCTATGAAGGAAGCACAGCAGAGTTCTCTATCTGCTGCACACTTCATCTTCCTAGTCACTAAGGCTGATAGTAGTGAGGCTCTAAGCTGCCCTTTTCAGCTTCCTGACTGATCACTACCAACCAGCTGCAATTTAACATGAGGATAATTTTGTAGCATTCCTGTGAGCATCCTTCTTTTTTCCTCCTTAGTCTCCACCTGATGATCTCTCAGGTCTTTTCCAACCTGGCTGATTCTATGATAGGAACACCTTTAAGGTGTTCTGAAGGATTACCCAGACAAGATGTTGTGATAGAATAAGATTGCACAAATACATCTAGAAATATGACTAAAAATTTTATTTCTTGTAAGGTGAAGCATTGTGGTGTTTTGCTCTTTGCCATATTATTTGAAGGTCTGAAAAACTCAAGCACTTTTCCAGGGAAAAATAAGAAAATTCAGTATAACCTTGAAGGGAGAACTAAGCAGATATCTGCATTGTCAGGAGGGTTATTTTTTTTCCCTTTTTCCAGCCTGAGCTGCCTTTGAGGTATCACTTTGGAAAAGTTTAGCTCCAGAAAAGACAAGCATAACAAAAAAAAAACACAAACTTTTTGGTTTTTTTAAGTTTTGGTTGGTTTGTTTTATTCCCTGTAACCTTCATAATTTAAATACCAACATAGTGATAAATGAGCATGCAGTCCGTAACAGCACATTTTCAGGGGATCAGGTGCACCCAACATAGGTTGGAGAGGCAGGACCTGCCCCTCCAACCTGATCTCCTTCTATGATCAGGTGACTGCCTGGTGGATGTGGGGAAGCCTGTAGATGTGGTCTACCTGGACTTCAAGGCCTTTGACACTGTCCACCACAGCAAACTCCTGGCCAAGCTGTCAGCTCGTGGCTTGGACAGCAACACGCTGTGCTGGGTTAGTACTTGGCTGGAGGACTGAGCACAGAGAGTGGTGGTGAATGGTGCCACATCCAGCTGGCAGCCAGTCACTAGTAGTGTCCCCCAGGGATTGGTGCTCAGCCCCATCCTATTCCATGTCTTTGTTAGTGGTCTGGATGAAGGGATTGAGTCCATCATCAGTGGGTATGCAGACAGCACCAGGTTGGGTGCAAGGGTTGATCTGGGGGAAGGGCTCTCCAGGGGGACCCTTAACAGGCTGGACAGATGGGTAGAATCCAACATAAGAGCATTCAGCAAGTCCGAGTGCCAGGTGCTACAGTTCGGTTGCGGCAACCTCGTGCAGTGCTGCAGGCTGGGGCCAGAGTGGCTAGAGAACAGCCAGGCAGGGTGGGAGTGAGGGAAATGGGGGTTCTGGTTGACAGCCAGCTGAACATGAGTCAACACTGGTTTTTGGGTCAGGCCCTGCTTGACCTGATGTTCTCAAGCGAAGAGGGACTGGTGGGAGATGTGATGGTGGGGGGCTGTCTAGGGGGCAGTGACCATGAAATGGTAGAGTTTTTGGTATGCAGGGAAGCGGGGAGAGACAGCAACAAAACCTGCTCTACCACCACTACCCTGCTTCACCTTCCCAAAGCAGCTCCTACTCCCTCTACACCAAGTAGGCAAGTATTATGAAACAGGTAGAATAACTTGCCTTTGAGTTACAAATTTACTTTAGTGTTTCCATTACCTACACTTCAGACAAAGACTAACTTTTCCTGAGCAACAGGACTGAAATAGCCAAACCCTTTCCACAAATTTGGTGGGGTTTTAAACCGTTCTTAGGCCAGCAATTTTTATTCACTATTGATTTTCATGCAGTCATTTCATCTCTTACAGCAAGAAACAGAAGACCTTATTTACAAAATAAGGTAGATATTGAAGTAGTCATCAACCCTAGCCCTATCTAGCCGGGGGGCCACCAGGCCCCCCGGCCTTTGTTGTCACCACCACCATCACCCAGTGTGCACCATGAGGACTCACCAGTGATGAGAGGAGGATCCCTCAGCCCAGATGGGCTCAGCTTAGGGCTTCTGCCTCTCCTGGGAGAGATTAAAAAGGGGAGTGGGTGGGGAGGGCAAAGTGGCCACACATGGGGTGGGAGGAGACTCCAAGAGAGCCCAGGTGCTCTGGGATTTGAGGGGAAAAAAAAGGGCAGTTATGGTGGGAATGGGGAGGTGGTGGTGAAAGAAGGGGATTTAAAGATAACTTTATTTTCCATAAATCATTCATAACATAAAACTGCAGTTCATGGTTTGCTTTGCCTCCATGCAAAAAGAACAAAACCATCAATACTTCATAAAATAAAGCACTGTGGTGGCTATTACAATGAAACCTTTCTATAATTTTCATTTTGCTTGGCAGGAAAATCTGTGTTTTCCAGATCAAAATAGCAAGTTTTAACAACAACAACAAAAAGTTCTCCAAGAGTGATTTTTTTTCCCTGGATGCCAGCAGACAGTGCCAGGATGATTGAGGGACTGGAGCACGTGCCCTATGAAGAGGGCCTGAGGGCCCTGGGGCTTTTTAGTCTAGAGAGGAGAAGACTGAGAGGGAATTTAATAAATGTTTATAAATACCTGAGGGATGGGAGTCACTTGTGCTCTATGATAGGACAAGGGGCAATGGATATAAACTACAGCACAGGAGGTTCCACCTCAACATGAGGAGAAACTTCTTCACTGTGTGGGTCACAGAGCACTGGAACAGGCTGCCCAAGGAGGTTGTGGAGTCTCCTTGTCTGGATACTTTCAAGACCCATCTGGATGTGTTCCTGTGTGACCTGTGCTAGATTGTATGGTCTTGCTCTGGCAGGGGACTTGGACTTGCTGATCATTGAAGGTCCCTTCCAACCCCTAACATCCTGTGCTCCTATGACCATTTTGTGTATCGCTTTTGTTGAAATATTAGTATTATAAATATCTAACAATAAAATAAGACAGAAATTCAGGGGTATATTTAAGTATTTAGTCTTTAAGGAGTCTTTAGAAATCTTCAACATTTTCTTAACTATAAAATTGAGCTCTGTTTTGCTCCAGTCTCCAGATTGTGCCAGTTTAATTATATAAAAGTGCTTTTGGATGATTTTCTGAAAAGGGTCGTGAACCTCTTGGCCACTAGGAAATCATACCAGGGCTGTGTAAAGCAGAACATTCTCACAGGAAAAGGACAGAAGAGCTTCTGACGTGTGAGAGGTCTGGGTGCTCAAATATTACTTATTTTCTGCTTCCAGACTGATGCTAACATGACAGCAGCCTTAACGAGAAGCTTGACAGCATCCAAAGGATAAATGCTGTCAACATCCGTGTTCTCTCTATGTCACAAGATGAAAACTCTAAAGGAAAGGCTGTGAGAATTGGGTCTTTTCAGCCTGGAGAAAAGAAGGTTTAGGGGAGACTTTGTTACCCTGTTCTGGTGTTTAAAAGATGGCTGTGAAAAAGTGGAGGCTTCTTTTTCACAAGGATTCACATGGAAAATAAGAGAGGAAACAGGCACAAGTTCCTCCTGTGGAGATTCCAGCAGGACACAAGAGGAATATTATTTAATGACAATCAGCCATTGGAATAGTTTCCCCAGGGAAGTGATCAATTCTACAGGCACCTACTGGAGAGAGTCCAGTGGAGAGCTACAAGGAGGGACTTGAACATCTCTCCTATGAAGAGAGGCTAACACCTTTGTGGCTGTTTGGTCTGGAGAGGGGGAGGCTGAGAGGGGATCTTAGGAATGTCTCTAGGTTTCTGAGGGGTGGGTGTCAAGATGAAGGTGCCAGGCTCTTTGTGGTGGTGCATGGTAATAAGCCAAGGAACAATGGGTGTCAGCTGGAACACAGGAAGTTGCACCTCAAAATGAAAAGAAGGGCAATGATGTTGAAGTAGAGAAGAACAGATTTAGTTTGGATGTTAGGAACAAAATTCTGCACTGTGAGGGTGGTGGAACACTGGAACAGTTTGCCTGGGGAGGCGGTTTGGTCCCCATCCATGGAGATACTCAAGGTGAGGCTTGACAGGGCTCTGGGCAACCTGATCTAGTGGAAGATGCCCCTGCTGAGTTCAGAGGGGGTTGGACTGGATGACCTTTGGAGGTCCCTTCCAACCCAGACCATTCTATGTTTCTATGATTCTATAATTATGAAGAACAATGCTACAGGAAACAAAGACACAAGGAGAGCTAAGCATAGACTTTAACCTCCCATGGACCTGATTAACCCATGGAAGAAAATGGTCAGCCAGACATTCAAAAGGAATTGCAGCCATAGCCTTGCACAGCTTTTGCAGCCTAATGGATCAGAATGAGAACTGCTACCTGTCCCCTGCAGCAGAGTCTTTATTCATGTTGTAACCATGCAACAAGGGGAGCATCTCTGCTTCTCTAGGCTCCCTGAGGGAGAAAATGCACTCTTGGAGAACTTTTTGTTGTTGTTGTTAAAACTTGCTATTTTGATCTGAAAAGCACAGATTATAGAAAGGTTTCATTGTAATAGCCACCATAGTGCTTTATTTTATGAAGTATTGATGATTTTGTTCTTTTTGCATGGAGGCAAAGCAAACCATGAACTGCAGTTTCATGTTATGAATGATTTATGGAAAATAAAGTTATCTTTAAATCCCCTTCTTTCACCACCACCTCCCCATTCCCACCATAACTGCCTCTTTTTTTCCCCTCAAATCCCAGAGCACCTGGGCTCTCTTGGAGTCTCCTCCCACCCCATGTGTGGCCACTTTGCCCTCCCCACCCACTCCCCTTTTTAATCTCTCCCAGGAGAGGCAGAAGCCCTAAGCTGAGCCCATCTGGGCTGAGGGATCCTCCTCTCATCACTGGTGAGTCCTCATGGTGCACACTGGGTGATGGTGGTGGTGACAACAAAGGCCGGGGGGCCTGGTGGCCCCCCGGCTAGATAGGGCTAGGGTTGATGACTACTTCAATATCTACCTTATTTTGTAAATAAGGTCTTCTGTTTCTTGCTGTAAGAGATGAAATGACTGCATGAAAATCAATAGTGAATAAAAATTGCTGGCCTAAGAACGGTTTAAAACCCCACCAAATTTGTGGAAAGGGTTTGGCTATTTCAGTCCTGTTGCTCAGGAAAAGTTAGTCTTTGTCTGAAGTGTAGGTAATGGAAACACTAAAGTAAATTTGTAACTCAAAGGCAAGTTATTCTACCTGTTTCATAATACTTGCCTAATTTTGCAGCCAGACTCACTACATCTTGATTCAGAAAAAGGGTAGGAAGGATACTCTAGGAGAGCAGGGCTAGATGATCTTCATCAGTCCTTTCAAACCCTTACCACCCTCTGATTCTGTGACAGGCATTTGTTAACAGCTGGCTTTGCTTCTGGACACATTGAAATATAGCAAAGTAAATACTCCTGTGTCTACTGATGTTTTGTTTTGTTTTTTTTTTTTTTTTTCCTAGAAATATGTTAATTTACAGGTGATTATTTCAGGAACTTCCCTCAATTTTCTGAGTCTTCTATTTAAACAGACTTCCTTTATAAGCCTTCATAGTACCTCAAAAATCAAATTTGGTCTCTGAGATACAAAATTGGTTACTGCCTTAGCAAATTAACATCTGTTGGAATTCTGCTGTGCCTCTGTAAGAAATAAAGGCAAATATGTGGAAAAAGAACAATACTTAATTTACTTCCTTTTTTAGCACCTCTTTTCATTGAGGTCAGAATGGAACATGCATTGTGATATAATAAATTTTATCACTATGTATTTCAAACCTTTCTGCAGTTGGGAGTTTGCACACAAGTGGAAGGATTGGGGGTTGTTTTCTGGCATCTCTTTAATTTGTCACCTGAGGTTTTTGGTCACAAGTCTCCTTGTAGAGCCCAAGCTGCTCTCTCTTTATTTTGAACACTTCATCCAGGCTTCCTGCACATCTTGGAGATAGAATAGTTTGATTTATGGATGTGAACTACAGCACAGGAAATTCCATCTCAACATGAGGAGGAACTCCTTTACTGTAAGGATCATGGAGCACTGTAACAGGTACTGGAATCTTCTCCTCTGGAGACTTTCAAGACTCTGGATGTATTCCTGGGCAACTTGCACTATAGTCCTGCCCTGGCAGGGGGGTTGGACTCAATGATCTCTGGAGGTCTCTTCCAACCCCTAACATCCTGTGATCTGTGAACTACCATTGCATTCTGATAATGCATTTTTAAGTTGGTTTTGTTTTTTTTTTTCTTTTTCTGTCAGAGTTGATTTAAGTAACAAGCAAGTACTTCAAACTCAGCCAGTCCTTAGAGATGCTGCTGTTCCTACTGAGAGATCTCATTGTTTGAAAGTGATTGCCCCTAGATATTAATCTTTTGACTGTAGAGCATAAAAGGCTAAGTCTCTTGTGTGTAATCCTGGCCACTGCAGGACCACTAACGAAGTTGTTGTCAGTTGAGTACACCCTTACTGTTTGTAAATATTTTTGTATGTTGCTTCTCACCCACATTCATTTATTTTTAATTTATCCCAGTCCACACTCTTTCTGTGGGTGATAAATTACCCCACTTCTGAAGTAGTGAAATATATTTCTTTCACTTCTTTTATTGGGATCGTGAAGATATGATCCATCCTCTTGATGTTTCAGGCTTTGTAGACTATACTTGATTCCTTTATCTCTGTTTTCCTCACATTTTATCTTCTTTATTCTTTTGGGTTGCTGTGCTATGTATTTTATCTGTCTCTTCTGTAGTCACTGTCAACTGTGCCACCAGACATCACAAAGTTAAGATTTAACCTTCATAAAATTCAGGAATAAAAGACCAAGCCTTGAGTCTTTGCACTCAAGATTAAGGACACTCAGTCTCCTTAGGAATACCAGCCCTCAATACACATCAGTATGTTACCATGGCATTTTCAACCTCTTGATTTTAAGCAAACTTAACCAAAATGCAACTAAAGGCTTCTGAAGCAAAGTGCAATGTTCTTCTTTTCAAGTTCCTGTGCTACTCTGAGATGACACTTTAACCAAAAATTTGTGTGAGAAGAGTAGAACATCGCTGGCCTCTATACTGTGAGGTGATAGCTAGGAGGCACTTTGAGGGGTTGTTTATCACCTCTAAATGCGTGTAGGCTATTGTCATAAAGGAGAGCACACTTCTGCCAGGGATTTTTAGGTGGTGGTTTTATTTTTTGTTTTTCTACTTTTGATTACATATTTATTTGGGGACTCTACTATCTTGTTATGCTGCCCTAGGATTTAACCAAAATAGAAGAGCTGTATGAAAATACCTTGAGAACCAGCATGATGTTTCAATGGGTTATGAATGAAGTACCAACAACTTCTAGTGAGCTACTTGAAGGGGGGGGCTGCAAGAAGGATGGAGAGAGACTGTTTACAAAGGCCTGTAGTGATAGAAGAAGGGGCAATGGCTTCAGGGTAGAGAAGAGTAGATTTAGATTGGATGTTAGGAACAAGCTCTTTACCATGAGGGTAGTGGATACTGAAACAGGTTATTCAGGGAGGTAGTTGAGGCCCCATGCCTGGAGATATTCAAGGTGAGGCTTGCCCCTGCTGACTGCAGAAGGGGTTGGATGACTTTTGGAGGTACCTTCCAACCCATTACATTCTATGAACTTGCACAAAACATTGATAAACATTGATGCTGTTATTGAACTTTAGGCAATGTTATGTACAGACTGTGGTGTTCTCATAGTAATCATTCAAATAATTTGCACAATCTGTTATGACTATAAAATATATTCTTATTTAGTTTAAGATATACTGCCAGACAAAATTATTACTTTTCATAGGCAGAGCACTGACAGAAGTTGGCAGTACTCTACTGACTACACAGTGGAGGTTCTGATGTGTGTGACATTGAAAAAAGACTGAATTTTAAAGATTATATTTTTTTAATCTGTATTTGCAGCTTTTCTTAGTATTTTTGTCTGAAAATACAATTTTAAATGTACATTTTGCTGGTAAATACATTTATCACAACTACTCAAAGTAATGAGGAACATATTTCAAGCTTGACTGCATTGTTCCCACCTTCCAACTTGTACAGAAATAATGCTCAAATACTGAAAGGAAACTTCTGTGTTCTGCTTAAAACAACAAATGCCTGAGCCAAGCAAATAGAGTAAAATTAATATCATTCAGGATTTTGTACATGGTAGTTCTCATGACCTTCTCCAGGACTGTGCAGCCCAGCTGATAGATGTGTGAGCTTTGTACAGGGCACGGCCAGTGCTGGTGCCCTGAATTGCCTGGAACATGGCCTGTTGGGTGGAGGGAGGCTTTCCTTGAGTCATGCTGAGTCCAGATTCAGGCACCTGAACCAAAAGCAAGTAGGAGTCGTCAAACACTTCTTGTGCTGGCATTAAGAACCTCCTGTTCTAAGTAATAGGCAATGTTATAAAGACTATACATTATCTTCACTCTGTGTGTACATAATTGCAATGGCCATCTGATGTATTAGATATTGACACTATTAATAACGAAATATTATTGATTGCAGTCCTCTTGCTCTCTTTCCTATACCTGCTCAGGCCTGCCCTCAGCAATTCTTTCTTCTTCATGTCCTCTCTATTTTCCAAAACAACCTGCCCTATCTCTGCAGGGTTACAGTGCAGCTACATGAATGACTCCTTTTCCACAACAGAGGAAAGCTGTAGGAGAGTCCTGTATCCATTCATCTCTCCTGCAGCTACTGATACTTCTCTCTGAAGTGTAACAGGCAGTGGAGGTTTGCGGGTCCCAGGAGAGACACCATGGGAAGCAGCACACCCTGAGGCACTTTAGAGTGGTGTGAGGAAATGGACAATGCTTAAAGTGACTGAAAAGCTCAGGGAGCAGTCTTAGCCCTTTTCACAAGAGTTGAATTGTAGCAGGGATGTGGGAGAAGTCTTTGAAATTCTTCTTGAAGGCTGAGAGAGAAATTTGACCAAGATAAGAGAAGGTTAAAAGGCATTCAGAGGAATGAGTCTGTTGGTGAGACCTAGGCAGACAAAGGGACCAAAGAAACTGAGATTTGTGTTAGCAGGTGGACACAGTGCCTGGAAGGGGACACTTGAGCAGGAGCATGCTATTGGAGCCAATTCTGGGAAAGCAGATGCTGGAAAGGAGCGTCTGAACAAGCAAGTATGAATTAAGGAATTCAGGACTAAAATGGGGGACTGACTGTATAAGATGGGAGACTCTAGAAAGAGTATGATATCTAGAGAAGTGTCTAAGTGCATTTAAGGACAAGTGCCTGAGACCAAGGCAAGAAGTTGAGACTTGAAAGTTCAGAGAGAATGGGGTAGAAGAGTCTGTATTTATTGGGACACTTCAAAGTGCATGTTTCACCATTCCTCTGATGTTAGATATATACATTTTTCAAGCACTGTCTCACTATGTAGCTTGTAGACAGTACACTGCTACTGTTGTCAGCTGGTGTCTCAAAAATCTGTTAACAATTCACATCTTTAAGCACGATTTTATGTATTTAATCCAAAATACTGTTACTAAAGTCATGGGAATTAAGTATAAATTGTAGTAAACCAATAGATTTAATGCTGGTTTAATTAAAAGTGTTGAAGAAATATCAGAGGGCATTTAGAAGTTCACAATTTCAGTTCTGCCATGTTTACGTATTTTTGTTCTAAAATCACTAAATCTGTATGTCTGACTAGTAAGTATGGTCTAATTTGGGCTGAACCTGCATACAGGAGGAAGAATAAAATTGCTTGGAGTCATTTTAACAATTGTCAGCATGCAATTCCTAAGATAAAAAGCCTACCATCATCTAAAAGAACTATGGAGATAGTAACTGGTCTATGGGCTTGTATTGGTGATTACTGCTGAAAAAGTAATAGAAAATAGATGAGATGATTAGAGAAACCAAATATTGGCCTGGAGAGAGAGAGATTCAGAATTAATGAGGTTGGAAAAGACCTTTGAGATCAAGTCCAACTTATCATCCAACACCATCTAATCAACTAAACCATGGCACTGAGTGCCTCATCCAGTCTTATTTTAAACACTTCCAGGGATGGTGACTCCAACACCTCCCTGGGCAGTACATTCCAATGGCCAATCACTCTCTCTGTGAAGAATTTCTTCCTAACATCCAGCCTAAACCTCCCCTGGCACAGCTTGAGACTGTCAGCTTGTTCTGTTGCTGATTGCCTGGGAGAAGAGACCAGTCCCCATCTGGCTACAACCTCTCTTCAGGGAATTTTAGACAGCAAGAAGGTCTCCCCTGAGCCTCCTCTTCACCAGGCTGAACAACCCCAGCTCTCTCAGCTTCTCCTCACAGGGTTATGTTCCAAGCCCCTTACCAGCTTCATTCCCCTTCTCTGGACACCTTCCAGCAATTCAACATCTTTCTTAAACTGAGTGGCCCAGAACTGGACTCGGTACTCGAGGTGTGGCCTAACCCATGTTGAGTGCAGGGGCAGAATGACTTCCCTGCTCCTGCTGGCCACACTATTCCTGATCCTGGCCAGGATGCCGTTGTCCTTCTTGGCCACCTGGGCACAGTGCTGGCTCATGTTCAGCATACTGTCAACCAGTAACCCCAGGTCCTTTTCTGCCTGGCAGCTCTCCAGCCACTCTGGCCACAACCACCCCATGCAGAGCTAAAGGCTGGGGCAATGTGTAGTACCCAGGTCTTAGATTTAAATCTCATGCTGTTGGACTCTGCCCATCTGTCCAGCCTGTCAAGGTTCCTCTGCAGAGCCCTCCTACCCTCTAACAGATCAACACCTGCTCCCAACTTGGTGTCATCTGCAAACTTACTAATAATAAACTGAATACCTTCATCCAGATCATAGGTAAAGATGTTGAATGGGATTTTGCCTGTCTTTGTCAGGGACTATGTGGTGAACAGTTTCTTAAAACTACTTTTTCTGTATACTAATAAACCTTTTTACAAGTTTTGATCTGCATCTCTTGGAGTCTGATTAACTGTAGGAAGATGTCACTGAAAATATCAAGTGATTGTAAACTGAGACCCCTGAAATTAGAAGGTACTTCTAATTTTCTTTCTGTGCTTCTATATCTCTTCTGTGGAATGGGATGGTAATGCACTCTTGTCTCAAAATGGTCCAAAAGTTAGTTTGATAGCTTTGAAGAGTCAAAAAACGTGATGAGATGTCGCAATTTGTTTTCTGAAATGAAGTGTCTAACAATGAGGAGGAAATAGGATGTTGAGTAATTTGTCATTAAACAAGCACCACCCATTGTGTGATTGATTGCAGGACTTGCAGGGACTCTGGGGGGAAAAAAAAAAACAAACAAACACTGTTTTACCATATCAATGCAACATGCATATGCAGAATGGTTTGAATACTGAGGCCCAAGTTAGTTTTGAAATACTTCAACTCTTTTAGGTCTAGAAGAGTGTTCTGGACAGACTGGAGAGTTGGGCAAAGGGGAACCTGATGAGTCTTAACAAGAGTAAGTGTAGAGATTGCACCTGGGGCAGAATGGCACTGGGACAGATTAGGGACTGACCTGCTGGAAAGCAGCTCCATGGAGAAAGACCTTGGAGGTTCAGGTGGATGGTAAGTTATCCATGGGGATAGCAATGTGGCCTTGTGGCTAACAAATCCAATGGCATCCTCAAATGCATAAAGAAAAGTGTAGCCAATAGGTCAAGGGAAGTTCTTTTCCTTCTCTACTCTGCCCTAGTGAGACCGCATCTGGAGTATTGTGTCCAGTTCAAGAGGAACAAGGATATGCTACAGAGGGTGGTGAAGAAGCTGGAACTGGAAGCTGGCCTTATGAGGAAAGGCTGCAAGACCTGGGGCTGTTTAGTCAGGAAATAGACTGAGAGGAGATCTTAATGTTTACAAATATCTGAAGGGTGGGTATCAAGAAGGGAACAGCCCCTTTTCAATGGCATCCTGTGAAAGGACAGGGGGCAATGGATGCCAACTGGAACACAGGAAGTTACACATGAGGAACATGAGGAAAAAACTTCTTTACAGTGAGAGTGACTGAGCACTGGACCACAGTCTCCTTCTCTAGAGGCTTTTAAGACCTATCTGGATGCGTTCTTGTGTAACTTACAGTAGGTGATCCTGCTTTGGCAGGGGGGTTGGACTTTATCTCTAGAGGTCCCTTCCAATCTACAGTTTTAAGATTCTATATCTAATAAATGTATCCTTATTCATAATTAGTGTTCAAAAGGGGAAAAAGTTTTCTCCTTTATACAAGCACAACTAAATAGATGCATGTATAGTAGAGGAAACTAGTAATACCTCACTTACAAATCCCAGTTGCATTGAGATGCATGTGGAACTTGAAACAAGTTACTAAGATTTCACTCCAAGGAACTCCTTTTTTAAAACTGTTTTTATGATGTGAAAACACAGACAGAAAATGCACATCTTGTATTTTAAGTAGACTGCATCTTGAATGCTATTCAGGTAAAAAAAGTCCTGTCATTGATGTTAGTGTTTCTATGAATAATTTTCAGTTCTAGTAAGAAAAGTAGCTGTCTTTCTATACATATTTCTGTATCTGTTTGGTTTTGTTTGTATTGGGTTTTTGTTTGGTTTGGGTTTTTTGACAGGCTGCTGTTTCTTTAAATAGCAACCTTTTTACTTGTGACTTCTGATAGAGCTACATTAGCAATATGCTTCCTGTTCCCTCATTTACACTAGCTTCACCTGATAGGACTTTTGCCCTTTTTGTTACTTAGTTGTCAGCCTGGTCACACCTTCTGAATTCCATGTTTTACTTGACTACACTGTTTATTGCTAACTACTTTTGAAGGTTTAAGGCTGCAAAGCAAATTCAAAGACTAGGTAACTGAAATTTCTTTAAAGTATTTAATTGTTGGTGACTTTTTACCTTCATGAAGTCCTACCCTCTCTTTCCCTTCTTCCATGAACATAGTTGCTGGTTCTCTTTGCACTTCATGCTAGTCTTATGGTTGGTTGTGTTTGTTTTTTTCCCCACTCTCCCTTATTTCTCTTCAGGATTGCAATTTCTTTTGATACTCTTCTCATGCAAGATAAACATGTCCTGCCTTCTCTGGCTGAAAAAGAATCACACTTGACCTAGCTTATCTTTCCAATGACTGCACTGTCCTTTTTACTGCTTTAATCTCTTAAGTTCATAGAACATCATGTTTTAATGGATGTCTGAAGCAGCTTTCCTTTCATTCTCACCCAGTTCCTCTTCAATTTACCTTTTGTCCCTGGCACTCTGTCCAAATGACCAGTCTCTTGTACAGAAACAAAACTATTACTTTAGTCTCATCGTTCCTGTTCCTTCAATATAACAGAGTAGCTCTGAAATATTGATAAGAACTGAAGCAGATTCTCTTCCTTGTTAAAAGCTTCTTTCTTGTCTTACCCACTCTGCTTTCTTTTCCACATGCTGTTCACATTCTAAATATCTAGAAGGTTACACCTGTGTGGTTTTGTTGCTATATAAAGTCAGAGGAAAAAAATGGTCACAGTTTTTCAAATGTCTGTGGAAGACTTAATTATGTTTGGAGACTGTATGTTGCTTCATTACTGGCTAGTTATCACTAGTTTGTCCCCTACCTGGTGAAGACAATGGATTTATTTCTTGTTTGGATTTTATGGATTTTAGTTTTGTTTGAGTTGATATATGCACTATTTTAAAGCTTTCTTGGAAAGGAAAGTAAAGTATGCTATTAATTTTATTTACTTTTATTAGCTTGTCAGAAGCCAAAGGCACAGGAAAAGGAAAATACTGGAGGGAGAAAGAAAATTCAATTTTCTCCCTGTGCATTCACAGTCATGCATTGGGTGTGCTCTTATGCAGACATTAGGACAGAAATTGTGCCACAGGCAAGTAGACACTATGTATTATTTCTTAATTTTTAAAAGAGTGTTCCTGAGAGGCTTTTTAAGGTTGTTTTGTATTTAGAGAGAGTACAGTCAAGAGATTTTTCAGACCAGGTACTGAACAGGTCATGGAATACATTCAGTAAATCATATTTCTAGGAAAATAAAAGTAATTTAAAGAAAAAAGTTTTGCCCCATTGTTAGGAACAAACTTTCAAGCCATCATTTTTCTAACAGGCAATAAAAATGCATGTTTAATCTTACTTTGTATTCTTAAAAGGATATGAGTGTTCTATTCTAGATTTAGATTTATTTTTTTTGCGTGAATTTAGAGATATTTTGATAGTTTCACTTATTCTCCTGACTTGTAGAGTGCAGTAACAAGGAAGGGCAGTAAATTTACTGATAAATCATAGGAATGTAATTTATATTGAGGATGCAAGAGGCTCTGGGAAGACCTAATAGCCACCTTCCTGTACCTGAAGGGGGCTGCCAAGAAGGATGGAGAGAGACTGTTTACAAAGGCCTGTGGTGATAAGATGAGGGGCAATGGCTTTCAACTACAGAAGGACAGATTTAGATTGAGTGTTAGGAACAAATTCTTTACCATGAGAGTAGTGAAACACTGGAACAGGTTGCCCAGGAGTTGGTTGGGGCCCCATGCCTGGAGATATTGAAGGTAAGGCTCTACAGGGCTCTGGGCAACCTGATCTAGTTGAGGATACTCCTGCTGACTGCAGTGACTAGATGACCTTTTGGAGGTCTCTTCTAACCCAGACCATTCTGTTCCTGTCATCTCCACAGCAATTTCTACTTGGCTTGTGTTTGTCTTATGTACCTCAGCTTGAGTCATGCATATTATTTTATAAGTTAAAAAGTACTTTGTAGTAAGTAAAAGCACTTAGTTTGTGAATTTTCTTTTTTAAACTTCCCATGGAACTTTATAAGAAAAATTCAAGACAAAGTTGGTTTTGTGGCTTTTATGGTTTCCCTTTTCAGAACTTTTGGCAATAATATACTCTCTATGATGGTCTGCATTTAATACTTGTGAAATAAATATTTTGTGTGAGCCTTTCTGTCCCTGAGGTTTCCTGTGCTGAAATAATGTGACTCCTTTTTGCTTGTTTGCCAAGAACTCTGATATTGAGCTATATCAAGATGTCAGTGGCAGCTTCTCATTAATATGATTGCAACTAGGCTACATCAGATACTTCCAATACACCAAGTAGGCATGCTAAAATGTGCACATTCTATTTCCAGGACTCTTAATGGTGGGAATGTGGAATATTTCTGAATTATAACATGAAACAACCCATTTTTGCTTCCCTTTCCTCTTTATTCACTTCCCCATCCAAACTATTTGTCCAGACCTTCACAGTTAAGCAGAGAAAAGACAAGAATGAAGTAATTAACCTTCATTCCTTCATCTGCTCTCAGGTAACTGAAAGTTTTAAAGTTCATTAGATGACCAGACAACTCAGGACATGATCTTTGACAAATGATGCCACATCAAACAATAAGCCTTTGCTTGCAAATTGGAAGTCTAACATGAGGATGTCCCAGTTCAAAATGTCAGCTGTTAGAATTTTAGTTGAACCTGTGGCATGATGATTCCTCTCAAAATAAGAGTTCTGCAATATGTATTCAACAGACTGTATCCTATCAATGCAGAAGAAATGGTCACCAGAAAATATGTCATGCAGGAAAAAGCCTTAAGTGTTTTGCTGTCAGAACAGTAGAAGCACTCTTTCTGTGGTGTCACATCTGAAATCTTTTTATGTGTTAGTGGAATTAATATTTTTGAGTAAAAGTTAATTTTGATGCTCTGCCCAGTGTTGGGAAGCAGAACATCACCCTTGTGAATTAGTTTTGCTTATGGTAACAGAATTTTTGTTATATTAGCTTCCATATCTTTGAATTTTCATGTAGCCCAAACAAACACATGGGCTGTGAAACTGCAGCATTTATTCTTCATCTTAAAGCCAATCTCCGAGCCACTGGTGCAAATGCAGGGATCCCAGAAGCCCTAAGCCTTCGAGTCTGTTAACATCAGCACTTCTGTGTTGTCTCATTAGATAGCACAGCCCTGGATTGCGAGAGCCTCTGGCTTTACAATACTTGAAATAATTTATATGGTGTTTGGGGGAAAATACTGACACTTCCTTTTGTCAGGACTTTCTAGTACTCTTGCTGCAAGGGACAGTCTAAAAGCCATAGCTTGACAGAGAAGTTCTGAAGACTTGGGGAATTCTGCATGTGTGTAGAACCTGAAATGATTCCATGTAGCATTTTTTGACAATTTCATTGACTGAGGGGGAAAAAATGGTTATTAAATTGCTGGAGAGTCTGACAGCAATAGGTCAAGAGAACCTCAAGGTACCTATTCTATAAAACATTAACAGAGGATATCTGTCTTGGAAGCCTTCCAAAATTATAACGATGGTGATGGACAGGCACCTGCTGTGAACAAATGGCTTGATAGCTGCCTAGATTTCACAAAATCATCAACAAATGACACTGCTTTAAGAAAAGAGAGAGGATTCAGTATTTTGATGTTCAAAGGGAATCTACTGAATTAATTCACAACATCTTTTGAAAAGTTTATTTGTACCTCTGGGAAAACAAAAGATAAAGCATTAATGTTGGCTAAGACATCTATAACTACATCAAGCTGCTTTTACATGAATGCTTTCTAAGTGTATTCCATAATGTCATTATTCTTCTAGACACACACCACAAATGTGAGACTTTAATTTTTTGTCAGAAAAATGCATAAGGTTAAACAATTATCTGAAGCCTCTTGAGAAGGTAAAGGATACATCTTCTTTCCTTACTGTGTGACCTTAATCTGTCTACTCAACAGTATAATATTTATCTTAATTGTGTAAAATTGTATTAAAAATAAATTCAAAAGGTAATATCTTTGTGGCAAAAAGATGAAAAAAAACTATGAACTGCATTAAGCTCAACAGAGCTTACATATCTTGATTAAAAAATAATAAACACAAAGCAATAACCATGGGTTTGCTTTATGAATCTGGATTGGTATCAGAGAACCTAGGCAGTGACACAGGAATGAATTTGCATATCATTGATAGAGCTTTCAAAGTGAAATTCCTGTAAACAGCATAGTAAAGGCAGAGTTTGGAATATACTAATTAGTTTCTGCACTTCATCAGTCCTTTGAACAATAAACACTTCACCCTGGATTAAGACACCACCCTGGGGATATGGCTGACCCTTTTAAGTGTGCCAACATGGATAGCAGCAGTGAAGATGGTGATGACAGAATGTGCAAGTCTTTTGTTATGCAACAATAGAATTGCAGCAAATAGGTTTAAGATTCTTTTACCCCATGACAATTTTCTGTTAACTAGTGGTTTCTGGAAAACTTCTGTATAATTTGTATGATCCTTTGCCATAGAACTTCTATTAGTGTATTAAGTAATCAGTAAAAAGGCTTTGTGTTGTTGGGTTCAGTTATTTGCTTTCTGGTTTTTAGGTCCAATTCTATTATGTTTATTGAAATCCAATCATTTTGATTTGACATACAGACATTCCAATCAATAATATAATAAGGATAAGGCAAGCTTGCATCTTCTTAACTTGATTAATAAGAGAAATTAATCACAAGTGGCTGGGGAAAGGTAACCAATGAAAAACCATATTACTCTTATTCTGTGTAGACTAAGACCAAATTCTGTAGTGAAATCATTTATCTAAGTACTTGCATAATTTGACTACCTCCAGCCTAGAATTTGCACATCATAACTCAGGAAAAAATGCTAATGGATTGTGAAATAAAATAGTAGCATCTTCAGTTTGCACAGAAATAAAAGGTGGAGCAGAAGGGCATTGAAACATTAATTTAATGTTCTTTTAAATGTACATATCCCCCTTTCCCCATTTCTGGGGTTGGTTTGTTTGGTTTTGGTGCTGTGGTTTTGGGTGGGTGGTGGGTTTTTCTTCTTTTCTTCTAGTTGTGGGTTTTTTAGCATTTTCACTTAGAAGGAAGACATCTCTTAGGTTTCTGTAATTCAGTCTTAGTTTTGTAGTTTGTGGTAATTAATTTACTATGCTTGCTACTGCTGCAAGTCATTCTTTTTTTCCTAGAATTTTTTGATCACCAAAGTTTAGTCACTGAATAAATAATCTCTGGTTTCATAGTTTAAAATTTTGTTTCCTTACAGGCTCAAATGGAACTCCTCAAAGTGAATGCAGATTCTGTCTATTAATTTCAGTGTACTTTCCATATCCCTTCTTGAAGAATTCCATGGTCTTGTTTGCTACAGAAAAGGCTGGAGTATTTCAGTGTCCTACTAATATTTTATATCAGAGGTAGACCTTAGAACCTCTTACTGTGACTGTGGTCACATATCCTTCTACAAATCCTTTGTCCTTATCTAGTGTTATTTCTTTATTACAATGTTTTAGAGAACTTGTTCAGTGGCTGGATAGCTATGATATATTTGTTTTTTAATACATCACAAACTTCCCCCCCCATAAGATTAATGTAGGAATAGGCAGAAGAAAAGCACAAAACCATCATTCCTAAGCAGCACCTTTAGAAGCAAAGTGAGTTTTGACATGTCCTTATGAAGTGACTGTCACTGTCATGGAGAAGTTACATGTAGAAAAAGCATTTGTTTTGCAGTTGGCAATGATGTTTAAGATACACTGTGTGTGTGTGTATCTATATATGGTATGGTCTAACTGAATAAGCTAAAGAGAGGTCCTAGTATTGCTTGTAAAAAGTTGTCTGTAAGAAGTCATCCTTTTGCATGCATGCTTAACAGTCCTTTCCAGAGACGGTGGAAACTCCTCTGTGATATTATGGGAGTGGGAGGGATATTGCAGTAGTTTTAGGGTATGCCTTTAAAATTTTTCACAGATCTTGAGCAGAAAAGTAGTAAAATGTAAATAAATCACCATTGGGTGTGAAAAGGAAAATAAAGGTAATTCTAAATCCCATTGGAGAGATCTACTGTAAAATTGTTAGTACCAAAACAATTTCTTCTCTTGCTTCTTTGCTCTGGAGAGATACTAACTTGCTTCTGCTTCACCTTGGCTGCATTGTTTTGGTATTAACATTCTTCTGCTCCTTTCTTCCTTCTTTTGGCCTGGGGGTGGGATGGGATGGAGGCGGAGTTGGGAGGGGCAGAAAAGGAGAAGCTAATAGCTTTCCCAGTCTTTGACCAAGAGGGTTCTTGTACTGTTTATTTATTGTAAATACCTGTAAATGTTGTAAATCCTGTATATTTTGTACATATTCATTGCATTTCATTGTAGATTGTGGTTTTGCTTGCAAATACAGATTTCATTTGCTTCCACCTGAGCGTGTCTGGCAAATTTATGTTGGGGGGGGGGGGTGGAATTTCAACCCACCACACTTTAGTGAAGCAAACATATCTTTTACAATTACTTTTTGCAAACATGATTACTGCATTACTCTCCACTGCTTCAGTATTCCAATAGATCTTTTGTAGCCAAGTTAAATAAAACAAACAAAAAAAGCCCCAAAACCATAAGGTTGTCAGTGAATAGAATCATGGAGTTGTAGAATCATGGAATACTTTGAGTTGGGAGAGACCTTTAAAGGTCATCTTGTCCCATGCCCCTACAGTTAGCAGGGCCATCTTCAATTAGATCAGGTTCCTCAGATCCCCATCTGACCTCATCTGGAATGTTTCTAGGAATGGGGTGTCTACCACCTCTCTGGATAACCTGTGCCAGGGTCTCACCACCTCCAGCATAAAACTCTTTCTCTGTAGCCTCAGTCTCTTGTACTTTAAAATCATGACCCCTTGTACTGTTGCAGCAGGCCCTGCAGAAAAGTTTGTCCTCATCTTAATTATAGGGCCATTTAAGTACTCATATGCCACATTAAGGTCTCCTTGTAGTCTTCTCATCTCCAGGCTGAACAACCCCAACTCTTCCAGCCACAATCAATCCTGGCTCCTGCCTCTCTCAACTGCAGGAATGCTCATGCACAACACACTGGTTCAAATGTACACTCCAAAGAAGACTCAACCACCCATTTCACAGCCTCCCGTGGAAAGACCATACTGGTTGAGAAGAAATTTTTGAACCAAAATCAACCCAGTCCAGGGGGTAGATTTCCCCATTCTGTTTTCTAGCACAAGGAACAAAGCCCACTTTCAAGTAGACTTGATGACAGCCTGTATTTTTCACATTTAACAATTTTGCAAAAATCTATTAATTGCCTCTGTCAGGTATTAAAACAAGTAAGAAAGATGCCCTCTGCACGTCTATCAGGCTGACTAGCCTAATCAGGCTCAGCAAATTCAATGAGTATTTTGCTAAGCTTAATTAAAATTCAGCCCTGCATTTGAGCAAGCCGCAGTGGTTTGGCAGACCTTCAAGGGGCTATACTGCAGCACAACAATAAAAGTGATAAAGGCACACAAAAACAATGTATAAAATGCAGATGTTCCCATTATTTGCAAATTAGGGACTAAGTTGCTCCTTTAAATATTTTCTGCTGTGGTGATAAAATTCAAATTCATGGATTTTTCATTTTCAACCTCTGTGTATTTTATTCTTATTAACATTACCTTTTTATGGTGTAGTGAGTTGAAATGAAATAATTGTAACCCTTAAGAACAATATTGTATGTACTTTATTCCCAATACTGAGAGAACTGTACCTGGTTTTGTTTGTTACTCATGGATTAAAAATTCCACAATTTGGACATTTGCTTTGCAGTGGCAATGTTGTCAGACCCTTAGTGGACAGCCTGGGTGGTTCAGTCTGGAGAACAAGAGGCTAAGGGGAGACCTCATTGCTCTCTGCAACTACCAAAAGGAGGGAGGTTGGAGTGAGGAGGGGGCAGCCTCTTCTCATTAATGGAAGCAGCAGGACTGGAGGAAATAGTTTCAAGCTGTGCCAGGGGAGGTTTAGGTGGGATGTTAGCAAATATTTCTTCACTGAAAGGATTACCAAACATTGGAATGGTCTGCCCAGGGCAGTGGTGGAGCCACTGTCATTGGAGGTATCTAAGAAGCGTGTGGACCTGACACTTAGAGACATGGTTTAGTGCTGACCCTTCATTGCTGGGTTCAAGATTGGATTTGTATGATCTTTGAGGTCTCTTCCAAAGGGATGTATTCTGTGATTGTGTGATTCAGTGTCCTGTTACTTCTGTCTACTGTTACAGACTGTATGACTTCACCTTTAGGTTTCCCCCAGTATTATGTAAATTACAGCTCTTCAGCATTAGACACGAAATGGAACCATCCTTGAAAGTACTTCAATTTTTACAAATTCCCCACTGCTCCCTACATATCTTAAATATCTTTGGAATGCTTATTCACCACCTCACATGAAAAATGCTCTGTAGGCAATATTATTTCTTCAGAATTAAAGTTTCATTTTCAACAATAATTTGTTCTGGCCACTTTGAGTGGCCAAGGTTCTATATCAGAAATGTACAGAATACTCCCATCTTATAATTTGTGCCTCATTATCCTAGCCCCATTAGTTTTGTAACATGGTATGTGCTACTGATAATCTAATTATTTATTTTTTTCCTTTATTCACCAACACTAGGCTGGAAGTTAATCTTGCTTACAGATTTATTTTTAATTTTATTTTATTTTCCCTTGAAAAAAGAGGAATCTTGGAACAGTTATGCCTTTCCTTATCCTCTGCAGCAAACTACACTGACAACCATAGTAACAGATTTCTATAATACCTTTGAGAGAGCAAACAAAGCCATTTATCAAAAACCAGAGAAAACAAAAACTGAAGCAAATAGCCATCACTATTGATAAGTATTTCTAGAATCAGATTTCTGTTACAGGGAGCAAACCTTGGGATGATTTAGAAAGAAAAATACAGATAGAAATATCACCCGGGGAAAGACAGTCCTGTTTTATTACATGGTTTTCTTTGATGTTTAATATTTCTTTTAGTATTCATTATCTTTATAGTGTCTTCTACAATCAGAATCATAAATATCTTGCAAGAGGAATCAAAATCCACATAAATATGTGTAAGACAGTAAAACTCACACAAAGGAAAGTGGTAAAAATAATTTTCATGTCAAGGTTACAAGTTCTCACATAAATTTGAGTTGTTTGACAAAGTATGATTCATGAAAAGGTTATTCAGTAAAAAGTGGTCCAAATAACAACACTTTCACAGATAAACAGAGGTTAAAGTGGAGTCCTTATTTACATGAACTCATTAAACCTTAGCACAGCACAAAAAGGCTTCATGAAGCTTTGTCACATTTCTGTGGGAATAGGTAACCTTTCTGACATTTTAGCACTTCTGTTGTCTGCAAATCTAATCTGGAGTTCAGTAAATGAAAACATGCAAAAGTTTTTTCTTAAGCAGTTTTGAGGAGCATAGATTTTTAACTAAGTAGTAATAATGCAACTATCAGTCCCTGACCTTTTCTTCCTCCACTTTCACCCTTTCTGTTGTACAGTATAAGAAATGCTTCCCAAATCAACTTGAAATGCTGAGAGGTATACAAGAGGATTGAAAAGCATATGTTGTGGGCTTGTGGTTTTGGGGGTTTTGTTTGTTTGTTTGTGTTTGGTTTTGTTTTTTTTTATTGTTGCTTGGTTGGGGTTTTTTTTTGGTCATGTTTTGTTTGTATGTTCTAGTTTACCTTTTTATTATTTTTTGTTTTGGGTTTGGTTTTGTTTGTTCTTTAAATTGTTTTGAAGTGCAGGAAAGGATATTGTAAAATCAGAGTGATGACTAAGCATCCAATATGCTAAGAGAATCACAGAATGTTAGAGGTTGGAAGGGACCTCCAGAGACTGAGTCCAACACCCCTGCTAAAAGCAGGGTCACCTAGGGTAGTCCACACAGGAATGCATCCAGGCAGGTTTTGAAAGTCTCCAGAGAAGGAGATTATACAACCTCTCTGGGTAGCCTGTTCCAGTGCTCCATCAGTCCCACCATAAAGAAGTTTCTCCTCATGTTGAGGTGAAACCTTCTATGTTCAAGTTTGCATCCATTGTTGCTTGTCGTATTACTGCTCACCACTAAAAAGGGATTGGCCCCTTCCACTTGGCACCCACTCCTCAGATATTTACAAATATTGATCAGATTCCCCTCTCAGTCTTCTCTTCTCAAGACTAAACAACCCCAGGTTTCTCAGTCTTCCTTCATAGGGGAGATGGTCCCCCTATGAAGATTATGAGTACTGCCTACAAATTGTGACTAAACACTTAGAATAAAATCTATTCTTTGTCATTCAGTAGTTTTCCCCACATGTCATGACTAAGGATGCAAACTCTTGTAAATCTTTAAGAACAAAAATTATTTCTTTTTCCAAATGGCTTTCTGACAGCCTATACGATTAATCACTACCAATAAAAGATCAGTTTGATACAAGAGTTTTTATATAAAAGGGAAGACTCAAGAAGAGTGATATTTTTTAAAAAAGAATCATAGAGTCATGGAATTGATAAGGTTGGAAAAGACCTCAGAGATCATTAAGTCCAACCTGTAATCCAACACCTCATGACTACTAAACCATGGCTTCAAGTGCCATGTCCAATCCTTTTTTAATCACCTCCAGGGACAGTGACTCCACCACCTCCCTGGGCAGCACATTCCATTGGCCAATTACTCTTTCTGTGGAGAACTTTCTCCTCACCTTGAGCCTAAATTTCCCCTGATGCAGCTTGAGACTGTGTCCTCTGGTTCTGGTTGCCTGGGAGAAGAGACCAACTACCTCTGTTCTCTTTATGGCTTGAGAAAGTCATGAAGTAAACTGACTAACACACTAAATTTAAAAACTGGTATATGAAATTACAGTATTTTCTAAGATTCTTGTAATTATTTTTAATCATTTACTCCACAAAAGTTTATTATGGAATTAAAATAGGTCTAAAATAACCTGTAATTGCCTGTCTTTCTGAGCATTGCAAAAGTATTAGATTGGATGCTGCTCTTGTTCATTAACAAAACCACTTTCTGAACACTTTAAATACATTAGGATCAAATTTTAAAAGAATGCATTTCAAATAAGTTGAATAAGGTTATTCAGATAGCTTATCAGAGAGTTGACTTTACTATGCCTCATGAGTATGGAATGTGGTAGTACAGGCTAAAAATTCTGCATTCATACAAGTGTCTGTCTTTCTAAGCATGAAACACTTGAGTCTATCTTCAAACAGGATTTCTCCTAATTACAGCATCAGGACTCTCTCTTTTACACAGAAAGGCATTCACTGACTTGAAAAATAGAGCTAGATCTAGCTTTCAATGCAGATATAGTAAATTGAT
Source organism: Melanerpes formicivorus (assembly GCF_026170545.1). Classification (NCBI taxonomy): domain Eukaryota; kingdom Metazoa; phylum Chordata; class Aves; order Piciformes; family Picidae; genus Melanerpes; species Melanerpes formicivorus. The sequence goes on from NW_027142505.1 coordinate 408,611, forward strand.
CAGGTATTTATATATATACATATATAACATTTAATGAGAATATTTAATCACAGTTTCCTTACCCAACAATGTAACAGCATACAAAGAGCAATGCCACTGATGGGAGTTTCTCAAAGATCTTTCCATATTGAACCTTTCCCTTCTAGTTTACCTACATTTTTTCTGAAATTAAAAGTGGTTATTGTATGTTTGTGTTTCATTTTTAAACAGCAGAGGATTGCCTTTCAGCGCCAAACTAAATGTTTCTGATATTAGAACTTAATGAGTCCATCACCTGCTGACATTTGGGTGGGAAGCTTCTTGGAAATCCCAAATACAGAAAACAGAGCATGGGTTTTATTTTGGCCTTTTTACTTCATTCTTCCTTCTAAATCCTTCTCTGTCCATCGCTCTGTGTCAAATTGAAACTGTGATTCAAGCAATGTTGGGTGTTTACATCTTTACTTACAGCCTCAGTCTTGCAGAATCACTGCGTGTGATGCATAGAAATGAAGAAGTGGTAGAGGTACAGAATGATACAATGAGCGAAATCTGACATAAGGAATTACACATTGTTTTGCTGTGCCTCTACTGAAGGGCTGAATGCTGTGGCATCTCACTACTGAGTTGTTCTGATGTCTCCCTTTTGTAATTAGCCTTTCATCTTGATCCTTTTTAAACTGGTGTTATGAGTGGCTGCAATGCAACAGGTACTGAATTGGTAATTAATAACTCACAAGTGAGGCATCTGTTGCAATTTAGGCTTGCTTATACCAGAATATGCACAAGACTGAAATGTTCTGAAGAAGTAAAATCCAGAATCATAGAATCAACCAGGCTGGAAAAAACCTCAGAGATCATCAAGTCCTACCTAATACCTAACACTTCATGACAAGTAAAACATGGCTTGAAGTGCCACGTCCAATCCTTTTTTGAACATCTATTAACAATAGAACTAATAAATGAGTACAACATATATACATTTTCTTTCCCTGAGTGTCAGGTAAATTACATTTCCTTGTACAAAAGAAAAAAAAAAAAAAGAAAAAAGAAAAAGGCCTTTGATGTGCTGTTACATTTATCAAAGATGCTGAGCTAACCACAGAAGTTATTATTTTGTTTTCTGTTGCAGTGCTCACAATTGCTTTGTTCTTTTTTTCCACCTATGGTTGCCACAGCTGTCACCCTGTAAAAGGTTGTGTTTTACCAATCATGTGTCCAGGGTTTCCACAGTAATTGCATAAACCAATATATCCCAAAGCATTTTACCAGTTTGTGAAGCTTTTATCATTCTCTTTGGTGGCTTTCATTACAAAACAACAACAAAAAGTTTTTTAAAAAAATCATAACTAGTAATGATCTCTCTCTTTGAGGTACAGTTTTTTATGGAATTAATATATATATAGCTTCTTGCAAATTGTGAAAGAAAAGCAGCACAATCCTTATATCTGAGTTTTGTTTTATTCTCAGAAGTAATTTTAATTTGTCCAAAGAGACCTTCTATGAAAAATTAAATTAGAAACTAAAGTAGAAATGGAAAAGAAATGAAGATTATTTAGAACCATCTCAAGTTTCTAATCTGACACAGCCTGCTGGGGTACAGGTGCCTGTGCCAGCACAAAGGAAGAAGTCAGATTTTACCTTATGGTCAATGCTTAAGAGGAAAAAAAAAAAACAACACACCCAAACCATCAAAACCAAACAAAAAAAAATTAAGTCTATCATATCTGAATGAAGGACACCAAGAGTATGTCAAACTAGCTGCATCCATTTGTTTCTTCTTGTCCTTTCTATTTACTGCTAGCACCTAGCAAATTCTCCTCCCCCTCTACTCTGCCCTAGTGGGACCTCACCTGGAATATTGTGTCTATTTCTGAGCTCCCCTGCTCCAGAGGGACAGGTGTTTACTTCAGAGAGTCCAATGCAGGGCTGCAAAGATGATTAAGGCACTGGAGTACTGCCTTATGAGGAAAGGCTGCGAGACCTGGGGCTGTTTAGCCTGAACAGAAGATTGAGAGGGGATCTAGTGAATGTGTATGAGGGCTGGGTGTCAAGAGGAAGGGACAGCCTCTTCTCACTTGTTCACTGTGATAGGACAAGGGGCAATGGATGTAAAACTACAGACAGGAAGTTTCACCTTAACATGAGGAAGAACTTTGTTCTGTCAAGGTCATGGAGCACTGGAGCAGGCTCCCCAGAGAGGTTGTGGAGTCTCCTTCTCTGGAGACTTTCAAGAGCTGTCTTGATGTGTTCCTGGGTGACCTGCACTAGATTCTATGGTCCTGCTGTGGCAGGGACTCTATGATCTCCAGTGGTTTCTTTCAACTCCTAACATTCTGTGATCCTGATAGTGATTTGTACAAGGACACATGGTAAAAAAGGCAAATCAGAAGTTCCTGAATTACGTTTTCTTTCTAGACTTAAAATTACGAGGAATTGTGAGATCTCAAGACATTTTATTAAATTATTACTATTGTTAAATCTAATTCTGTTCATGTATTTACAAAATACCTTCTTAAATTTCAAGTTATTCTAGTCCTTTAAAGTTTCCTGATGTAACTAGCTGGCATGCAGTAAAAATGTACTAGGCATGTAAATATGGGATGCTTAACTATATCAAATAAACAGCCTTCAGAAAGTAACAGAACAAGGGGCAATGGGTAGAAACTGAGGCACAGGAAGTTTCATGTAAACATAAGGAAAATATTTTTTCACTGTGAGTGTGACAGAACACTGGAACAGGCTGCCCAGGGGGGTTGTGGAGTGAATATCTCTGGAGATATTCAAAACCTGCCTGGATGAATTCCTGTGTGATCTGCTCTAAGTGATCCTGCTCTGGCAGCAGGACTGGACTAGATGATCTTTCAACCTTCCCACCCTTAACATTCTGTGAAATGATTACCAGGAATTCATTTAATATTATATCTTTGCTGTGAATTAAAAAATCCTAAAGCAAACATTAGTTCATTTATATGTTGAAATTCAGTTTTGGCTGAAGGACATTTTGAGAAAAATGCTTTCATCCCCTTTTGCCTTACAAATCTTTGCTTTGTATTCTGTTCACATTCAATTTTAATTGCCACTGTGTAGTTTTCAAAGATGGTATGAAGCTGTAAAATACTACACTTTATTGCAACAAGAGGGATATTTATCTGAACAGATGCATTACTGTTACTGTAAAGAATGGGCCTATTTTACTTTATCAGCAACTAAGGGGAAGGTTAATGGCTATGATGTATCTTTTACATTGTGTATAAAAAATGGAGTGCTCTTCGCTCTTAAGATTTACAGTGTGGAAGACAAAGTGTGTGCTATTCCAAGTACTCTTTTAACAGCAAACTGCAAACTTGGGAATTATCTTTAAAATCTCTAAATATGTTAAAACAACATTAAGACTGGAAGAGAAAATAATTTCTTCTCATTAATTCATGCTTTTAACTCTTTGCCTTGGGTTGAGCAGTCAGGTAGCTCTTTTATCCCTCCCTATAGAATAGAATAGAATAGAATAGAATAGAATAGAATAGAATAGAATAGAATAGAATAGACCAGACCAGACCAGACCAGACCAGACCAGGTTGGAAGAGACCTTTGAGATCATCGAGTCCAACCTATCATCCAATGCTAATCAACTAAACCATGGCAACAAGTGCCCCATCCAGTCTCCTCCTAAACACCTCCAGTGATGGTGACTCCACCACCTCCCTGGGCAGCACATTCCAATGGCCAGTCACTCTTTCCATGAAGAACAGCTTGAACAGTCTGTGAGCATAAGAAGGCCTTATAAATATTCTGGGTGTTCTAAACAAGTCAAGAATGCATGTAACCAGGATATTTTCAGTATTTATTATATTTCCACCTGCAATACATCAGCAACATATAAAAATAAAGTTAATATTTTTTGATAAAAGATCAATGCCTTCAGAAAGCACATCATCATCCTTTACATACTGTTGGGAAGTCTAATCTGTTCAGAAAGAAGGGCCAGAACCCAGCAGTTTCATAGAAATATAGAATGGTTTGGGTTGGAAGGGAAGTCCAGAGGTTATTGAGTCCAACCCTCTGCAGTGAGCAGGGAAACATGTCCAGGAGGCTAGGAATCATAGAATCATAGAATCAATAAGGCTGGAAGAGACCTCAAAGATCATCAAGTACAACCTGTCACCCAAAACCTCATGACTACTAAATCATGGCACCAAGTGCCGTGTCCAATCCCCTCTTGAACACCTTCAGGGATGGTAACTTCAGATGCCATGTCTCTCTTCTGCCAGATAAAGTGATTTACCAGTAAGCAACAAAGTTAAATTCCTGTTCCTCCATTATTTGTAGCATTGATACTTGAGTTCCTTTCAGCAAGAGGACCCACCTTTAATTTCAGAAAAATGAATGATTTCCTCTATAGCAAAATCCGAATTATTAGTTACAAACACTTCTTATGGCTTTGCTTTAAAATACAACCTTATCTGATGCTACAAACTGTTATAATACCACACCATATTCTCTTAGGAGCAAACATTTAGATTTCTGTGTCATGTTATAATTTTACTCCTGATCTGTGACCCAAGGTATTCCTGAAAAAAGTACAAATGCAGGAAGCATCAGAATGAGAGGCTCCTAGGAAGCTTCTCAGGTAAGAGTAATGGTACTAATAACTAAGCAGAGTATTTCAGTTAGATACTTGAAGCCATGGTTTAGTTAGTCATGAGTTGTTAGGTAATAGGTTGGACTTGATGATCTCTGAGGTCTTTTCCAATCTTATTGATTCTATGATAAGCTCTTTATTACAGACTCACACCTTTGGTTTTGAGATGTGTCTTTAAAAAGTCACTCCAGATTATTCTCATGACATGGCTATCAGAGCATGGCTTTCTTTTTGACGGATGGTTAGCTACTGTAAACTGGAGTACCTTTGCTGCTTGCAGGGGAGAATCTGCCTGTGAACTTCCAGCTATGTTAGAAATACGTTTCTTATGTATTGTGGGCACAGGGGTTGCAACCATTATATTTCAGGAAATAATTTGATAGCTTTTCATGTTTCAAAATATAGAAGTTTGTTCTGAAAAGTGAAAAGAATGATGCCAGTGTTGTTATTTATTACTCATAGAGTTTGTGCATTGAACTCTGCAGCTTTCTGTTCCACAGCTAAAGTGAATAATGCTCAACAGATTGACAGGAGTCTGTCATATTTTGTTTAGTCATCTCTTATTCATACTAAAAAGGTTTAAGTATAAAGTTAGGCCTGATTAAATCTTCCAATCATTTTGTTTTCTGAAAGATCTTAGGGTTTGGTTTTGTTTTAAGGCTACAATGTCATGCTCATTTTGATTACTTCACCAAGATTCTTTTCAAATATTGTGCTTTTAAAAATTAAAGCAATCGTTAGAGCTTCAGAGCTTCAGACTGAGTAATTATGTGATGGACTATAGCTCTGCCGAAGAGATAAATAGTTATCTAGTAAATATTTTATAATTCCTCTTTCTTTCTTTTTTATCTGTTTGTTTTGTTTTGCTTAGTACTACAACATAGAAAATTACCTTTCATTAACTTAATGAAGTTTCCATCAAACAATCCATGCTTAATAGTTAAAGTTCTTTTAAAAAAATAACAAACAAAAAAAGTTACCTCCATATAAAAACTGTTAAAAGGTGTTAAGAATTGAGACAGGTGCAATGCCTTAGCCAAGGGTCGTACACAGACCCTCCTTTCAGACAGTTTCAGGTGATTAATCTACACGTTTATTTCCTAGGGTCCATTTGGCTAGGAGGTTCTTCCCATGGCATTATTATTATTTTGTAGTAGCTTAAGAATGTCATTTACTTTTACCTATAAGAGAATGGAGTATTTAAAGATATATTCTGCCTGTGTACTCAGCACTGGTTAGGCCACACCTTGAGTACTGTGTCCAGTTCTGGGCCCCTTAGTTTAAGAAAGATGTTGAATTGCTGGAAGGTGTCCAGAGAAGGGCAATAACGCTGGTGAATGGTCTAGAGCACAAGCCCTATGAGGAGAAGCTGAGGGAGCTGGGAGTGTTTAGCCTGGAGAAGAGGAGGCTCAGAGGAGACCCTGTTGCCATCCACAACTACCTGAAGGGTGGTTGTAGCCAGGTGGGGGTCAGTCTCTTCTCCCAGGCACCAGCACCAGAACAAGAGGACACATTCTCAAGGTGTGCCATGAAAGGTTTAGGCTGGATGCCAGAAAGAAATTCTTCCCAATAAGAGTGGCTGGCCATTGGAATGTGCTGTCTAGAGAGGTGGTGGAGTCACCATCACTGGAAGTGTTTAAAAAGAGACTGGATGAGGCACTTAGTGTCATGGTTTGGTTGTACTCAGTGATCTCAAAGGTCTTTTCCACATGGCTAATTCTGTATTCTGTATTCTTTGTTGCTTCTGGTGACATAAAGAGTTCCTTTTTCTCTGGATAGTCTAAGTTGATTCTGCCTCCTTATTTTCAGGAATCATGTTTGCATGATACTTGCTTGAGAATAAAGTCACTTCCCAGAAACTGTTTTGGGTTTTATTTGTTTGTTGTTATTTGCTTGTTTTGTTGCTAAAATCTTTGTTCATTTATGGAACTACTCTCTGATTTTTCTGGGTCTAATACTCATATAGCTCAAACTGATGGCAGGAGTCTCAAAAGGTATAACACTTAGTTATTTGTGGAAACTGTGTTCTTACAACATGTTGAAAGGAGTTTAATTTCTATACATTTTTCCAGTTCCTGTGGCTGATCTGAGAATTTGTCCTTCCAAGATGAATGATGATACAAGTAAATCATTTGTGACCCCTGCAGCAATGCCAATGCTGCAAAAAATCCCTTTAAGGCCATTAACAGCCATAACATCTTGGTTTCATAAATCATCTGGGTCTGTTTCAAACCATTATTTTTTTTTACTCCAGCCCCTAAGGAAAGAAGCTGCCACAAAGCAGAACTGTAGAAGTTTTAGATGTGAATGCCCTAAATTCATCTCACTACTGCTTGTTTCTGTATCTCCTCTACCTTGTAAGGCTATCTGCAAGACTGCAAGTGAGAAAAGAAGATATTGTAAGTGAAAAGACACATTTGTGTGCTGTCAGCATAACAAAAAGACCCTGTTTTACCCAAGAGTTTAGAAGTAAAATTAAAAATATAATGATATCTATTGTACTGACTTCAGAGATTTCACTTTCAATAATGAATTCTAGAAGAAATTAAAGAACAGGATTTAAATTTGGCCACTGGAATGGACTTCCCTGGGAGGTGGTGGAGTCACCATCACTGGAGATGTTTAGGAGGAGATTGGTTGGGGTGCTTGGTGCCATGGTTTAGTTGATTAGATGGTGTTGGATGATAGGTTGGACTCGATGATCTCAAAGGTCTTTTCTAACCTATTCTATTCTATTCTATTCTATTCTATTCTATTCTATTCTATTCTATTCTATTCTATTCTATTCTTTCCATTCCATTCCATTCCATTCCATTCCATTCCATTCCATTCCATTCCATTCCATTCCATTCCATTCCATTCCATTCCATTCCATTCCATTTTCTATTCTATTCTATATAATGAAAGCTTCCACTAGAATGGGTGGATTCAGACAGTACAGCTAGTTTCTGGATGCTACATAATTTCTTTCAAACCAAAGCTATTATAAACAGTTAGAACTGGAGTAAAATATTTCTGAGGGCACTTTAGGCAACCCAGAACAACTCACACTTCTGAAACTTGGAACCCAAGAATAAGTTTTGCCATCTAATTCAAAGAATCATCTTAGTGTTAAAGTCAGATCCAAGCTTTGCCTTACGTTGTCATCAGTGGTATTGAAATTTGGGAGCAAAAACATCTTCTTATTTTTTTAATGTCTTGCTGCCCTTTTAAAGGCTTCATTTTATTTAAATTTTGGTTTCATTTTTCCTTTTTGCAAAACTCTTTCAGTCCAATGCTATCAGTGGGAAGAAATTCATACCATAAACATGCAATAGATAATGAAACTTCTGATTCCCAGGTCATGCTGACTTTTTATTTTGCCTTCTCAACACACATTTTGCAGAAGTGATATCCACTAACCTCTGGTATCTGTACAAAAATGGCACATACCAGTGGTTATAACTGGTTAGACCTATGTGTATCATGTGTGTTGGATTATTTTTGTGGTGATTTTGTGTGTCTGTTGGGCTTGGGAAAATGAGTTTTGATCCACGATCTTGTTTGCTGTTTCACTCTCAAGAATACACCATGCTCTATCATAACCTGCAGCATGGACATGCAAACTGTCCAAGAGTAAGACAGAAAAAGCATAGTAAATAAATTTTTTGTAGTGGAGTTTAACTTTTGTATTCACTAGAACACAAGGTCATGAGATGTAAGTGAAACTTTAAAAAGTAACAAAAAACATAGTAAATATTACTGAAAAGAAGGACATAATGATCTCTGCCTTCAGTGTCTAGTGTTGTAGATGCCCTAGGGTATCCCCATTAAAATTCTGATTTATTTGCCAGAGGAGTGAAAGTCTCTCACACGTTTGTATCTGCTAGACTTGCAGAGATATCTTGCAAAGCCTAGGACACTAAAGCCTGCAAACTGGCATTCAGCACCACCTTCTACTGAATTGATCCTGTAAAAGGCCTCTGAACCCACCAGTACCACGGACTTTCCACAGAATTCACACTGGATGCTGGTTAGCATAAGATCTTTTTCACAATTTACTTTAAATTTAACATGCAGAATATTTTGAGAATTCAACCAGAAGAATTCATCTCTCTGAGAGTCCTATATTCTCTCTACTCTGCATGTTTTTATGATTTTATTTACTGTAAACACAATGTCAAGTGATGCAGTTACTTGCCTCAGGTTGTACAGAAGTCAAAACTAACAATAAAAGCCAGTGGTTTTCATTCTTAGCATCTTGTACAAATATAGTTTCCATGTTGCTGTTACAAGCACTGCATAATCTCTCGTGCACTTACCCTTAAATAACTAAAAAAAAAAAAACCCCAAACCTGCCAGAAATTAAAATGGGAAGCTAAATAAGTATTACCATATGTCACTGTACTGTTTGAGGGCAAGACCTCAATCAAAGGAGAAACAAAGAAGAATAAAGCTGTACATGAGACATAACATATCATTTGTGCCTTGAAAGGCAAGAGGCTTGGTTCAATATTTTTGAAGGACTATGTGTTGTCTTTTGGTAGATATACTGTTGTGTGCTTTAGAAAATTAGGCTTTCATATAAGAGAAATTGTATTTAATTAACTCTGCCACAACAATAATAAACATTTTATTAGCCTATTGTTTTTTTCCTAGCACTAGCTTCTGAAAGATCATAAGTGTATCCTACTATCTCTAAGTTATGAATTAATTAATAGAGAAGTAACAGAGCTGTCTCTTGTACAAGTAGCAAACTTTGTTTCAGTCATCACAGTATTTGCCATCTGCTTGGATACTTATTTGGATACATATTTTGGGCTTGACTGTATTTCACACAAGTACTGAGGCGCAAGTCAGAAGCATAAATAGCTTAGGTTGGAAGGGACCTTAGAGATCATCTACTCCAACCTCCTCACCATGGGCAGGGACATCTCTCAGCTAGACTTGTTTGCTGAAGGCCTCATCCAACCTGGCCTCAAGCACCCCCAGGGAGGAGGCATCCACTGCCTCCCTGGGAAACCTCTTCCAGAGTCTTACAGTGCTCATACTGAAGAACAACTTCTATCCAGTCTAAACCTACTCTCCTTCTGCTGAAAACTGTTCCCTCTTTTCCTATTGCTAGACATCATATGAAAAGTCCCTCTCCATGCTTCCTGTAGGATCCCTTCATGTATTAGAAGGCAACTGTATGGTCTCCCCACAATCATCTCTTCTCTAGGTTGAACGATCGCAGCTCCCTCAGCCTATCCTCAAAACAGAAGTGTTCCAGCAGATTCTGACCCATAGTTTTAAATTTAGATATATACCTTTGTAAATAGCTGTCTGCTTACTTAACTGTTAGGAGGTGGGATGCATTGTGTATGACAAAAATCAACCTTACAGAAAGTTATTGTTATCATTAATTTGGTTGTAGATCAGCTGTTGGATCAGCTGTACCCAGGTAGTTGGCAGACAAGTTCTTATGGAATAGAAAGTTTTCTGCCTAAACCATTTAGTATTTTAACACAGTTGAGGGGAAGGGTAATCTGTTTGTAAAGTATAATGTAGTTCATTCACTAGTTTGTCTAGATTTATGAATCAAGGCATTTATTTCACATAGCAAGTATGATAGATCCCCAGATCATGATGTGTTGGCTGCTGATGTTGGAATAAATATTCCTAAGCTTCTTACCTTGCTGAGTACACTGATCAAACCCATAAAATCATATTTTCTCTCTAGTTATTTTTTTTTTTGTCATCAGCGTCATTAATTGAGCTGAGGTGGTATCACTGTGGAAAATTGGATTTGCAACTCAGTTTCTCATCTAAGTCAAGTAAATATGATGAAAGTAATATCTGTCCCGAAGTTTGATAGCAGCTTTTTGTCTTTTGCCTGTTATCAGATATACATCTTGTATTTTTTAAATTGTATGTTTCAGCTATTTGAATAATCTGATAGTTGAAAAGAAAGAACAGACATGTAGCATGGAAACAATCCCCAGTGCACAATAGACATGGTTATATTAGTATCCATGACAAGAGAGAAATAAATACATAATGTATTGGTAGGCAGACCTTATTAAAATCTTTAAATAGAGGTCAAGTTATTTTGAGAGACAAATTAGTGAGGTAAGAAGACATGTTCCATATGTCAGGCTTTGTTTCATCCATTCTTTTTGCTTTTCCTTCTTCCTTTGCTTCTTTCTTTCTTAATTGAAAGATAAGAAGAACCAAATAAGATAGCTATATGCTTACACTTATTATCACTATCTCTCTGGAGATATTTAAAAGCCACCTGGATACATTCCTATGTGATCTGGCCTCGGTGTTCCTGCTCTGGCAGTGGGGGCTGGACTGAATGGGCTTTTGAGGTCACTTCCAACATTCCAACTCCTCACATTCTGTGATTCTATGATCACTACTTCTCCAGATTCTATTTATTGTCAAGTTTGAACATCTAAAATATGAAGTAAAAGCACCATATATGACTTTTTTTTTTTTTTTCAATTTGAAAAAGTAATTAGTAACATTATTCAGTTGTGTCTTGGTATGATCCCACAACAGTATACATCCATACTTGCCAAATGATTTCCTGAACTTCTCTTTAAGACTTTTTCATTCTAGAAGTTATTTATTATGTAATCCAAAAGCATTGCCAAAACTCAACCTTCCATTCAAAGCGTATCTGTTTAAAAGCAGAAAAACTTGCCTCACCCCTAAAAGCCCCCATCAAAAGTACTGCGTGTATATATATATATGTAATGCTGAGAACTCAGTCTCTATCCTTCCATTTAACTTATGTAGCACAGAATTCAGACTTACAAATTTTTTGTACTAGAGGTATGAGGAAGCTGTTTCAGAGACAATAGAAATGTGTATAATACATTCCCTGAAATAGACCAGCAAATTAAGAACAATTACAAAGATGACTCAGCATTCCTCTTTCTTCATATTCCATCTGTCTTGGGGCCTGGCTAGGGTGTGTGCACGAACACATAGAGTTATTCTTTCCTCTTTTAACCTTAAGGTGCTGCTGATTGTTCCTCTACAGCTGCACAGCTGTTGTACAGAACAGAAAACCACACAACCATGATGAAACAAAATTTAATGAGATCCTGCATAGAGACTTGCAAGGTTTTAAGGATTATCTTTTTCAACATTTCTCTTGATGTCACTTTTTTGTTTGTTTTTGTTTGTTTGTTTGTTGTGGTTGGTTGGTTTGGGGTTTTGTTGGGTTTTGTGGGGTTTGCATGGATTTTTTGTTTGTTTATTGTGGGGTGTTTGGTTTTAGTTTTGGGGTTTTGTTTGGGGTTTTTTGTATGCTTGTTTCTTTGTTTTGTTTGCTTGTTTGCTATAAGAATTTTAACTGTCTCTGTGAAGGAGAGATGTATGGGAGCACAAAGTCTGAAGCTGATATAAAGTCCTTTCCAAAGGAGTCACCAAGTTCAGTCTGCTACAACTGTATTCATTTTCTCCTAAATTTAACGAACTCCATTGAAAACTAAATTATATACTTTTTTTTTTTTTTATGTCACTACTTAGAATATGCATAGTAGACTAACATTTGTCATGCATTTTTCCTGGCCTGAAATAATTGTGATTATGTAAAAGCAAAGACCCAGTGATAATACATCCATTAAGTATTGTACTTTTAATCAACCATTGTCCGACCGTCAGATTTTAAAGATATAAAGCTAAGAGGGGAAAAAATTAATTGGTTGCAGTGTTCATAGATTGGTTAGTGTGGATATTCTCCAGAATTAGGGAATTATTCAAATGTTTTAGTTAGCAGAGATGATAGTTCAACTTAATTATTACAGAAGCAAGGTCTATTGAAATGAAGGGAAAAGTGGTACCAGATATTCCCATTCCCAGTCAAGCACCTCTTCCATGATTTTTTAGTACGTATTTTAAATACAGAAATTTGGAACAGAACAGGAAATAACACCTGAGAAAATTTTGTTTTGTAATTCTGTAGTGCAGAAAGTTGGATTTTGGTGGTGGTGGTGGTGTAGTTTTTTGGTTTTTTTTGACAAAAAAATATATCACTTAGGTGAATCTCTTGAGGAGGAGGAGGGCTTGCTGAAGTTACTTGTACACTTAGAACTCCATGGTTACCTTCTGTACTTGTAATGATACAAAGTATTAGGAAAAATGAAAGGATATATAAAATAGTCTTTATTCTTTGAGAAAAAAATAATAATTTTCTAGCTAAGTAGTATTTTGGGTTTTTGTTTGTTTGCTTGTTTGTTTTCTTCTCCTTTCTTTCTTTATGGCTGTATTCTATTCAGTTAAAAGGTTTAAGCTTTTCCTCTACCCATAGGTGGGGAATCTTGAATATAATTCAATATTTTCATTGCATAGTACATGAAGAATTTAGATTGTGTTTTCTGATTCATATAAGTAAATCATCGTAATTGTGAATGCACCAGTAATATTCAAATGAAGAAATAGAGTCTTTTTCTCATACTGAGGGCCAGATTTTCCTCTGATATACGTGGTCATTAGTAATAAGAGATTTGTACTGCTTTGGATCTGATGTTCCCATCATATCTTTGAAGATTTTTTTCACAGAATCACAGAATATTAAGGGTTGGAAGAGACCTTGAAAGATCATGTAGTCCAATCCCCCTGCCAAAGCAGGACCACTTATACCGAATGACATAGGAATGCATACAGGCAGGTCTTGAATATCTCCAGACCAGGAGACTCCACAACCCACTTGGGCAGCCTGTTGCAGTGTTCTGTCCCCTCACAGTGAAAATGTTTCTCTTCCTGTTTCCTTGGAACTTCTTATGCCTCAGCTTCCACCCATTGGCCCTTGTCCTGTCATTGGGCATCACCAAGAAGAGCCTGGCTCCATCCTCTTGGCATTCACCCTTTACATCTTCATAAACATGAGTGAGGTCATCCCTCAGTCTCTTCTTCTCCAATCAAAAGATCACTCAGCTCCCTCAGTCTTTCCTCGTAAGGAAGGTATTCCATTCTGCTCTGCTCTGGACTCTCTCAAGCAGTTCCCTGTCCATCTTGAATTGAGCGGCCCAGAACTGGACACAAGATTCCAGATGTAACCTCACCAGGACAGAGTAGAGTGGGAGGAGAACCTCTCTCACCCTACTAACCACAGGCCTTCTAATACACCCCAGAAAGGCATTGGCCTTCTTGTTTTGGGTTTTGTTTTGGGTTGTTTGGGGTTTTTTTGTTGTTGTTTTTTGAAGGAGGAATATTCCAAGACTCTTGAGAGTGCTTGGGGCATAAAGAAGGAAACATAATTTTAACTAGGTTCTGAGTCCAGGATGCTCATAGCAACTTATTATATGAAAAGGGGATTTGCAGGAATCTGAGTTCTTAATTGTACAGTCTGAAACACACAGGCAGGAGTCAGAAAACTTTGAAGTTCAAGCCAATTCTGTACTTAATGTTTGCTGAGCTTTTTATCTGCATACAACAGCTATCTAAGGACATTTGTACTAATATCTGCTTTTGATTCAATAAATGGCATTATTTTGAAATGTCATTGCTGCCTGATTATCTTATTTTGATGTGCATTCTGGCAAAGGGAACAGACCAATGTTCAAAAATTATCTAAATTACAAAACTTTTTCAGAGGTATTCAGTCCTTACCAATTAAAACCATTTACACAGAAAATATTCTTCATAGATTCATAGAATGGTCTGGGTTGGAAGGGACCTCCAAGCATCATCAAGTCAAACCCCTCTGCAGTAAGCATGCCAGTTGCCTTGTCAAGGCTCACCTCGAAGATCTCCTGGAAGACAAACTTTGTTTTTTTGCAGTTTAGGCAGCATCACCCGACATCTAGCTTAATAATTTTGTGAAGATAATTTTCCAGAGTTTCAATGTAGAAGTATTCAAAGAGTTCCCAAGGAGTATAGCTGACGTTAGCTTTCAGTTTGCTCTAAGAACAAGAGGCAATTGAGAGTTACATCCTCGTTAATATAAAATGATAAACATTGTCATCAATCTGCTGTGAAAAATATCAATGCTGCACCCAGGGGCTCAGCTGCTGAATGAAAGGATCCACTTTGTGTTGCTTTTTGAAGAAATTTTCATTACACAAATATTGCACCATTAGATTTAGACAAGGTTTACTCACATTTCTAGGGAAGATTTTCCTTTTCTTCCTTAGCTGTTATAAATTTGTTAGGGTGTGTTTACTAGTAGGCACTCTGTAAAGGCACCACGTTATGCTGAGCCAGCAGAGATTAAAGTAAATGAGAACACACTTGCTATAAATTCAACAGGGCTCATTTTCTAAAGTGACTGCTTTATGCATCTGCAAATAGAAAGAAATAGAGCATCAAGCTCTTAATTCTTTCTACACAAATAAAAACTGAAGTACTGAATGTCTTCAATTAAGATCTTCAAAGCAATATTATTTTTATTAGGTACTAGAATAGCACACAATGCATGGAAAAGAGAGATTCTATAGGATTTTTGTATTATGCACCTTCAAAAGAAGAACTGTTTAGGTGTTTTTTTTAACTCTCCATGCCATTTGTTCAAAATATTGTGGCACAAATCTCTGGATTGTAATGTTCAGTAAGCTTCTGTGTTAGTGATTCCGTGGAGGTAGAACACTATATATATTTCAGTGGTGCATATAAAATATCTTTCTACAGCATGTTTATTCAGTATTCAAACCATTTCCAGTGCAAGTCACTGATAATAACTCTACTGACAAGAATGGAATTTCAGCACTAGATTGTACATCAATTGCTGTTAGCACAGAAATTGATTGAGTTTAAAGGCAGGAATGAGCCTACTAGCGATCACATGTTTCAAAACTATGTGAAGTAGGCAGGTACTTTGAAGACAAGTACTTACTCACACACACACACACAAAAAACAAAAGAGCAAATTTTCTTCCCATATATGCTACAGACTTGGGGATGTGTGGTTAGAAAGTTGCAACTTGGAGAGAGACCTGGGTTTATTCATTGTTAGTCAGCTGAACATGAGTCAGCAGTGTGCCCAGGTGGCCAAGAAAGCCAAGGGCATCCTGGCTTATATTAGAAACACTGTGGCCAGCAGTAACAGGGAGGTGGTCATCACCTGTACTCAGCACTGGTGAGGCCACATCTCAAACATGGTGCTCAGTTCTGGGCCCCTCACTATAGAAAGGATATTGAGGTGCTGGAGCATGTCCAGAGAAGGGCAACAAGGCTCATGAAGGGCCTGGAGCACCTGGCCTATGAGGAGCATCTGAGGAAGCTGGGGTTGTTCAGTCTGGAGAAGAGGAGGCTGAGGGGAGATCTCATCTCTCTCTACAAGTACCTGAAGGGAGATTTGAGCTAGGAGGAAGCAGCTTCTTCTCCTCAACGACAAGCAACAGGATTAGAGGAAATGGTTACAAGCTGTGCCAGGGGAAGTTTAGGCTGGATGTTAGGAAATATTTCTTCACAGAGAAGGTTGTCAAACATTGCAATTGTCTGCCCAGGGCAGTGGTGGAGTTGCCATCTCTAGGGCTATTCAAGTGGTATGCGGACCTAGCACTTAGGGACCTGGTTTAGTGTTGACCCTTCAGTGTTGAGTCGAGGATTGGATGGGATGATCTTTGAGGTCTCTTCCAACCAGATATATTCTGTGATTCTGTGATTTGGTAACTCCTGCTTATGAGAGAGGTTTTGAGGGTGTTTAACAGAGTAATGCAAAATGTAGTGTGTGGTTATTAATAGTCATTGTAAATTTAATTGTTAAGAACTGGTTGTGTTAAAAAGTATTATTTCCTCTTGGCTTAGGGCTTTTAAGTCATATCATGCACAGCCAAACAAGCTACTGTTTTCATAAAATAATATATAAGAGATAATATAATAAAAGTCAGGCTAATTAAAGAAAAACAAAACAAAACAAAACAAACATGTCTATATAAATCTCAGACAAAAGTGAAAAGCATGAAACAGCCTAAGACTGAAGAGGCTGTTTAATCCATCCACAATATACACAAAATAGCTGCTTTGTACAAGCAAGGTAAGCACTCATATGAAAAAGGGATATTAGAAAGTAATGGAGTCTCAAATAGCAATAAAATAATATGTAATTCTCAAGCCAGAACAAAAAAACTTTCTTTCTTTGTGTCTCTAGTAATAGCAGTTAAATACTTGGATGGCTAAACCTGAGATAGCAATAGATATTATCTCTGTTTCTTTCTCAGAAACTGACTGATATGTTACATTTTAAGTAGAAATTTTCAGCAGAAAGTTAGGAAGAAAATCATAATGGTACTTCACATAATATAAAATTTAATATATAATAATATATGCTATTAATGTAACAGGTATGATTTAATATATAATAGAAAAAGTCCATGTATAAATCAGAGAAAAAGGTACTTCATGTAATATAACATTTACCATATAAATATATATTTAATAAATTATCTAACATGGAATATATGCTATTAATATAATAGTAATAATTCAATATATACCATAAAATTCCATGTATTTTTTGTCTCTCTTTAAATCACAGTCTAATATAGTAGTAGAAAAGCGTGTATAGAATACTGGTAGAAGCCACAAAAAAGAGTGATTCAGCAGTGTAGGAAAAGAAAACTTCAGTTAGCTAGTTGTATTTCATCGTGACTTTAATATATGGTAATTTCCCCCTAGCTAAAATCTGACTATCAAATAGAGTTATATTTGGTAGTTTTTAACCCATTAACAACGCGTCACTATAGAAGTTTTCTGCCAGGAAGATAGCTTGAATAAATAGAAACTATTATTAGAAGATACATATGTGTGTGTGTGTGTGTGTGAATGGCATATTTATATCCTGGATGAAACTGTTGTCTCAGATTTATATTAATAGGAACTTAAATGTGCAACTGTCAAGGAACATATAGCTAGTAGTTCTTAGGACGCTTTACTGTGTGTGATACCTTTATATTTTATGTCTCTTTATTATATTTTATTTGGGTTGAATAATATTATTAGTACTTTCACTTGGAAAATAAGGAATGGAGTGGTGGGCCCAAGCCAATTTTATGAAGACCGACTGCATCTGGGTTGGTGCAATCCCAAGCACCAATATAGGCTGGGCAGTGACTGGCTTGAGAGCAGCCTTGAAGAAAGGGAATTGGAGGTGCTGGTGGATGAGAAGCTAAATATCAGCCAGCGGTGTGCACTTGCAGCCCAGGGAGTCTACAGTATCCTGTGCTGCATCAAGAGAAGCATAGCCAGCAGGTCGAGGAAGGTGATTCTAAACCACTCTGATGAGACCCCACCTAGAGTATTGTGTCCAGTTCTGGAGGCCCTATTACAAGAAGGATCTGGACATGCTGGATCATGTCTAGAGAAGGGCCACAAGGCTGATCAGAGGTCTGGAGCTCCTCTCCTATGAGAACAGACTAAGGGAGTTGGGAATATTCAGTCTGGAGAGGAGAAGGCTCCAAGGAGACCTTATTCTGGCCTTCCAGGATCTTAAGGGGGGCCTACAAGAAAGCTGGGGAGGGACTTTTCAAGATATCAAGCAGTGGTAGGACTAGGTGGACTGGAGCAAAACTAGAAGTGGGTAGATTCATACTGGATGTTAGGAAAAAGTTCTTCTGCATGAGGGTGGTGAGACACTGGAACAGGTTGCCCAGGGAGGTGGTAGAAGCCTCATCCCTGGAGGTTTTTAAGTCCAGGCTGGATGTGGCTCTGAGCAACCTGATCTAGTGTGAGGTGTCCCTGTCCATGGTAGGGGAGTTTGAATTGGATGATCCTTGAGGTCCCTTCCACCCTGACAAATCCATGATTCTGTATTGGAGTCTTAATACGTTGCATTCCAAAGTTGCAGACAATGAAATGTATGCAATCAATACTATTTTATTAGAATGAAAATGTATTGGGAAATTTGGTTAATTGTGTAGGTATTTGTTACATGCTTCATGCTGCCTTTTCTACCCTATTGGAATATTCTGGCTGAACATCATCATTCTGGAAGGGGAGATTTTTTCTGAAAATAGTATTTGTCATAATGAAGAGAGAAAGGATAAAGCTGGGACTCAACTGTACTCTAAATCCAAAATACCCAGAGAATATACATGGCAAGGCATCTTGAGATTTG
The DNA here is from genome assembly GCF_026170545.1 of Melanerpes formicivorus. Taxonomy (NCBI): domain Eukaryota; kingdom Metazoa; phylum Chordata; class Aves; order Piciformes; family Picidae; genus Melanerpes; species Melanerpes formicivorus. Next base: position 427,258 of record NW_027142505.1, read on the forward strand.
GGGGCACTAGAAATGTTTTCAGGGCTTTTAATATTTTGACTTCTGTGTCTGATTCTCAGGCCTGGTGGAAGATCTTTCCAGCTCATAGAATGGGGTTTCGTAGTCTGCTACAGCTACACTTCAGGGTGTGTTGAAATAAAATGTCAAAAGCTAAAATTCTAGAGGCTTGGTGGAACATGTGGCTCCACTGCAGAGATCATAAAAATCCTGTATTGAGGTTTCTAACTCACTGAAGCATCTGAAGCTCTCAGCCTCTGGTTTTAGCTAATCTGTTTGCATTTGAAATTATTCTGTCACTCAAAGCTGCACTTTCATCGCATCATGAAAATTACTATAGGAAATAACTTTTTCTCTATATCAGTTCCCTGAAATTGTTTACAGCTGACCTGCAAATAATTGAGATGCTTTTTAAAGTACTGATGGACCGCTGTAGGTCCATAGATTTGCAACCCATCTAAATGCCAGGAAATGTTAATAATATAAGCAAGAGCGTTTCATAATGCTTATCTCCTGTGAGAAAATCTTGCAGTTGCTGTGAGGCAAGTATTTTTTCTTGATTTGTTGGGCTTTACAAATTCTACACAGAATCCAACAGAAGCTGAGCTATCCCGAGTTGGCAGTGGCTACAGCATTAGCTACAAGAAGGCTTAAGAAAGAGACTGTTAACGTTTTCTCCTCCAGATCCTAAATAGCTATGGGACATGAACAGTGCTTTGTATAAAAAATGTGCTCTTATCCAGCAAGTAAAGAAGATCAGTTCTGAATTCATGCCATGGTGTGTCATGACAGTCATCTACTCCACTAGGCTTCTTTGGTTTTGGTTTTGGATTTGTTTTTTCTTGAATTGCAGTAGAATATAGTCTCAGTCTGCTCTTTTTTAGTGTTCATCATTACAATTGACTAAAGCAGTTTCAAGTAGAAAGACAAAGATTAACTTTTTAAAGAAGAATAACTTGTCTCTCCTCTCTCACAGAATACAGATAGTCTGAAGCAATTCCTGAGAAAATGGAGATATTTTGGGACAGTGAAGTACTTTAGGCTGAGAGAGCACTGGATTATGATTCCACTGCATTAATTTTATTTTAAGGATAACTCAAATTCAAAGTCTGACATGAGCAAAAACGCTGCTGATTCTGGATGAGTGGACATAAATTTATGTATCAGTACTGCTTTTCCCGTTTTGTGTTAAGCAAACAGGTCTCTTTATGATGGATGCCTTTGTTTTCTTCCACTTGTCCAGTAGACTGGCTGTTACAGATTGCCATGGAACATCATCTAATTTTAAATAGAATTCAAGGTATTCATCTTTGGAAATAAGCCACTATAATGTTGCTGTGCAAAATCATACATTCAGGCTTTTTCCATGACAACCCCCTGAAAAATAAATTATATGCAAAAAAGTGGGGTGCTCCACAGCCTACAGGCAATACCTGTCATAGAAAGTTTATATTGAATCTTAGGAAGACATCCTTCACTATGAGGTTGGCAATACTCTGGAATGGATTGTCCAGAGAGGTTGTAGATGTCTCCTTCCTGGAGGTGTTCAAGGCCAGGTTGAATGGGGCCTTGAATAACCTGGTCTAGTTGAGAGGCGTCCCTGCCCATGGCAGGGAACTTGGATTAGATGATCACAAAGGTCTCTTCCAGCCTAAGCCATTCTATGTTTCTATGCTTCTATGATTCTCTGGTTCTATCATTCTATGAACAAGTGTGCTTTCACTTCTAACACACTGACGGACACTTTACAGGTCATAGGAAATAAGAAATTATGCACAATGTGGTAAACTAAAGATTCACAAAATATTGTTTAGTTAATTTCATATATTCTCTAGCAGGAGACAGGTACCTGAGAGGAAACAGATTTTTCAAGATGAAATCACAAATATTAGTCTAATAGTTACTGAACAATTATAAAAATCACAGAGGACAAGTAAATTGCAGTAGATTTTTGTGGGTTTTTGTTTGTTTCCTGGCTGTGTGTAAATACACACTTTGAACAATATACACCTTTTTCTGCTCAGGTATTCCAACTACTATGTAACAACAAATGTTTAATTTCTATCAGAAAACATTTCATAACATTTTTTCTTATGACTAGAGAGGGAGATATCTTCTAAGTTCTATCTCAATATGGAGATACATGGTTTAGGTACTAGTATCAGAAAATCACAGAATGTTAAGGGCTGGAAGGGACCTCGAAATATCTAGTCCAACCCCTCTGCCAGAGCAGGATCACCTGTACCAGATCACACGGGAACACATCCAGGTACGTTTTGAATATCTCCAGAGAGGGAGACTCCACAATCTCCCTGGGCAGCTTGTTGCAGTGTTCCATCACCTTCACAGTGAAAAATGGTTTTCCTCATATTTCCATGGAACTTCCTCTTCCTCAGCTTCTACCCATTGCCCCTTGTCCTGTCATTGGGCATCACATAGCAGAGCCTGGCTCCATCCTCTTGGCACTCACCCTTTACATATTTATGAACATGAATGAGGTCACCCCTTAGTCTGCTCTTCTCTGAGCTGAAGATCCTCAGCTCCCTCAGTCTTTCCTCGTAAGAAAGATGTTCCACTCCCTTAAAAATTTTTGTGGCTCTGGACTCTCTCAAGCAGTTCCCTGTCATACTTCTTAAACTGAAGGGCCCAGAACTGAACACAGTATTCCAGATGTTGCCTTACCAGGGCAGAGTAGAGGGGGAGAAGAACCTCTCTTGAGCTACTAATCACAGCGCTTCTAATCCACCCCAGGATAGCATTGGCCTTCTTGGACACAAGAGCACATTGCTGGCTCCATCTGCTAGGACCCCAGGACCTTTTCCCCTTCAGTGTTCTACTGTGTGTTCTTAGTATCTTCTCAGCAGATAATTTGTGATGTTTTGTGTCAAAAAACCCTGAAGTTTAGCTAGGAATCTGCCATTTTGATTTTATCAAAATAACTTTATTCCTATTTCATCTGCTTCTGCTCATTAGGAGAAACAAATTTTCCTTCTTTTGAAGACAGTTATTTTGGGAAGACTTTTCAGAAATTAAGCTTCTCTAATGAACTTCTAACGTGATATTTAAAATTTATTCTTTATCCAACAGATTCAAAGTTATTCTGTAGTCTTACAATGGTAAATACAACTTTTGTCTTCATGAGAAAGCAAAAGGCACTGGGGAATCTGTTTGCGACCTTTCAAACTCTAAATGCTTACATTTTGTAAGACTTCTGAAAATAAATAAACAAAAACAACACCCCTTTTTCTGCCTCTCCAAAGAGTATGTTTCCCAGGTCCTTCACAATTCAGCTATTGCAGTGATAATTTTCAGTGCACTTTTATTTCGTAGTCTGGAAAGAATTCACTCTTGGAGCTTTTTATTTATGTTTCATTTAGGCTTTCATACACAATTGCTTGTTTCACTTAGACTTTCATGCTGAGTGATAATGGGGATTCAAATTAATATGGTTTCACTTTTCAACACTTTTCATTAATCTTTAACACATTTATGATTCATTGACTGGTCATGGCATTTATTCTGGGATCTCTGTGTACGGTCCTGAGAACCTATATATCTGAGACAGGGATACCTCTTAAGAATAGCATATCTGTTTTTAAGTGTCGACATGAATACCTACAGCTCTAACATTATCAGAATTTCATTATCATAAATGGACACCTGATAAATAAAATCAGTGAATTTAAAGGGCAACTCCTCTCCCTTTAAAGTGGTCACACTAAGTAGTGAAGTGAGTCTCTGCTTCAGTCCACTGCCTGTATTGACAAGGAATAAGATTTTTCATGTGGTCATCTATTGCCACTTGAGGTATGCAGAGATATCTGAGCTATACTGATGCCAGTGTGTGGCAGACAGCCTACAGAGACTTGGCAGCTCTCTGGGGGAAACAAATGATATCATGGAGGGCTACCTCTCATCTGGAAATAGATGCATAATCTAGGCTTTCCTGACTACCAATGCAGTGTTTGATTTACTGGTAAATTTTGCTACCTAATAATAGCTGTTTAAAGGTATATGGCTGTTCTGTTGTTGAAGCTTCTGTTATTTTAGTTAAACAAGATTATTCCTCTCCAAGTAAAGGAGGTTTGTGACTTTACAATGAGTTGTGAGTTCTTATGAGAAGCACGCACTGCAGCATCTGTAAACATGGTTTCATACCTTGAATGGTTTTACGTTCCTGACTTCATGTTAAAACTGAGGGGCTGACTTTACAACCGATCTGGGTTTTCTTTGAGTACAAACACTGAGTTACTTGACTAGGTTCAGACTATTTTGTACTTTGATTTTTGCTTTCTGTTTCAAAAGGCAAGATGAATTATTAATGAAGACAAGTACATAAAACAGATGGAAACTTTTCTAATGGACACAGAAAGAAACGTGTTTTTTATTACTGTTAGCATTCAGTTAGGCTATGTTATTGCTATTTACGTGCAGATAATAAGAACTGTAAATGTTATTTCCAAAGAAATTTAGGATTTACAATGTCATCTGCTAAAGTTGTTTCTGGAATGTGCATCTTCTTGAATTGCTGGATTAGCAATTTGTCTATTGTGTTGTCAGAAATTGCTAGAATATGATTTTTGAGCAGAGATTGATTGTTTGTTTCAGATGTCTTCGCTTTCAGTTATTAAGGTAATATTATGTGGGGGTTTGTGTCTGTGGGGGTTTGTCACTGCATGAGATTGTAGAAGAGGAGAAAAGCCCTTTAGTTATACCATTTTAAAGCTAGCTAAAGCTGCTTGGTGAATAGCAATCAGATATCACACAACCTCCAGTGTTACTAATTAATAGGCTTTACAGGTTTTGAAATATTCAGCAGTGTGACCTGCACTTGTGGCTAAAAATGGATGCTAATGATCTGTGTAGTGTTACAATAGACAGCACATTGTCAAAAACTGTTATAAATGTGAAGTCTCATTTGTGCAAAACCTGAAAGGGAGGTAAATACAGCTGTGATTTTCAAACAAGTGGTTATCCTCTCACTAATGTGTGTGCAGAAATCTAGCTGAAAATCAAATTGAGGCTATCTTTCACATGGTTGCGTTTCATGAGTGTCTTGAATAGATTTAGAAGATTTATTACTTTGATTTTGCTGCTTCTTTCAAAAGAGGGTGAATTGCTAAAGGAGCCAAGTAAACCAGATGGAAACAGTTGGACATTTGACTTCAATGCTCTTTGAGAACCCTCTGTGCAATCTGATATTGTATTTACTGGCTTATCAAACTTAAGTCCAGCTCTCCTCCTACTGAAGTTAATATCAGTTTCCTCATTTATTTTGATGGTTGTGGGTTTCACTGTCCTTTTTCTCTGTTAATGATAGCTCCCTTGAAAATTAGCCAATAACATTTGTTCTCTATCAGATTTTAATCAAGCCAATTACTTTTTTTTTAAAAGTTAATTAAAACTTTTTAATTGTACAGTTGCATAATCATGCATGAAGCGTATGCATAAAACTGTGTATGCTAATAGCATTCATTCCTTAGACATAAAGCACTTCAGCTCGTGATATTATTCATCATCTTTATAACTTCCTGGAATCTGAGTGAGTCATAGGAGACAAGCATATGCAAACTCAAAGGTGCAACTATTTATCTGACATTTCATCATTCACAAAGATAATCCCTACTTAAGAGGAAAGTATAATGATTTAGGAAAAAGGAATTGAATGGGAAGATGTTGAAACAGAAGTAGAGAGGAAAAGGTGACTGTAACTCAAGTTGGATTCTGTTTTAACATCTGTTCCCACTGTTGTGTGAAGCAGTGTCAAAGGCTTTACTGAAGTCTAGGTAGACAACTTCAAAGAGTCAATCCAGTAGGACAATTTCAATGCATTCAGTGGCATTTTTATGAACAAAATATTCTCAAGCTTTGAGATATTGATACATATTTGAGAATGTGATATTTATCATATCAGTGTTTCAAGAATTGTATTTATTTGAAAGTAGCATTCTCAACTTCTGTAAATCCATGGTTGTCTGACTTTAAGCTTCATAAAACCTTGAAGGAGGAAGATCCAAAGACTAATCATGATGAAAAGCAGACAAGTTGACTAGGTATTATGTTTTGGCTAAGTTGATTTTGAAGATTAAATGATAGCTGAGAGACAGGGACGGATGAAGTCTGAAAGAACCAAAAGTCTTACTGAAGATAGGAATTGTGCTGAGGAATTTAATGAATAATGTTTAGGGGGCAGTGTGGACAGGTCAAGATGGCAAACCTACAGGAATCTGAAAAAAACAAAAACCCTCTTTTGCAAAACTGTGAAACCTTGGATGTAGAAAATAAATCCAGGAGCTGGTATAAGAAGCTGAAAGATAATATGAAAAAGAGACAGATCTATCTTAGGAAGGGATTAGGTTTTAGATAGGGTCACAAATGTAATTTTTACCTGTCAATGGATATGATTCAGATCCCTACAAACTCATTTGTCTGACAACATATTAGAGACACATTACTGTAAAAGCAATAAGGACTTTTGAATGTAAAGTTAGATATCTGTGAGATAGACTGTCTTTCCTTCCTCTTACAGAATTCTCTTGGTTAATTCATACAGATTTTTGTTTAAATCTGCAATACAGCAGTACTCTTGTGTGTACTAGAATGGAAAAAAAAACACAACAAAAAACAGCAACAATAAAAAAAACACCCCACCCCAAACCCCTAAAATCCTGAAAGAATAAGCAAGCCACTTTCTCTTAAGTCTTCAACATAATTATACAGCAACAAATGCTCATTGAGTTAGGGGACTTGTAAGAGTTAAATGAGAAGAAATTTAGATAGTGAATAGAAGGCAGCACTGAGTAGTAGCAACTGTTACATATATGAAAAAGACAGAAAACAACTTTATTGGGAAAGAAAGATGAAAGAAGACTTGATTACCCTGTAAGTGTTACGAATATTTATCTTTTATGGAAAGAAGTCACCTACTATGCTTGCTGCTAATACTTAGGTGGTGCATAGTTCTGGCACATTTGCCTGGACTGCATAAAAACAAAAGCTGCATTTTAATGCAGCACTTTGAGAGAGGGCTCTTGCACTCTGTGGAAACTGTTCTGAAAGATCTTCCAGTTCTGTTCTTCTCCCTTGTCTCTGAGGAGCGGTTTCCCAAGGAGTCTTAATAATTGTTGAACAACTGGAAACTTCACTCTTTCCCTGACCCATAGCTCTCAGGACTGTGAACTCCACCAGTGCATAATCACTACAGTACAGGCTGCCTCCCATTTTGACATTACTGATTAGCTCACATGCATCAGTGACCAGCAGGTCCAGTATTGCATCTCCTCTGATAGGCCTGTCTATTACTTGTCTTAATCTTTTGTGCATTTCAGGAGTTTCCTGGGTTGCCTACTTCTCTCTCTGCTTATTTTCTAGCAGATGTCAGGGTTGCTGAAGTCCCCAAGCAGGACAAGAGTCTGTGAGCACAAAGCCTCCCATAGCAGGAGCGTCATGGTAGGGCCAAATGAGCACAAACCCAGATAGACCCTGATGTGTCTAGACATGGTCCCTCTCTCCCCATTCCTTCCTTCAGAAGTCAGGGTAATTCATAAAAGACACATTTTCCTCCCTCCTCTATGTTTTCTTTGCCTTTTTGGTCCTCATTAAACAGCTGGACTACTTAGAAAAAGAGTTTGGAATAAATGCTTTTCAAAATAGTTAATGTCAGACAAAGTGAACTAAGCTAACAGCCTGAAAGTTATTTAAGTCTATTCTTATCTAGAGTAGCTGAAATAATTGACTATCTCAGTTTGAAACTTGATGTACAGTACACTAGAACAATCTAAAATAAGGTAAGACTCATCTGATTGAGAGATTTCTTATAAATTTACTAAGGTCTGCAATATGTATTTTATGGTTCAATGCCTGTGTATGATCTAATGCATATAAATAGGGATAGGGGGGGGTTATTTTCTTTTTGAGAACCTGTTTCCATATATTTTTTTTTCAAAAGGAAGGGTCAAATGCTAGATAAAGGCAACAGAGGAACTGAACATTTTTGGTGTTTAACAATAGACAGTTCTGTAATGAAATTCTCATAATGTTTGATTAACTTTTAATGGTAGCCATGTTATTTTTACCTCTCTCAGCTTTTCTCTAATGAACTTCTGAAAACACAACTGCATTTTCACTCATGCTAATGTCTAACTAAGATGAAAAGTAGCATGACTGATATATACCTGTGCCTAGCTGATTCTTGTCTTCTTCCTTCAGAATCCTGCTCTAATTACTCAATAAGGATGGTTCCCTCAACAACAATGGCAAAGGTCCAATGGCTTTTATATAGTTATTCTTTGATATTATTCAGTGTAAGCAAGTTTACAAGAATCTAGCCTATAAAATGAGAATCACTGACGCCACTCTACTTTTGTATCCTATTGGAAATTTAGTATTGCCCCTTTTCTCAGTATGTAAGTGACAGAACAAACAGTTCCAACTACCACAAAAGCATAAAATAATAGTGTTAAGAATCAGATATGCACAGAAGGAAGATAGAATGGCTGTAATCTAGATGTCGTGGTTAGTACTGAACAAGTGATTCATTTTTACTTCCTATCTTCAATATTTTTGTGCTAGGGAGAATCATAGAATCAACAAGGTTGGAAAAGAACTCAGAGATCATCAAGTCCAACCTCTCACCCAACACCTCATGACAACTAAACCATGGCTTCAAGTGTCACATCCAATCCTTTTCTGAACACCTCCGGGGTGGTGTCTCCACCACCTCCCTGGGCAGCACATTCCAATGGCCAAGAACTCTTTCTGTGAAGAACTTTCTCCTCACCTCAAGCCTAAACTTCCCCTGGCACAGCTTGAGCCTATATCTTCTTGTTCTGATGCTGGTTGCCTGGGAGAAGAGACCAACCCCTGCCTGTCTACAACCTCCCTTCATGTAGTTGTACAGAGCAGTAAGGTCTCCCCTGAGCCTCCCCTTCTCCAGGTTAAGCAAGCCCAGCTCTCTCAGCCTCTCCTCATAGGGCTTGTGCTTGAGACCTCTCCCCAGTCTTGTTGCCCTTCTCTGGACATGTTCAAGAGTCTCAATGTCCTTCTTAAATTGAGAGGCCCAGAACTGGACACAGTACTCAAGATGTGGCCTATTCAGTGCTGAGTACAGGGGCACAATGACTTCCCTGCTCCTGCTGGCCACACTATTTCTGATGCAGGCCAGGATGGCATTTGCCTTCTTGGCCACCTGGGCACACTGCTGGCTAATGTTCAGCCTACTGTCAACCAATTCTCCCATATCCCTTTCTGCCTGGCTGCCCTCCAGCCACTCCAACCCCAGCCTGTAGTGCTGCATGGGGTTGTTGAGACCAATGGGTAGAACCTGGCATTTAGATGTGTTAAATGCCATCATGTTGGACTCTGCCCATCTGTCCAGCATGTCAAGGTCCCTCTCCAGAGCCCTTCAACCCTCTAACAGATCAACACCTGCCCCCAGCTTGGTGTCATCTGCAAATTTACTGATGATGGACTCAATCCACTCATCCAGATCATCAATAAAGATATTGAATAGGATCAGGCCCAGCACTGATCCCCACTACTGACTGGCCACCAGCTGGATGTGGCACCATTCACCACCACTCTCTGGGCTTGGCCCTCCAGCCAGTTCCTAACCCAGCTCAGAGTGTTGCTCTCCAAGCCATGGGCTGACAGCTTGGCCAGGAGTTTGCTGTGGGGGACAGTGTCCAAGGCCTTGCTGAAGTCCAGCTAGACTACATCCACAGCCTTCCCCACATCCACCAGGCGGTCACCTGATCATAGAAGGAGATCAGGTTGGTCAGGCAGAATCTGCTCTTTCTAAATCCATGTTGGCTGGCCCTGGTCCCTTGGGTGTCCTTCAGGTGCGCAGTGATTGCCCCCAAGATGGTCTGCTCCATAATTTTCCCTGGCACTGAGGTCAGGCTGACAGGCCTGGAGTTTCCAGGTTTCTCCATCTGACCCTTCTTGTGGATGGGCATCACATTGGCCAGTTTCCAGTCATCTGGGACCTCTCTGGTGAGCCAGGACTGGTGGAAAATGATGGAGAGCAGCTCGGCCAGCTCATCTGCCAGGTCTCTCAGCACCCTGGGATGGATCCCAACTGGTCCCATGGACTTGTGAGTATCCAAGTGGTTCAGCAAGTCCCTAATTACTTCCTCATGGATTTCAGGGGAATTATACTGCTCCCTGACCCCATCTACCAGTCCAGGAGGCCAGATATCCTGAAGTCCTCCTGCCTTACTGTTGACAATAGAGACAAAGAAGGTATTTGGTACCTCAGCCTTTTCCTCATCTTTAGATACAGTGTTCTCCTCCAGGTCCAATAAAGAGTGGAGGTTCTTCATGCCCTCTTTTTTAGCATTAATATATTTATAAAAATGCTTTTTATTGTCTTTCACAGAATTGGACAGCTTAAGTTCCAACTGGGCCTTTACCTCTCTAATTTTTCTCCTACATGATCTAACAACATCTTTAAACATATCGCATACATTGCTAACTCTGAGGGATTCTAACACCTATCCTAGAGGCATTACAGGTGTCCCATTTATTAGAATATTTTGTACTTATCTCTTGAGTATCTTCTTTCAAAAGGGATGTCTGCTACATTTCTGCAGTATCAATCACTTTGATTAGGGTCTCACTCCACAAACCGAACAGCTTTTCTTCCATGGCAGCTCCATATGTTTGCCGCAGCTGTGGGCTTCCAGGCGGAATGTGTCTGTACTCTGCTCAGAGATTTTGTCTTTGTCAAAGAGGCAGGAAATTATTCCTCTCTGCTTTGATATGCCTTGACATCAAGTGGCTTGAAATCTGTTTGAGAGGTAGAATGCAGATGCCTATAAAAACATATATTAAATTGCATTTGCATTACATTTTCTTAACTATGACTCTGGAAAGTGAACACTACCAAGGTCTGCTCCCACAGCAGTGTTTGAATACCAGATCAAAGAAGTTTTATTGCTGGTAAGATTACTTCTGGGAGATTTTTAACATGGAGCAAATGATAGAATACTACTGTCTGTTGTAGGCTAGCTTCTTAATAGATGTGAACATTAAACATACAGAGTTTTATTTATGTTATTATGGTTTCTGACATGAGAAATTATTTTTGTTCTGTTGATTAATGTTTTGTTATCTTGCACTAAGGCTGTAAGTAGAACTATGTACTACAGTACACAATACAGCAATATAGTAATTCTATTATTACAGTACACTGATTGCAGTGCAAAGAGTGTACCACCTAGGAGATTCACCTTTATTTCAAGAAATAATTGATATTTCCCTGAAGGACACTTTGAAGATCACCAAATCACGGTGGGTTTGTTACATCTAAGAAATACAGAGAACTCAAGTTATTAAAATGTGAAAGAAGCTTGGCCAGCAGATTGAGAGAGGTGATTCTGCCACTCTGCTCTGGTAAGACTGAACCTGCAGTACTGCGTCCAGCTCTGATGCGTTCAATACAGAAAGGACATGGACCTGATGGAGAGGGTCCAGAGGAGGGCCATGAAAATGATCGGGGGACGGAACACCTGTGCTATGAGGACAGGCTGAGAGACCTGGGTTTTTTCATTCTGCAGAAGAGAAGGCTCGGGGACACCTAATAGTGGCCTTCCAGTACTTGAAGGGAGTCTACAAAAAGGATGGAAAGAGACTGTTTATGCAGGCCAGCAGTGATAGGACAAGGGACAATGATTTTAAATTAGAGAAGAGTAGGTTTAGATTGGATCTTAGGAAAAAGTTCTTTACCATGAGAGTGGTTAAGCACTGGAAGGGTTTACCCAAAGAGGTGGTTGAGGCCTCAAGCCTGGAGATATTCAAGGTGAGGCTCAACAGGGCTCAGGGCAACCTGATCTATTTGAGGATGTCCCTGCTGACTGCAGGGGGGTTGGACTAGACGATGTTCCTTCCAACCTGGGTGATTCTTTGATTCTATGTATGTGCACAAAACTCTACACTAGTAAGGAGAGCTGTTGTTTGGTGGTGGGGTTTTTTTTTTTGCATTTCTGATTTTATTTTTTTTTTCATTTTTTCATTTCTGATCAGTGGCTAAGTCTGACAGTAGTCAGTATTGTAAGAACTTTATTAGTCCTAAAAACACATGTGTTTTTTCACCATAGTTTCATAGTTTCATAGTTTCATTCAGGGTTGGAAGGGACCACAAGGATCATCTAGTTCCAACCCCCCTGCCATGGGCAGGGACACCCCACACTAGATCAGGCTGGACAGAGCCTCATCCAGCCTGCTCTTAAACACCCCCAGGGACGGGGCCTCGACCACCTCCCTGGACAACCCATTCCAGGGTTTCACCACTCTCATGGTGAAGAACCTCCTCCTCACATCCAGCCTGAATCTCCCCACCTCCAGCTTCATTCCATTCCCCCTAGTCCTATCACTACCTGATATCCTGAGAAGTCCTTCCCCTGCCTTCCTGTAGGCCCCCTTCAGATACTGGAAGGCGACAATTAGGTCACCTCGGAGCCTTCTCTTCTGCAGACTGTACAGCCCCAACTCCTTCAGTCTGTCCTCATAGGAGAGGTGCTCCAGCCCTCTGATCATCCTCGTGGCCCTTCTCTGGACACGTTCCAGCACCTCCACATCCCTCTTGTAATAGGGGCTCCAGAACTGGACACAGTACTCCAGGTGGGGTCTCACCAGGGCTGAGTAGAGGGGGAGGATCACCTCCCTCGACCTGCTAGCCACACTTCTCCTGATGCAGCCCAGGATCTGATTGGCTTTGCGGGCTGCAAGTGCACACTGAGAGCTCATGTTGAGCTTTTTGTCCACCAGCACCCCCAAGTCTCTCTCCTCAGGGCTAGGCATTGTTGTGTCACTTTTCATTGCATTTGATTTACTGGCTGCCAAGATAAATATGCAATGGATCACTGAATTGTGGTGACCAAGAACCTGATTTGGCATGTCTTAACATAATGAAACATAATAGTGCACGCCGTAGGTGACCGGCATTTTTGATGGCTCTGTGAGGCCACAAATGCAGGTTGACAATTAATGTCATCTGTGGCAACAGATGAGTAAAGGTAATGTATTCAATATACTAAAGATGTTAAAATTGACTTCAATATCAGAATATCTCACTGTTTGCTGATCCTCTACCTCTGCGATTCCACATTGCTACTCTGGTTACAGAAATCCTGCTGCTGGAGACGCAAGTTGTTCCTGACACTGCCAAGTACACTGTTTCTCCTCAGGGTGACTGTAAGTGGTTGAGCTATCATAGCACAGCAGCTTCCTCTTTCCAACCAAAGAAGAAAACCAGAAGGCATGTGAAGGCTCTCAAACATCATGGCAGCAATACAATGTCCCTTACAGGAGCTAAGACTGTCGACATAATAAAACTAGCTCAATGAAAAATCTTATCAAAGTGCAAAATCATTATCTACAATTTCTAATTGATCTACAATTTCTAATTGATGGAAGTAGGTCTTTGTAATTTTTTTTTTTTTTTCACTGCTTCCCATGAAATGTAAATGTTGGCTGAATCTGAAAATACCCCAAATCTTAAAACACTTTTTTTTTTTCTTTGCAGACCTAGTGTACAGAAAGGCACTGAAAACAGAAGATATTTGGATTTTGGTTTTCAATTATCTAATTAAATGTTTAGCCCTTTCACTGGAGGCAGAAATGTTCTGTGCTATTTCAAAGTTAAATTGTTTATTGTTGTTTTGGTAAAAAGGCTTTCTAAAGAAATTTTCTTAGTCATTCTAGAAAGAAAGTTTCTGAGCTACTGGATGAGAATAGGGAAACTAAATTTATTACCTGTATAAAGACCCTTGTCCAAAAAGCACTTACTGAATCACAGAATGCCAGATTGGAAGGGCCCTCAAGGATTGTCTGGTCCAACCTTTCTAGGTGATAGTGTAGTTTAAATTAGATGACCCAGCACTTGTCAAGCAGTCTTAAAGCACTGTAGGGAAATCCACCACTTCTTTTGGGAGATTGCTTCAGTGTCTAACTGTTCTCATTGTGAAAATTTGTCTTCTGGATTCCAATCAAAATCTCCCCAGGAGTAACTTGTACCCACTGTTCCTTGTCTTTTCTATGTGACTCCTTGTGAAAATGGAGTCCCCCTTGTCCTGGTAGCCACCGTTGGTATGTGGTAATAAGGTCTTCCCTAAGCCTTCTCTTGTTAAAGATGAGCAAACTCATTTCTCTCATCCTTTCCTCATATGACAGGTCTTCCAGTCCTCTGGTGATTCTCTTGGCCCTTCTCTGGACACTTTCAAGCCTGTACACATCTATTTTGTACAGCCAGGACCAAAACTGCACGCAGTACTCCAGATGTGGAGTGCTGACTTAAAGCTGACTTAAAGCTGACTTTAGCATTAAAAGTGTGAAAAATTAGCTTTGAAGTGTGATTTCAGAGTGACATCTTGAATGTTTAAATGCTTTTTTGAACAATGTTATAGCTGAAATATTTTTAGTAACTAAATTTGCAGATGCACATATTTAGCTCTATTAAATCTATAAAACTTACCATTTGTGCTCTCTGCTTCTCAGTTGCCCCTTTATGGAATCACAGATTGTTAGGGATTGGTAGCCACCTTGAAAGATCATCCAGTCCAACACCCCTGCCAGAGGAGAATCACCTAATGTAGGTCACATAGGCATGCATCCAGGTGGGTTATTAATGTTTCCAGAGAAGGAGACTCCAAACCTCTTTGGGCAGCCTATTCCAGTGTTCTGTCATCCTCACAGTGAAAAAGCTTTTCCTTATATTTATGTGGAACCTCTTATATTCCAGCTTGCACACATTGCCTCCTTTTCCTATCACTGGACATCACTTAGAAGAGTCTGACTCCATCATCCTGACACTCACCCCCATATTTATAAACATGAATTAGGTCACCCCTCAGGCTCCTCTTCTCCAAGCTGAAAAGCCCCAGCTCCTTCGTAAGGGAGATGTTCCACTCCCTTAATCATCTTTGTGGCTCTGTGCTAGACTCTTTCAAACAGTTCCCTGTCCTTCTTGAACTGAGGGGCCCAGAACTGGACACAATATTCCTAGCTACACACCTTCTAATACACTCCAAGATGCTATTGGCCTTTTTGGCTACAAAGACACATTTCTGGCTCGTGGTCATCCTATCCAGCAGGACCCCAAGATCGCATTCCTCTACACATCTCTCCAGCAGGTCCCCAACCTATAATATGAGGGTTCTCATTCATTTAGATGTGGAATAGCAAATGGAAGGAGTGACAACATGTTGAAAATACCAGAGAGTGGGCAAAAGCCTGTCTGGAATATGGCAAAGTGCTGGTACCTAGTATTACCTTTAGGTTTCTAGGGACTCAGGCCCTGTGCTGAGTCTTCCCACAGTAATTGCAGCCTAACAGTGTTGGATACTGGCTGAAAAGCTAATACAATTTCATGTCCCTTGGGAGGATTAAGTGATTACAGATTTGTGCCAGCTATAATCCAGTTTGTGTTCCAGATTCAAATATTTGAATTCTAGCGAAAATTATATCCCTTCTACGATTGTGACACAAATGATACTGGGAATTAGTATTTTGTAAGTCAGTGGTGATTCTTAGCTTGGTCCTCAAAAGCTAACGTGTTGCCAAGCAGACCTCTTCCCTAAGTCAACTGGAAGAACATTTTTGAAGCAGTAGGCACAGTGTGTCACTTGCTGGTGGAGAATCCCAGCAGCTGTATGATAAACTTTCTCAGAATGTAATTAATGCTTATTTTGACTAGAAGTCACCAGTGCTGAGAAACATATTGCAGTGTGTACAACTAATTGTAGACATCACCACAGAATCTAAATGTTGTCCAGGGATTTTTGCCACTTAAAAATCAAATTACCTGTGTTCTGCTCTAGATGCTGTTAGCTATATATGTTTTAATTGCAGTGAGTCAAAATGTAGTCATAGAGATGAACAAAAAGAGAAAGAATTTTCTGCTAAGTTTTCTGAAATATGGATAGTTTATGGATGTGTATTCAAGTATTATTTTTTTCTTAAATGCAAAAGTAAACTTAATTTATAAGTAAACAGCTCATCTTATCTGTGCACAATCAATCACACATCATCAAACAAAGATGTACTCATTTGAAAAGGTAGGGATCCCATTTTGTAGTAGTTAAGGGTCTTTTAAAGCTTTCCTGACTAGAAGAAACATTGTAGATCTTCATGCACAACAGCTGACTAAGGTGGCTCTTTTTTAGGATTGGGCCAGCCTCTTCTCCTTGGTGTCAAGTGACAGGGCTAGAGGAAATAGTTTCAAGGTGTGCCAAAGGAGGTTTGGGCTGGATGTTAAGAAATATTTCTTCACTGAAAACATTGGAATGGTCTGCCCAGGGCAGTGGTAGAGTTGCTGTCTCTGGCTGTTCAAGCAGCGCTCAGAGACATGGTTTAATTTTCACCCTTCAGTGCTGGGTTGAAGGTTAGATATTAGACTGGATGATCTTAGAGGTCTCTTCCAAAAGGATGTATTAAATTAACTAATGTTTTAATATGTAATATGTTGATCTCTTGGATTTATTGTATATATAAAGCTGGGCTGTACTTTGTAACATAGTATTTGAATGAAACAAACAAAAATCTAAATTAAGACAGACAAGAGTAATGAGGCAAACTGCTTGCAGATTAGAAATCATATGTCCTAGTTTCAGGGATGGTGGTTACCATGAGAACTCCATAGGTCTCAAGCACTTGGATCCTGTATCACTTGATTCAGTGTCTTGGTGATTTTTTATTTCATGTGTTTAAATAAATTCTCAATAGCAGTAATGAATTCTTTCCTTTCTGGCAGGGAATAGTGTGATTCCCTAATATTGATTCTGTTCCCTTGAATATTCAATGCCAAATCATTGGAGGTTTGTTAATAGAAGCATTAACATCTCCAAAAAAGGAAGTGCATTGGGGAGATTATATTTGCTAATAGATTTTTTTTTCCTTCTGTGCTAAATTATATTCTTTCTCTATGAATCTTTGTTAGCACTGCCAATTCAACATCTTTAACCTGATTGTTTCATTTGCACGCTTTGCCTTTGTGATTGAATTACAGCTTGTTTTACTTTACTGTTCATTATTATCAGCTCTCTGCATATGTAATTATGATTTATTACTTAACATTCAATTTACTTTGATGAGTATTTCACTATAAGGTCTTACACAAAGGGAATGATACAGAAAAATATTTTTCTGCTTCTGCAAGCCCTACTCCCTACTGCAAGCCCTTAGCTCAGCCTCTGCAACTTTAGAAAAACTGAATTTGCAAATGAGATATTAATAGTGCAATAATTACAGACAGCTGAAGAACTTGAAAATAAGTTTCAGTTAACATCTGAACTGGTTACATAATCTGTTGGTCACATCACTTATGAGCTGTTTGAAGACGCCCAAACAGAGTTTTTGCGTCCCCTATTTTGTTCTTCCCCCACAGTGTATTAACAAATTCACATCCATCCCTGGAAAGGTGATGGAGCAGCTCATTTTGTAGGTCATCTCTAGGCATATTGAATAAAATAAAGTTATTAGGAGAAGCCAGCGTGGATTTAGCAAGGGAAAGTCATGTTTACCTAATCTGATAGCCTTCTACAATCATGTAACTGAATGGACGGATGCAGGGAAAGCAGGGGATGTTGTCTACCTTGACTTTACTAAAGCTTTTGACACTGTTTCCCTCAATGTCCTAATGGGAAAGCTCAGGAAGTGTAGTTTAGAAGACTGCATGATGAACTAGATCAAGAACTGGCTAAATGACAGAGCCCCGAGTGTCTTGATCAACGGTGCAGAGTTCAGTTGGAGACCCTTAGCTAGTGGTGTTCCCAAGGGATTAGTGCTGGGTCCAGCCTTGTTCAACATGTTCATCTGTGACCTAGTTGAAGAGATGGAGTGTACCCTCAGCAAATCTTTAGCTTCCTATATCACTAACTGAAAGCTCTGTCAGTTGAAGAACTGGACACTGACCAGTGTTTGGACAAACTGGAAGAATTGAGCCAATTACACAGTCACAGAATGTTAGGGATTGAAAGGGACCTCAAAAGATCATCTAGTCCAACTCCCTTGTCAGGGCAGGATCACCTAGAGTAGGTCACACAGGAATGTGTCCAGGCAGGTTTTGAATGTCCCCAGAGGAGACTCCATAACCTCTTTGGGCAGGCTGTTCCAGCGTTTTGTCACCCTCACAGTGATTTTTTTTTTTCCCAATTACTTAATTCAATCTAAAATAATTTTCTGAGCCTCATCATGAGTTGTGGCTTTTTTTTTTTTTTGCCTTTTTTTTTTCTTTTTTTTTTCTTTTTTTTTTTTCTTTTTTTTTCTTTTTTTTTTTTTCTTTTTTTTCCCTTTCTTTTTTTTAAGAAGGTCTTTGTTTAGTATCATTTATTCAAAGTTCTGGAACAAAAAATATTTGTTACCAGGCATGTGAAGAAGAAGCACCTGAAATTCCTTTGTGGAATTGATCTCAAAATAATGTGTGAAAATCATCTCTGGATTTAAGAAATGAAGCTGTCTGGTGTGCTGCCTTCAGACCCAGCTGCAGCAAGCTGGTAGACTTGTAACAGTTTGCTGTAAAACCTGTAAGGTTTAGCAGCATCATTATGTTGAGCTTTCTATATTGACTGCTAATGAGTCACTGTCTACAAGAAACATGCAAAAAAAAAAAGTGAAAACTGATGCTAACTAGGCAGAGCCATTTTGCACCGTAAGAACCCAAATCATTTAAGATGAGGCAGCCAATCCTTGAGATCACTTCTGTTCTAAAATTTGGAAATTTAGTGAACAATGATGTTTTGCACTTTCAAAATGCTAGGGGAAAGTTCATCTTAAACTTTCTCTAGTACAAGCAATAAGTTGCTTGACAAAGGAAATTAGATACTAACTGCCTGAGTTTCTACAGCCGCTCACTAACAAACATGGATTTGTACAATCATTGATTGGAAAGGCCATTTGTGCTATCTATAATTTTGTTACATTCACTATTGATAAAACTCTTTGTGACAGACAAGCAAGTGTCTTGCTTGGGGTTGCTGTGAATGGAAAAACCTTTTTCCTGGTCTTTTAATTTGATCCATATTCTCTCGCTTTTCTTGCTTCTTAAAGCTCCTGTTCTTCCTGTTGTAGTCTGCAGCTTTGCTATAGGTGAGCATCCTCAATTTATTTGCTAAGTGTTGCTCCAGTGATGATTTAGGGATCTTCACTGCAGCAGCAACCAAAAAAAAAAATCCCCAAACAAACCCTGCTTTAACATTTTATATATACTTATCTCAAAACCCCTGGGTATAGTTTGTACCTGTTATTTTGAGCTTATGAGCACTGAGGTGAATGCACCTTGCTGTAGAAAAACTTCCCATTTGGGTGGGGGTGGGGGGAAAGAAACAATCATTCAGTAAAGTCCATGCTTTCATGGATACAAAAATAGTTTGAAACCTTGAATGTTTAAAAAGCAAAACCAAAACCCACCACCTTTCAACAATATTAAATTACATAAGGATTTAGGTGGGGGAGGGGAGGGGAAAGTGCCTTCTTATATTACTGAACATAAATCTGTAGCTAGAAAAATTGTCTTAAATAATGTCTGAATTAAGAGTCTTTCTTTCCTGTTGTTTTTTTTTTTCCTTCTTTTTTTTTTTCCTTTTTTCCCTCCTCCTCTTTTTTCTCATTATTTTTCCCCCTCTTTATTATCTTTTTTTTTTTCCTCATTTCTATTCTTTTTTTTTCTTTAAAACTAATTAATGAATATGGTGTACATTGCAACAGAAGATAAATATACCTACCTACCAACCTACATATATACATCTGTAAGGGAACATTTATATACATTTAAAGAACTAGACACATTTCTTTTCATGGCTATGTGACAGGTTGATGATGGCAGCTTACATAGGAAGATAATATCCTTGGTGTAGAAAACACTGTTCTGTTCTATGACCTCTACTGAGCCATTCTGTGGTGAAGGATAAGCTATTTATTGTGATTGCAGGTGAAATATTTGATCTATCCATGCAGTATTTCTTCTGTAGCTAAAAAGAGAATACAGATTACTTACCCTTTGTTGTATAGCATATTCAGATTTGGGGACTAAAATGCTCAGTGTAAGTAGAAGCATTACATTCACTATCACTTCATTTATAATGAAAAGGTGCATAGTAGCAATTTCAAAGGTTGGTAATGCCTCTATTAAAGCTTTTAGGAGATCAAGGTTTTCATTTGCATACTACCTAACCAATTTTCTACATGGTATTGTAGTGGAATTTTCATGTCACCACATAATACTTAAAAAAAAAAAAAATAGTAAATCTATACTCATTATTTATAATTTTCCCTGCCATTAAAAAAAACCAAGCAATCAAACAAATAAAACCATAACAAAACAAACAGAAACCCACCACCAAACAAACCAAAACCCACCAAAAACCCCAAATCTGTTTCTTGGATGAAAATCTGAAACAAAAAAAAACAACTCTAGTGGCAGTAAGTTAAATACTTAGGAGGAGAGAAAAGACCAAAAGTCAGCAAATGGATGATTTTATTGTTTTTCAGGAATTTCACTTCAGTGTCCATGCCACTTTTAGCTTGAGATAAAAAAGAACCTATTTTTTAATAAGCAACATGCAAGAGGGGCTTTGAAAGTATGAACTCCATTAGGCTTTCCTTTTAAAAAATTGCTTGAAAGGGAAAAAAAACCCACATTTCTCTTTAAAACAGAATTACATCTGAAATCTGTTGTGCATCGTTTTCTGCCTACTTAGAAACTTTTGCAGACTTTAGAAATGTTGCAAAATGCTATGGTACAGTGCAGGACAGTAGTTACACTATTTCAAAGGAGAAAGCAAATGTTCTGCTGGTTTGAATGTTGGTTAGGGGATTACTTTAGAAAACTGTATTAATCTGTGTGTATGTTTATGGGATGGGTGTCATCCCAGGGCTTGTAGGATGTGAATAGTAATTCACTTTTAAATAACTCTATCAGTAGAACAGAACAAGAGGACACAATCTCAAGCTGTGCAGGGGGAAGATCTTGGAAAGAAGTTCTTCACAGAAAGAGATTGCCCATTGGAATGGGCTGCTCAGCAGGGTGGTGAGGTCAACATCCCTGGAGGTGTTAAGAAAAGACTGTATGAGGCACTTAGTGCCATGGTCTGCTTGATTAGTTAGGGTCGAGTGATAGATTGGACTTGATCTTGGAGGTCTCTTGCAACCTGGTTGATTCTGTGTAAATACAGTTAATTTTCAGTGTTTTGTCCAGTCATTTAGCTATTATGCTTGGCTCTGGAACATATTTCTTTTGTCAGCTGAAATGCAATTGATGAGATGCAAGAGCTACAATACCTTTTCATGTTGAAACAATTACATCTGCTGCATAGTTGGAACAGATATAGTGTTATCTAAGACTTTGAGACTTAAGAAAACATCAAACTCTGTTGCTATAGTGACAGACAGAAAGAAAAAAGGAGGCATGAAAGAAAAATGTTTATTTTCAGTAGTTGGAGAAGGACCCAGAGTTATTTTTAGGCTGATGGCATTTAAAAGCACTGTTTAAACTTTTCATCTTAAGGGACCTACAGGAAAGCTGGTGAGAGACTTTTTAGGGTGTCACAGAGTGATAGGACTAGGGGGAATTGAACAAAAATAGCAATGGGTAGATTCAGTTTGGGTGTTAGGAAGTTCTTCACCATGAGGGCAGTGAGATGCTGGAACAGGTTGCCCAGGAAGGTGGTAGAAGCCTCATCCCTGGAGGTTTTTAAGGCCAGGCTGGGTGTGGCTCTCAGCAACCTGATCTAGTGTGAGGTGTCCTTGCCCATGGCAGGGGGGTTGGAACTGGATGATACTTGAGGTGCCTTCCAATCCTGATAATTCCATGATTCTATAAGTTTCTTGAACTTTGTATTTCACAAATTTAAGCCTTGATACTTTGGTAATTAAAGTGCTATTTAAAATGTAATTAATTTTAATAGTGGCTAAGTTAATGCCTGTTTAGATTTCTTTTCCTATCTAGCTAAGTATTTGATGTACTGTAAAGCACAGAATCCCTGTCCAATCTCCCCATTACTTCAATACCAATATGTAGTGCTCTTCAGGTCAGTGAACAAAACAAATGCAATGATAAAATAAAAAAAAAAAAAGAAAGAGAAAAATGGTATAAATAATTTTATATTTTTCTGCTATTGGAAAATTCTGAGATTGCTGACCATATTTCAGCTGGCTAGACAGGTCACTGAAATGTAAAGTGGCAGATACTGCTATACGCTCTGCAGCATTTTGATACTTACACTGCTGAGCAGAGAATACTGCATCCAATTGAGCCTGCAACAGGAGTTAGGAAAACAGAAGGTGTCTCAGGGTGTCTCAGGAATAACACTTTTAATCTTGTGAAAAGTGTTATGGGATACTTAGCGACCCATATGGTTGAAGTGGCCATCAAAGCCATCTTCCTGGTACAAGCATTTACCTCAGTGCTGTTTCTTTGAACAGCTTTTTCTGGTGGACTCAAGAGAAATGCTGTGCCTCCTGTGCATTTAGATAGCATCTCAGCCTTTCTAGCTGCACAGACCCATGAAATCCATCCAGGAACCGATTAAATTTGTCTTGACTTTGGATTTGCAGTGAGAATATGTAAACTGGTTATAGAATAGTCCTGCTTTAGGTTTGAAATTGCATTCAGCCTTGTCTGCATGAAGTTAACCCAAATTGACTAAAGCTGTGAATTCAGAGCACCATAATTAAAGTAGATTAGTGGATTCACATCCTGAATAAATTAAATTAAACCAAATGCAACCCTTTTTAATTCTGAATGAGAGTGTCCAGGCAGTAGTTTAATTTCATTTAAGGGATCCATTTTAAATGTTGCTTCTGATTGATCTTGGTAGGTACCTATGAAAATGAGGCATGCAAAGGTGTATATCTGTATGCGTGGATGAATTTATACAGAATCTCATTGAAATATAACAAAAGTAATAAAATACGACTTCATTCATTTATATTTGCCTTTTCAAGGACCATACTGATTAAATATTCATAGATGTGGTCAAGATAGAAGAGTTCCATATTCCCAAAGGCACTAGGTTTCTAAGAATAATGAAATTTTAAGGTCAAAATGTGTGCTGGAAAACATTACTCCCTTTTTTGTGTGGATCAATCTCATTAAGCTTCCTGCTCCCTTTAGGAGCTATCTTAGTCCACAGAGGTATCATCAGTAATCATCCATGCAGAAAAAAAATAAAAAAATAAAGTAGGACTGTGCACAGTAAGAAAAACAGTCATAAATTAAATAAAGCTCAAAAAAATATGTCATACGCATACTGTTCTTTGCATGAGGCATAATCTGTCCTCAGTGCCACAGCTACATCTTCAAATGATCTGGGGGAAATCAGAGGGGATAAGTAGTTGAGCTATAAGGACAAAATAGACTTCAAGAGTGTTTATAGCCTCCTGTTAATTTTTAATTTCCTGCTTCATTTGCAATATATATTCCCATTTGAGCTTTTACTGCTGAAAATTTACCTTCATTGTGCAAATTGGAAGTCATATTTCCAGCCCAATTGGAAGTGCACTACAATTGTATTTCCTCACTATGATTAATCCTTCATACTTATCTGATGGCATACACAGAAACTGTTATTGCAGTTTCTACTTTCTGAATGAGTTATTTTTGATAATAAGAATTACCTATTTATGCAGAATACTTTTTCAGCTGAAAAAAAAAATCTGAAGAAAACTTTCTATGCTGCATAGCTAAGCTAGTCATGGGGAGTTTAGAGTGAAATCAGTGAATGACTTTATAATATTTTCAATTAAGCTCAATTCAAAGAATCACAGAATGTTAGGGGTAGGAAGGGACCTTGAAAGACCGTCTAGTCCAGCGCTCCTGCTGAAGCAGGATGACTGGAGTAGGTCACACAGGAATGCACTCAGGCAGGTTTAGAATGTCTCCAGAGAAGGAGACTCCTTATTACTCTCTGATGCAACAACTTACAGTCATGAAAAGATGGACATGAGAAATTTATTCTGAAATTGTGCAATTTAAGCAAAAAGCTGGAGATATTTAATGTAAAAAGGGAATATTGTCATATGCAAATTCATGAACTACCAAAAATAAAGTGGATGAAAGAAAGAACATTTTGATTCCTAAAATGTAGTATGTTGTACATCTAAATGGTTTTATCATTAAAAATAACAATGATGTGTAATGTGGGAAGTTTAGCACTCAATAGTCTGAACAATGGGAAAGGTCAGATATCTAATTATGGGGCTTGTCACTGTGGAAGGATTCATAGGAGTGATATTGGTAAAATCTCTTCTGATACTGATTTTTATGACTAATCTCAGTTTTTCCTTTTCGTATTTCCTAATTTCTTCATTGGATAGTAGATCATATTTAGATTTCTTAAGAAAACTGTAATCTCATAATGTTAAATGAAAGTGAGAAATTTATTAATACTTTCCTTTCTAATAAAAGACAATAGCATACCAATCAATTTCTAGTTCTTAGTGCAGTATATTTGTTTTGGAATTATATAAACTGTAGAAGAGAAATGTTAAGCTAAAATGAAATTCTGAAATTTCACCTGGTAATTCTCATTAATGAAATCTTAAAATACCTGCAATAGTCTTCAGAGTCATTTAATCTGGTGTACTCATATTTAATCAGCCGTATTCTCATATGAACTCTGGGTTTGTGTCCAATGTGCTATCTAGAGAATGGTTAAACAATGACAGCAGCAATGTTTAAGCAAATTAGGAAAGGTTGAACACTTAGAAAGATACAGTTCAGTATAACACAGAAGAATTATTTTTTTCCTTTGCCCCATATCCATTTTCACAAGCAGAAATGAAATTAATGTTTAAAAGAAAGATTATGTTAAATAAGCCAAAATTATACCAAACCTTGATGGCATGTGGAGACAGATATTTTCCTAAATAGAAAAAACTAATGATTCCTTAGAGTTCACAGAATACTTGGCTAAAATAAAGGCATTACAGCTAATGTCGTATGTGCTTTGATGAATGAGGGCACTCTAATAGCCCCTGTGAGACAATTGCTAGGTAAAATGATTTGCAGCAGTTTTGTAGTTGCTCTGTCTTGCTAAACAGAGCAGACTGTAGCTGCCCAAGGGATCTAGACAACCCAAAGGTAGTCATATTTTTTCTCCTTATTTTCTCTTTCAGTTCTGACCAAAAAGTGTTCAGATGTACTCAGAGATCTGTTCACTGTAAAGCGACTATGACAGTGTCTCTTTTATTCATTCAAATGAAGCCTAACTCATCTTTTAAACTTTTTTCTTTTCTTTTCTTTTCTCTTTTCTTTTCTTTTCTTTTCTTTTCTTTTCTTTTCTTTTCTTTTCTTTTCTTTTCTTTTCTTTTCTTTTCTTTTCTTTTCTTTTCTTTTCTTTTCTTTTCTTTTCTTTTCTTTTCTTTTCTTTTCTTTTCTTTTCTTTTCTTTTCTTTTCTTTTCTTTTCTTTTCTTTTCTTTTCTTTTCTTTTCTTTTCTTTTCTTTTCTTTTCTTTTCTTTTCTTTTCTTTTTTCTCCTTTCCTTTCCTTTCCTTTCCTTTCCTTTCCTTTCCTTTCCTTTCCTTTCCTTTCCTTTCCTTTCCTTTCCTTTCCTTTCCTTTCCTTTCCTTTCCTTTCCTTTCCTTTCCTTTCCTTTCCTTTCCTTTCCTTTCCCTTCCCTTCCCTTCCCTTCCCTTCCCTTCCCTTCCCTTCCCTTCCCTTCCCTTCCCTTCCCTTCCCTTCCCTTCCCTTCCCTTCCCTTCCCTTCCCTTCCCTTCCCTTCCCTTCCCTTCCCTTCCCTTCCCTTCCCTTCCCTTCCCTTCCCTTCCCTTCCCTTCCCTTCCCTTCCCTTCCCTTTTCCTTTCCCTTTTCCTTTTCCTTTCCCTTTTCCTTTTCCTTTTCCTTTTCCCCTTTTAGCAAGACATCTTCATTGATATCACATTTAGTGGACTGGTTTTCTTCCAAATGCCAGATTGTTTTAATAACTGAAGAAGACTTTTCAGTCTTAAAGTTCTATCATCTGCCTGGATGAGTTCCTGTGTAATCTGGCATAGGTGATCCTTCTCTGGCAGGGGGGTTGGACTGGATGATATCTCAAGGTCCCTTTCAGCCCCTAACGTTCTGTGATTCTGCATATAAGTTCTTGCAGATGCAATACAATCACTTAAAGTGGTAAAAATAACATAAATTCTAAGAAGAAACGCAGGGTAGATTTCAGCTGAGAAAGTTGAAGAAGTTTTTGTGTTGTGGACAAAGGTCATTTATGCAAAGTGTATTCTGTTTGAGGAGAAAAAAAGGCTGATTTCACCACAGCACCTTAACAGTTTCATTGCTGGCTGGGCAAGCAATGTTGATAAAGTCTGTAGGATATTTATTTCTAGCTCTGTTAAAACAAAAATGGACTTACTGTGATACTGTGGTATCTGTGGTAAAAACAAAGCTATCGCCTTGCCCTTTAGAAAAGGTCAGGCACAACATTTCCTATGATTCCTGGCAAACATCCAGAGCAAGAAAGGGTGAAGGAAACATTCAGAGTGAATATGGAATGCACATGCAGAAGCAGTATGTCAGCATGGTTGTGTGACCAGGTTAAGATATAATCATGCAAAGAGCCATAAAGACAATTATGTGATGATGAGTGCATTTGGCACTCCAGGTTTCAAAAAAGTGAGAAGAATGGAATTATTTTCAGGATTAAAATTATAGTTCCTCTGCTTCCCAGAATCACACAGAATTACAGAATGTTAGGGGCTGGAATGGACCTCGATAAGATCATCTAGTCCACCCCCCCTTCCAAAGCAGGATAATCTATACCAGGTCAAACAGGAATTCATTAAGGAGGGTTTTGAGTATCTCCAGAGAGGGAGACTCCACAAACTCCCTGGGCAGCCTGTTCCAGGGTTCTGTCACTCTCACAGTGAAATAATTCTTCCTTTTGTTTCCATGGAAATTCCTATGCTTCAACTTCCACCCATTGCCCCTTGTCCTGTCACGGGGCATCACCGAGAAGAGCCTGGCTCCATCCTCTTGGTACTCATCCTTTATATATTTATAAATATTAATGAGGTCACACCTCCATCTCCTCTTCTCCAAGCTGAAGAGCCCCAGCATTCTCAGTCTTTCCTCATAAGGAAAATGTTCCACTCCCTTAATAACTTTTGTGGCTCTGCTCTGGACTCTCTCAAGCAGTTCCCTGTCCTTCCTGCACTGAGTGGCCCAGAACTGGACACAGTATCCCAGCTTGAAATACAAGAAGGATGGTTCACTTTGCTATTTGTCAGGGATTTTTGGTAATTATTTTTTTAAGATCAGCATAGTTTTCCCAGCACACACACACACACGCACACACGCACACACTCCCATGTATATCACTGCTGATCACTCCCATTTCATGCATCTTGGGCATACTTTAACTGGTACTAAATGAGTGGGAACTGTGAGATTTTGCAGTAATTTAATTGCTATTTCTGTGAGCTTCAAATGAACCAGCAACCAAGGAAATAGCTCTTCTACATGCCTTAAACAGTTTAATGCACTTTTATGTGCTTTACCTAGCAAGGGGAAATTTAATTCCAGGCTTATGACTTTGCTGAACTGAGATGAATACATATGTGTGTGTGTGTGTGTGTGTATGTATATATGTTTTATCAACAGTGACAACTTTTCATATGTCTTGAAATCTTTTCATATCCTTTCAGTTTTAATGAGAACTACTGAAAACAAAGAAGTTGTCCAATGACATTTATGTTTTTCCTCTCAGTGTAAAGAACTGATTATCAAGTGTGATTTTCTATTGTGTTTTAGTTTTTGCCTAATTTAATTACTGGTGAATCCAGTTCTCTGTTTAATGTGATTCAATGTGAGTGAACCAAGTTTGTATTTGTATTAATAATAGCATTTGTATTAATAATTTGTATTAATAATAGTGTCATTTCCACATTTGAATGCTGATCTGTCTTTGCTAATTAGGGTAGGTAAGAGGATGATTCTGTTGGTGATTATAAAGCAGTGCTTTGGGAACTCATTGTAGAGAGGAGCAGTCAAAGGGAGTCCAAAGGTGATCAAGTGACAGACTTATTTCTCAGATGTTGCTGCTGACACTACACTGCTGCAGCAGTCTTGCACTGTACAAGCTGTGGTTCTATATGCACTCCAGTAGCCACAGGGCAGGAGTCATCAAGAGCTATTTTAATCAAAGTGATTGAAACATGAAAGAAGGGCAAGGTCTGAGCTTGAAGAATCTACTTTATTCCATCTCACTGTTTGCCAAGGATACTGATTGCCCAAAGCCATACTCTTATAGGTCAGCAGGGCCATTTTGGTGGTGTCATCCTCCTAGTTCTATAAACATTGTATTAAACTGTACAGTTTTATCTTCCCTGACCACCTCACCTCCGATACCTACTGCTACATTACAAAAGCCCAATGAAAACACATACAATTCAGGGTTTTTAAACATGTTTTTAAATGTATCCAAGAAACAAGTAACAGTACTAATGATATGCATTATACAATGCTAAATCTAAAACCCATTGGACAAGTCAGAATGTTTTATTATATCTTGTTTCAGCATTTTTCTATTAACACTGTTTGCTTTGTTTTTTATTTCTTTTTATTTCTTATGTCACAATTCAACCATTACTTTTATTCTGTTTTGAAATTGTCATGATAAGAATGTTTTATTTTAAAGAATGTTTAATTTCTGTGTAATTTTAGAAAGGGTTAGGTGTCTATAACATTCTTTCTTTATAAATTCTTTTGAAAAGATTTCATGAAGGTTGTTCATTATAGAATGCTAAGCTGGTGTATTTCTTCAGCAATAAGGTACTTATCATGGCCTTAAGTTACTTATTGTGGCCTTCCAGTATCTGAAGGGGGCCTGCAAGAAAGCTGGTGAGGGACTTCTTGAGATGCTGGGTAGTGATAGGATGAAGAGGAATGGAGATTCAGGGGCAATAGACGGGAATGGGTAGATTCAGATTGGATGTTAGGAAGAAGTTCTTCACCATGAGCGTGGTGAGATACTGGAACAGGTTGCCCAGGGAGGTGGTGGGAGCCCCATCCCTGGAAATTTTTAAGGCCAGGCTGGATAAGGCTCTGAGCAACTGGATCTAGTGTGAGATGTCCCTGCCCATGGCAGGGGGATTGGAACTGGATGATCCTTGACGTCCCTTCGAACCCTCACAATTCTATGATTCTATATAAAAACTCGCATGCTGAAATTCCCTTCAACATAGATTGCGTTATTTATTGCTGAACTTCATCTTTATTTCAGTAGTACATTCAAAATTGGATGAAAGTAGCATAACATGAATTTTCTTTTCAGGATAGCTTGTTTTGGGGTTTTTTATGTCATGTGGTCCAGATTTAGCAATTCACTGTTCTGCTGTGACTGAATCAGATCTGATGATTTTGAGGTAGTAATATAAAATTGTTCATTTTTTCCCATGGTGAGCTGGAAAGAGGTATTAAGGAAAATAGAAAAAGTTTAGTTAGCCTCCATGAGAAATAACTTTATGTGAAGCACAATGGGGGAATAGACAGTTTAAGGTGGTTGGTAAGTTTGTATGATAGGATTTCATTTTTCTGTGTTTCATGAAAGTATGGAAGGGAGACTGTAAAAGTAAATGAAGTAAATAGCACTGCATGCAGACCTTTTATGACTGTTAAATCCTTGCTGGTTTTAATACACATTATATATGCCAAAATCTTCTCAGGCAGTAGCTTGTCTAAGGAACAAGCTGAATAAAAATCGGTGCAGAACTGTACCAAGAAGAAAAGAGCTGATAAGAAACTAGGTATCTTGGAACTCTAAAGTGATCTCTAAGGCTTTGGTTGGATTTTGAAAAGTACCTCAGCTGCACAAAGGAGATTTTGGAAGACTAACAGTGAGGATATTAGACTTCTGGTATGAACTCCTTAAAAAAAAAAAAAAAAGGAAAAATGACTGGTGGGAGTTCATGTGCTGAAATTAAGCTGGGAACCTCTGTTCAGAGCAGAATTCTCTTGAATAGTGAAATCACTAATTTCATTTGGTCCTTTAAAGTATAGTTAAATACACTTTCAACAGTGAGTACAATCTTTCATATGACCAAAATACTTCAGAAATACTTCTCAGAAAGCACCTCTTGGTGAAATTGCTTATATTTGTCATGTGTAAACTGCATCTGCAAGGGGAAAAGAAAACCAAAAAAAAAAAAACAAAACAGAGAGAGAAGAGAAAAAATATACAAAATATATATATAGTGGTGT
Source organism: Melanerpes formicivorus (assembly GCF_026170545.1). NCBI lineage: Eukaryota > Metazoa > Chordata > Aves > Piciformes > Picidae > Melanerpes > Melanerpes formicivorus. Next base: position 457,439 of record NW_027142505.1, read on the forward strand.
AAACTTTCCTCTAAAGTTTTCTTTTGTTTCCTGTGGGACTTTTTAGCTTCATTTTTTGTTTGGTTGTTTGGTTGGTGTTGTGGTTTTCTTTACCTTGCAGTAGTTTCAAATGCCAATTAATATAAAGCTCCTGAAAGGTTCCAGGCAGGTGGCAGTCCAAGATGACTTCTCCTGTTTCCCAAAACAAGTTCATCTGTGGCTGTCAGGGAGAGAATTTACCTTTCTAACGCTCCTTAAATGGGCCAAAGGGAGTTCCCTCTTAGGATAATTCAAAATAGTACCTTTTTCATTCTGTTCTCAGCCTCACTACAGAGCCTACAAATATGGACCTTTTGTCTGGCTGATGACTGCTTTAGGCCTCATCAGAGCCACACCAGAATACGAATCACATCTCCCTCGTATAGCTTTTTTTCTAGCCCATTTTATATATAACTTATTTGAGGGAAATTCTCCTTCTTGACAGTTAGCAGTTAAAAAGAAACAAACAAAAAATGTTCCCTTAAAGAAATATTTCCTTTTTCTTTTTATTACTGCAATTCTAGATACTTCTGTTATTTCTGTGGCATTTACTAGTGCCACTGCTGCACTATTCTTACTATCCTGCCACTAATCTTGCTGTATCTATCTATCTTCTAACCTAGCATTGCCGAGCAGAAATTTCTCTTTCTAAAAGCTCTTCCCTCTCCATGCTTCATTTTGCAAACAGCTGATGGAAAATACAGCATTTGTTTGTTCAGACCTTTAGTCTTCTTTTTGTTTCTGTTTCAAGTTGATGGCTTTATATTGTTTTTGCATTGCTTTGTTTTTCTATCTTCCATTTAGGTAGCATTCAAACATGATATTTAAGGGGAACATAGATACAGAGCCTGAAAGTGGACCCTTTTGTAATGTCAGAGTGTGGTGGGTTTAGGAATTACCCCCCAACATAAATTTGGAGAATTACCCCTAGAATAAATCACCAGACTAGCTCAGAAGGTTTGGAAGCAAATGAAGCTACATCTACAAGAAAACTAAAATGTAGAAATATGAAATGCAATGAGTATGCACAAAAGATATTTGCATATATTTACAATTTATAAACGACACAAAGACCCCTCAGGACAGGCCAGGGGGATACCAACAGCCTCCTCCTTCCCCCTCTACTTATCCACAACAAGGAACACAGCCAAGGTCAGCAAAGCCAAGCAAAACCACAAACTAGTGGCAGATAGAATGAAGGAGCAAAATGAGACAGAAATGTTTATGCAACTACTTTTTATCCCTATTAACAAGCCAATGGATTATATAGGCCTTATCATTATTTTTCTTCTGTATCCAATGGTAATTTTATTTATTTTCTTCTATTTTCTACTCAAAGTCTGTGGAATTTTCCTGAGCATCAGCCTGTAACACAGAGACAGAGTCAAGTCTAGGAATTTGCTGCAAAAAGTTGTCATGTGTTCTTCTTTGAGTATTTTGAGTATTGTTCTGCCACTTGTCTTCTCATTAATTTGTAGGCCATTACCACATGATAGACTTTCTTTCTAGTAACAGAAACATAGTTACAATGTAAGAGGTCAAATTAAGAAAGCAACATTGGATGAGATGGATGGGCAAGAATTTTTCAAGTTTATTTTTCACTGGAAAATATCATTAATTTGAAAAGCCCTTTCATATTTAACTTGCATCTCAAATCACCATTTTTAAGACTTAAAGTCACAAAAATGGAATTTTAATTTTGAAAATGAAGACTGGATTTTCATCCACAACACATTTAACTTGGTAATACAGTTAGAATCATTGAATCATAGAATTGTTAGGGATGGAAGAGACCTCACAGGCAGGAATACTAGTCACACTAGATCACACTAGATCAGGTTGCTCAGAGCCACATCCAGCCAGTTATTGTATGCTTAAAAATTGTATGCTTAAAAAAACCACAAGAAAATGTAAATCTTAAAGTATCTGTGTGAAACTCTTCTGAGTTTTAGTAACAGAAAATGCATTTTATTTCTTCATTTTGTTTTACTACAGTTTGCCATAATTGAATCATGGAATCATAGAATCAATAAGGTTGGAAAAGACCTCAGAGATCATCAAGTCCAACCTATCACCCAGTACCTCATGACTAACTAAACCATGGATTCAAATGCCATGTCCAATCCTTTTTTTGAATAATTCCAGGGATGGTGACTCCACCACCTCCCCAGGCAGCCCATTCCAATGGCCAATAATCATTCTGTGAAGAACTTTCTCCTCACTTCGAGCCTGATATCACGCTCTTTTAGCATAGACAACTTTGCCAGCCTTGTTGGTTAGGATGTTATGAATGTCTGCAAGACAAAAGAAGAGCTAAGAAGATGAAATACTAGGTTAGTTTTTGCTGTGCAATCTCTGTAACCAAAACATTATAAAACAAGTAACATCATAAATCACAGCAGATCTCTTTGTAAAAGGTCTATGAAGCTTGCTTAGAGTTTACAAACAAGTATTTTAGAAATCACATTTATCAGAAAACTTTGGATTACACTCTGTATGTTAAGATTTGTTCTGTTGTTAGTATAAGAAAAATGTGGTGTTTGAGTAAGTTTGCCATAATGAATCGTGTTAAAATAGGGTTCATGTCTTCTGACGATGCTGTTCCTGGTATATTGTACCCTGAAAAGCTAAACCAAAAATGAAACATTTTACCTCATCAAGCAGCCTTTGACCTCTAATGGAATGCTTGCTTGCTTGTTTGCTTCCTTCCTTCTTTCTCTCTTTCTCTCTCTTTCTTTCTCTCTTTCTCTCTTTCACTCTCTCTCCTTTTTCTCTTTATCCCTCTCTCTTGTCTCTCTTTCATTCTCTCTCTTTCTCTCTCTCTTTCTTTCTCTCTCTCTTTCTCTATCTTTCTCTATTTCTCTCTATATATTTCTTTCTCTCTCATTTTCTTTGGAAAAAAAAACCAAAAAAACAACATACAAGCAAATCTAGGAAAACACATAGGATGCACAGAGTCCACTCACATTTATGTGAAATGCTTTTCCTACCCTGGATATTTGCTTTTGGCATGTTCTGTTTCTGCTTTGCTTACCAAGACTGGAATACCTGGTGAATCTTCTGCTAGGCTGCAAAGCAATGGTCTCAGTGAAGAGGTGACTCTGGAAGGTCTTTGACAAGGTCATAAAATGGTTCAAAAGTGCTTGCCAGTAGTGTGTGTATGTGAATGTTTTTTTAAAAGAGGAAAAATATAGAACTTTTACCTATATATCATCTGTATCTATAACTGAAATATCTAAATAACTAAAAGCCTCCCTTAATTATTTGGCAGTGACATTATACAAATTTGAGCCAAAAAGATGACAAGTTAAAAGGGGAATCAGAATTTGAAGAAAACTTGAACTGATAGAAATCATATCAAAAAAGGAAAATACTTATGTTCAAGAGTCTCCTAGAAACAGAAATACATAATTATTGTACCTGATAAATTAATTTATCTCCTGTTAGTTCCCTTCTAGCTACAGTTTTGCAAGATAGTTGGTTCTTTGTCCAGCTGTACAGGTGGGTGCCAATATCTGGAATAATCCCCATCCCCATGTATACAGCAAAAGCTCTTTTCACCTCCAACACGAAAATGGTGCCTGCCATTCTTACCATCATGTTAGTAAGGAACTGAGAGCCTTGTCTTTTTCTTGAATGATTGATCTTTGGAGTTACTGTTCTTTATTTTCCCACTTACTCACTAGTCACAATTGCAGACTTTCTCAGATGAATCTAAGGGGTGCTTAGTGGTTTACTTGGTTACAAGGCATAATAATTCAATGTTTATCATGTAATAAAGTGCCTTGCAGCACCCTTCAAAAATAGATATCTCTTGCCATATGAAGAAATTATAACACTAACTTCATAATATTCCCCTCTAATCACTTCTACAGCATATTGTGGATTAAAATGCTTTAAAAAGCCTGTAATTTTAACAATTATTTTAAATGCTGTTGACAATAAAAATGGCTCAGTCATGTCCTTCACACTTAGAGGGGAAGAAGTTGCTAAATTTAAACTTCTAAAAACTAGAATATGAAATATTCAGGCAAGCACAATTTTATTCTGTAAAACTTTGTATGTGGACTGGCTTCTTTCCCCTTCATTGATATTGCTCAATTACTTTTGTTCTTTCTTATGCACTCTGAGCACATCTTCATGGCCATGCAAGTTCATAATTCTTTTCTTCCCAGGGCACTATTTGTACCTCACTTCGGGCAACACAAATATAGATCTCCAAGAACACAATATTAGGGAAAATACTGCTCCTTCCCCTTTGTCCTCTGGAACTGATACTGGGAGCAAGAAGAGCTTTGAATGTTAACAAGCTGCCAGTGGATGACAGGTTCTTCATCTCTTGCAGCCTTCATATCAGAACGATAGGCTGTCAGAAAGTGGTGAGTTTAACACATACAAGCGATAATAATTGAATAGCCTGTGGTGAGGCATAGGATGAACTAGTTGTGCTTTCCTGCTAGAAAAAGTAACAAAGCAATGTGAAAAACACGAAAGGAAATACAAGGAAAAGGCAGTCTTCTGTAAACTGATAATAACATGTATTATAGATGTGTTACTCTTGAGCTGAAAACGTGATGGGCTTGCTAGAGACAGAGTAGAAGAGCTTTTGATGCACTTGATGCCAACCCATATTAAGGAAGTATATGTGGCCTAGAATAGTGATGGGTACTATAATACAAGGATCTTACCGTGAAGACTGATGTTATCCAGGATTTAGTGAGCACTGAATATACTCTCTTTTTCTCTCTCTCTATTTATATATACGCAGATATATATATATACGCAGGTACATATACACACACACACATATACATTTATTTATTTATTTATAATAAAAATATTAAGTCCTGGCAGAACTTCCAGTATGGTAGTGGAAGAATATTTGCATTTAACTATGAGTGGTTTATCTGAGGTTTTGTAGGCCAAATGCAATCAGGAACAAGCCTGAAGTTTAGGATGTCATCCTAAAATGCTTGTGCATTCCATGCTGGACTTAATCCACAGTAAATGTCAGATGATTCTTCAGATTTCAGGAAAGTTGAGGCCCTAGGCAAATTAACGGAGAAATTTCAACTTCCCTTGCTATTGTCACTTCAGAAATAGATTGTGCATAGGAGTGGGTGAGTAACTTCAACGTCACAACAGTTTTACTGTATTGAATTAGAATGTAATAAAAATACTGTGATTATATGACTGGGTGGGGTGGGGGTGAGGGGTTGGAAATAGATGGGGGTTGTTTAGCCTGAAGAAGGAGGCTCAGGGGAGACCTTATTTCTCTCTACAACTTCCTGAAAGGAGGTCGTAGACAGGTGAGGGTTGGTCTCTTCTCCCAGGCAACCAGCAACAGAACAAGAGGACACAGTCTCAAGCTGTGCAGGGGGAAATTTAGATTGGAGGTGAGGAGAAAGTTCTTCCCAGAATCAGTAATTGGCCATTTGAATGTGCTTCCCAGGTAGTTGGTGGAGTCACTGTCCCCTGAAGGTGTTCAGAAAAGGATTGGACATGGCACTTGAAGCCATGGTTTAGTTAGTCATGAGGTGTTAGGTATTAGGTAATAGGTTGGACTTGATGATCTCTGAAGTCATTTCCAACCTGGTTGATGCTATGACGTTTGGAGGTCCCTTCCAGCCCTGACCATTCTATGGTTCCAGGATTCTATGATATAGCTATTAGTATTCCATTGTTACACACTTTTTTAAAAGAGGTGAAGCGAAATGTTGCCATTATTGATGTGTTTCAATCTGTACTATTTTTAAATTAACTCTTTCAAAATCTTACTGAAATGTAGATAGTTTAGGAACCTATACTGTGTGGAAAGCAAAATATTGGAGTGGATCAGATCAGCACCAGTGTATGCTGAATTTTAAAATAATTACTCAACATCATTTTGGGACTATGTGTCAATACAGATACTTATGTTTCTCCAGCAGGAAATTGTATTTGCTTGTCATTAGCATATATGAGTTACCACAGAGCTTCATTGCATATCTGCCAATTTTGGCAATAGGGACGAAGAATCATTTTTATCCAAGAGCAGCTTGAAGTAGAAAAAAATCTCAGTCATCATAATACCTGTTCTCAGAGTTCCACTCTTCTCTGAGAACTTGCAGCTGTGAACTTGTAGATGAGATCCTTGCTACAGTTCTTTGAACTTTGCCTCTCTTTCTGTCTTTCATATGAGTAATGTACAAAACCTATATTGATGTCGAGTGATTTCTGCTTGTCACAACAGAAATTATAGTGTGCTCTTTCAAAATTATACTGATTTTTATAAACACAGTTTACAAAATTCTCCCTTATCTTTGTGGCAGAAATCAAGGACACTGTCACTTCTTCACCACTATCATTAGCAATTCTGGGGAAAATAAGTAAATAAATAAATAAATAAATAATCCCAGCTGTTATACAGAGCACCATAATTTTACACAAGAAAAAACACCAGTACTCTACCCATAAGTGAACCAAGGTAGAAGAGACTGAGAATTTATCTCAGGGATCTAAATTAAATTTGCCAGCTGGCAATAATCACTTTACAGGGCCTTATATACGTGTGTGTGGTGTCTGGAGAGAAACTGTTCACAAAGGCCTGTAGTGATAGGAGGAGGTGCAACAGTTTCAACCTAGAGAAAAGTAGATTGGATGTTAGGAACAAGTTCTTTACCATGATGGATGGTGGAACACTTGAACAGGTTGCCCAGGGAGGTGGTTGAGGCCCCATTCCTGGAGATATTGAAAGTCAGACTTAACAGGGCTCTGGGGAACATGACCTATTTAAGTTGAATAATAAATACTACACTGATTATTTACATAATAAATAAATAAATAAATAAATAAATATTTATCAGTATTTTTTCAAAGCTCTGTGGTTATTTTACAGCCCCTTAGTATTGGCATAGTAACAAAATATGTCTGAAGAATGGCAACTAATTTCAGATATGGTAATGCTATATAACAATATATAGTAAAATAACGACAAATATTCTTTCCCCCTTTATTGTTCAATGTGTTTGTCCATTGAAGAAAGCCCTTCAGAACTTTCTGCTGGTTTTCCTCTATCCATAGACATTTATCTTGTTTGAGATGGCATAAACTACATCTGAGTTAGCTCAGTGAATGACAAGCTCTCATTTTTACAGCCCTTGTGGTTGGTGCCCTTACCTCTGCTAAAATGGTAGCATAAATAGTGCTTTCCATTTGTGCTGGTGGGGAGAAGGACATTCAGTACAATAAAGTGCTGCTTTTATTTTGAAATCACAGGAAGTTCTGGGAGTTTCTTAAAAAAATTAAAGACACTTCCCTAGAGAAAATTTGTTACAACTGAATATAAACCAACTTTCTGAAGAGAATGAGTCATGAACCAAACTGGAGACATGCATTTTAGTAGGTATACCAGGTTGGAAAAGACCTTCAAGATTGAGCCCAACCTATCACCCAACACTATCTAATCAACTAAACTGTGGCACCAAGCACCTCATCCACTCTCTTAAACACCTTCATTGATGGTGACTCCACCACCTCCCTGTGCAGCCCATTCCAATGGCCAATCAAACTTTCTGTGAAGAATTTCTTCCTAACATCCAGCCTAAACCTCCCCTGGCACTGCACTTCATGCAAGTGATGGAAACAATTTTCTTTGCTTTTACTTTTGATAAGCTTTAATTCCATTCTGTTAAACACCAAAGTGTTTGATTATTTGTTGGTACAGAATCAGAAAACAAAATGATCAAGAAAGTTTCACTCATTATAAAATGTTACTCCTACCACAACCCTCACAAAGTATATAAAATGTTGCATCATCTGATGTATTAGCTTTACTTTGAGAACTCATCAGGGTTATTCTTATTTGCATATCCAAGAGCTTCTGACTAGTGTATAAGCCATGTGCCTTAAGAGCACACATGATGGTGTAAGCTGAAGGGTACCATGAAGGACTCACTCATCTCTTTATCTCCTAGAAAGTATGGGAATCTCATTGCTATTCTTTACCCTGTTAGAGTTCAGTGGTCACTTTCCCTTTTATGTTTTAACTTTTTTTTCTAGACAGTTATATTTATTTACTTTGTTGTCTTTTATGTAGTTGAGCTGTCCTTTTCTCTAACTCAAGTCAAAGGCCAAATACTTTGTGGCTCTTTTTCTGCAGATGTACAGGATTCAGTCCCAGTGAATTCTTGGTGCTTATAATATTCAAATCAATAAAGGAGCACAACATTATGTCAGATATTCTATTTTCATTTCATTTCCTGATCAGTTGCAAAATTGTTCATTCTTCTCTTGATTCAAAAATTTGAAAATACAAATTCCAAAAGGTATTTCTCCTGGGACAAAAAGTAATTTTCTTGTTATTTCTTTTGTGGTTTGAGCAATCAAGTGAAAACTCAGGCATCAGCACACTTTGATGGCTTTCACTGTATCTGCACGCTAATGCATTTGGTTACTGCAGAAGAGTTAGTGTTTGTGCCCAGGGTGAGCTAGAAAATTAATTTGTGAAGGCATGTTTTCCTTTATTTCCCAGAAAACATGTTATCAGTGTGTGGTGTTCCTCTGTAACTTACAGGAGTAAGCAGAATGGTGAAAATTGGGGGAAATTGTTGATTTATTGATTACTTATTATGTTAGACTATGGATTCATTTACAGTTTCTTTTCTAAAACCATAGATCATTGACTAAATATATTTCATCTATATTTAAAGGTGAGGTGTCAATCCTAACCTTATCCAATAACTACAAGATATTTATTGTATTAGGTAGGTTGAGTTACGAAATAATGGATTCTGTATTCAACATAGAAATTTCACTATGCCTTATGCTCTTCTAATTATTTTGTGGGGAAAAAAATGTTTACTAACATTTTTTCCTCATTTTATTGTAGGATTTTCTTTAAAGTATAAATATAATGCTCAGATTCAGAAGCGTGAGTTGACATTTCAGCAAGTAATGATTATTACTTTTTTTCACATAAGCAGGTCACCTCATTCATTTGAGCAGCAAACATTATTATTCAGAGGGGCTATATTTCCCAAGGCCAGTTTCTTATTAGGAGTACTTGGAAACTTGTTAAAACTTACAAGGCAATACAATTTTTCCGCCACAAAGACCTAAAGGCCAGACTGAGGTTAGCATAAATAAAGCTTCTGATGTCTAAGCAAATCATGATAGATTTGCATACAGATTAAACTTAAAATTAATGCAGTTTATTTATTCAAAGAAAAGTGAAATAAATTAAAATACAATCCAAAAGGACATCACTGAAATAAAAATAAATCAATGTTTCTCCTCTTTGCAGTATCTAGTGTGAAAATCACCATTTAGAAGAAAAAAACCCTGTTAATTTGTAGGAAAATAGCCACCATCACTTCTGACCACGACCACCACCAATAAGATGAGGTAGAACTGATAACTAAATTATATTTCCTTTAAGAACACTTGAAACATTTCTAAACCTGGATAGAAATTATTAAATATTTCCTTCAGTAATATCTTCTTGAGTTGATTGGGGTTTTGTCATGTGCTTTGGAAGTGGGATTTAACATTCTATTTTGTGTGATACTGTGTCCTGTGGAATAGAACCATATAAATATGTGACACAGCAAACTCATAGCAGGGATGCAAAGCAGTTACACTACTGTCTTCTATGATAGCATATTGTAAAAAAGTATGGTGTGTCTTCCAATGCTACTACAGAACAAATCCTCCACTGCTGTTCTTACAGTACATGTCCGTGAAGCTTGGGACAAATTATTAATGAAAGAGCACTTTCCTGAAACTTCCACGTCAGAAAGGATTGAGCTTGTTGTATTATCCGTTGGATGAACTCATGGTGGTTTCTGCCTTAGTTTTGTGGGCAAAATATTGACCAAAGAACAAAATTTGTGGTAAAGCTGATACAATTATTATAGTGGTTCCCTGGAGCAGTTATGGACTGTTATATAATTCTGTGCAGCTGCTAGAACTTTAAAATAAATGTGAGTTTGAAGACTCTGTCTTAAAACAATCAAAAATCCACTGGAGTTCTTAAAAATACCTGTGAGGGAGGAAACAAAGAGGTAGAATATCTAGTATCAATTGGAGAGTCACTGAATGAGTTCTTTCTATAATCTCATTATTATCTATTTAATATGTCAATTTTTCAAGGAGGTGATGTAAACCAGTGAGAGATATTTTGATAAGGTACATTACTTGCTTTGTAGTCAATATACATAAATGGTATTCAAGGTCAGGTCTTTTTTCCTGTCATTGAAATAGAATAGTTACGAAGTTACAAAGTCTGTCAAATAATATTCCAATATTGCCCACTACATTTAATGAGTTCATCTTGCATAAGGGCTATTAGGGAGCAGTTAATTTGCCTTAACATATGCATTTAATATTACATTAGACACTTCTTAGTGTCTTTTCTTGTCTCCAGTTGCCTGCTGAGAAGTGCTCTTACTACAGTCTGTATCTACCAGATACCTTAGCAAATTTAAACAGCATCAAATATGCCTAACCTGTGCAATAGCATCTGAACTTCGTCCCTTAGATTCATCCTAGTGTTGTGGAATCATAGAATGATCTGGGCTGGAAGGGACCTCCAAAGGTCGTATAGTCCAACCCCCCTTGCAGTCAGCAGGGATATCCTCAACTAGATCAAGCCTCACCTTGAATATCTCCAGGGAAGGGGCCTCAAGCACCTCCCTGGGCAACCTGTTCCAGTGTTCCACCACCCTCACAGTAAAGAACTTGTTCCTAAATCCAATATAAATCTGCTCTTCTCTAGTTTTAAGCCATTGCCCCACATCCTGTCGTGGTGATTGTGTAACAAACTTTGTTGCTTTAGATAAATCCCTGGGATTCCTAGTGAAAGACAGTAAAATACAACTAAATGATAGACTCTGGTCACTTATGTTTCAGGGAGACTTAATATTATATGGCCAAGATAATGATTTTTTTTTTTTTTTTTCCCAAAGTGAGTTTTGATCAAAACAGTGAATGCAAGACAGAGGAAAGGCTGAATTTTACAGTAATGGATTTTTTTAAATTGGATCTTTTAAAAAGGATTTTAGGCTGAGTCATGAAGAATTAAGGCCTTTAATTCAAACACCAGTTAGTTTAAGGCTAATTTGAAATGTATATATGCTCATTAAAATGAAGGTGAGTGGATAGTTGTATATTTTAAAAAGAATTGAAAGAGGGCGAGCAGATAATTCTCATTAAATCTTAGTAATTGGGCACTTTGGAAAACAGCCCATTATCTAACTGTGTTGTAGTCATCTAAGTCTTTGCAAATATATGACCTTCAGATCTCAGGAATCTTCTCAACTTACTTTTAATCACAATAGAATCATAGAACTGTTGAGGTTGGAAGAGACCTTTGAGATCAAGTCCAACCATTTTCTTTGAACTCGCAACCCTGCTGCTACTGCTAAGCCATTATCACTAAACCATGTCCCTAAGCACCACATCCATGAGTCTATTGAATACCTCCACCACTTCCCTCAGCAGTCTGTTCCAATACTTGATAATCCTTTTTGTGATGAAATTTTTCCAAATATCCAACCTGAACCTTCCCTGGAGCAACTTGAAGATGATTCCTTTTGTCCTATCACTTATTGCATGTGATTACAGATTGACCCCCACCCTGCTCCAGCCTCCTTTGAGGTAGTTCTAGAGGGTTATGACGTCCCCTCAGCCTCCTCTTCTGAAGGCTAACCATCTCCAGTTTCCTCAGACATTCCTCATCAGACTTGTGTTCAAGGCCCTTCAACAATGTGGTTGCCCTTCATTGGACATGCTCCAGCAACTCAATGCCCTTGTAGTGAGGGGCCTAAAACTGGACACATTACTTGAAGTGTGGCCTCACCAGTGCTGAGTACAGGGGTACAATCACTACCCTGGTCCTGCTGGCCACACTATTCCTGATAGAGCCCAGGATGTCATTGGCCTTCTTAGCCATCTGAGCACATTACTAGCTCACGTTCAGCTGTCAGTGAACACACCTAGGTCCTTCTCTGCCAGGCAGCACTCCAGCCAGTCTTCCCCAAGCCTGTAGCATTGCATGGGACTGTTGTGGCCCAAGTGCATCACTTGACACTTGACCTTTTTGAGTCTCATACCATTGTCCTAAGCCCATGTATCCAGCCTGCCCAGATCTCTCTGCAGTGCCTTCCTACCTTCAAGTAGATCAACATTCCCACCCAGTTTAGTGCTGTCTGCAGACTTACTAAGGGTGCAGTCAATCCTCTCATCCAAATTATTGATAAAGGTATTCAAGAGGACTGGCCCTAAACCTCAGCCCTAGGGAACACCACTTGAAACTGTCCACCAACTAAATTTAACTCCATTCACCACAACTCTCTGGACCTGGACACCCAGACAGTTCTTAATCCAGTGAAGCATCCATCCATCCAAGTGCAGCTGAAATCAAAGCACTGGGAAAACAGAATAAGAATTTGCAAACACAAAATGACTGAAATGCAGAAATGTTGTCATTGATAAAGACTTTCTTTCTTTTAGTCCAAACTGCATCTCTTATGCCTTGCTAAGCTATTGATTACTTGCCATATAATGGTATGAATAATTATCTGAATACCCTCACTGGCAAATCATAGGGTCACTCAGGAGACAAGATACCACAGAAGTCTCTAGCCTAACATTTCCTCAGCCATGAGCTCAAAGCAAGAACAATACTGAATTCAGACCAGGTCACTCAGAGCTTTGTCTTGTCAGGTCTTGGAAACCTGCAAATACAGATATTTCACATCTCTGGACAATTTGACTCAGTGTTTCATTATCCTCAAAGGGAGATTTCTTACTTAAGTCCAACTGAAACCTCCCCTGTTTCAGTTTATAATATTTAGGAATGATGTAAAAAACAAACAAACAAAACAGACCACAAAAAAGAGAAAACCCAAACAAACAAAAAGCAAACAATAACCCTCCACTTCATTTCCTTATTCCTTTTAAAACATACACAGCATTTGGAAAATTAGGATGGGTTGGTTTGTTGTTTTTTTTTTCATTCTATGTTATCCTTTAAATACAATGCATGTGGTTTCTCACCCTACAATGACAGAAAAATGCAGATTAACAGGAATTAATGATTTTTATTGATCATTTTCAGCACTGGACTTTCTCAACACTTACTCTCTGAAAAAACAAGCAAACAAACAAAGAAACAAAACCAACAATACAACCACCCCACCACAACACTGTGATAGAGACTGCATGTTCCTTGAGAAATCAGAAATCTCAAAAAGAGCTATCAGGTGCTGGAACATGTCCAGAGAAGGGCCACAAGGATGATCAGAGGGCTGGAGCACCTCTCCTATGAGGACAGACTGAGGGAGTTGGGGCTATTCAGTCTGAAGAAGAGAAGGCTCTGAGGAGACCTTATTGTGGCCTTCCAGTATTTTAAGAGGGTCTACCAGAAAGCTGGTGAGGGACTTTTTAGGGTGTCAGGTAATGATGGGACTAGGGAGAATGGAAGAAGAAATAGAAATGGGTGATTCAGATTGGATGTTAGGAGGAAGTTCTTCCCCATGGGAGTGGTGAGACACTGGAACAGGTTGCCCAGGGTAGAAGCCTCATCTCTGGAGGTTTTTAATTCCAGGCTGGATGTGGCTCTGAGCAACCTGGTAAAGTGTGAAGTATCCCTGCCCATGACAGGGAGGTTGGAACTAGATGATCCTTGAGGTCCCTTCCAACAATTCTAACAATTATATGATTATGCTATTAAAAAAATGGTGTGTTTCTGTGACATATTATATTATGCCTTTTCCATCAGGAGGATATTTTAATCAATGTATTGTTAAATCTACTGGCTTTACATCTACTTTTCAGAAGGATAGGCTGGTATGATTTATTCTCCAATGTACTTGGATGACATTTTGTCTACTATAAGCAGAGGTTTCACTGGTAAGGCTGTTAGAATTCATGGTAAAAAATTACTGAAATTCACATGGTTGCAAGTTTGTCAGAGGAATGTCATCTAGATCTGCATGTATTTGAAAAATAGCATTGATCTTAGCTCACTTAAGACAGTTGTTGATTTCACTTCTGTGAAGGAAATTATTTTCTTTTCTCAGAAAAAAAAAACAAACAAGCAAACCATGCAGAAAGACATTAGTCTAGAAATCATACATAATATAATAAGCTGTGGTATCAGAGAAAGGTGTGGCTTGCATGAAACCATGACCCAGGAGACTTTCCTGGGTACAGAATGAGTGGAGAATAATTCCATTTCATTTGCAGATCTATTCCTTCCCATGCTCTGGAGGAAACAATACCTATATTGCTAAATCTAATGTAGGTGAAACGGTGTTAGAGCTGTGAAATATTGCAGAATTACAGTTCTTGGTGTTCAAATTTGAAATGAATAATGAGTTCACAATTTCCCTGGTAGTATTTATGACAGCTACTAAAAAAATGTATAAATATTAAAAATAAAAATCCCAGGCTGCATACCTTATGTAAGGATATAATTATGGTTTCCCAAATATGTAGGGAAAGATACAAAAATCACAGTCCTCAAGATCTCAGAAAGCTCTGTAGCACATTATATTCTGAAAGACAGCCACAGATGTGCAGGGAAGGATGTAACTAAACAGCTACTTGTTTGAGCACCAAGAAAATCTTGTTCAAATAAACAGAAGCATCACTAAGATAATCCCTGATTTAGTTTTTGACAAGTCAGCATCTCAGTATTCTCCACTGTATCAGCTATTATGTGCTGACTTCAGCATGGGAAAGGTAAAAGTGGGGCACAGCTACATATTTCATTACAATCTCTGCCTTTTCAAACTCTTATGACAAAATCTGGGATGGTGGTGGTGTTAATTTATTACATTTTACAACCTACATCTAATAAAAAGGCTAACATAGAAAAGCCATACCTTAAATCACATCATCATATTAAAGCAAAAAAAGGATGGAGAATATTTTACAGGGACTGTGTCTGGAAACACTCAACTCACCTGTACTAATAGTAGAATTTAAGACAAGACAACAATAACATTATTTTCTCATCCAGCTAACTGTTCTTCATGCATTAGCAAAGACCAGCTTGTAGACATAATTTTAACACTGGATGGCAGAGAGTGGAATGATGAATAGTTCATGTTAGGAGTGAGAGCATTTTTGTCTGATGCTTGTAATTTGAGGCCAAAGAGTAACTGCAAGGGTTTCACCACTCACTTTTTTAGAAGAAAAATAGTACTTCCTGTACTAACAATAATGCAAGGAAAAAGTCAATACATCATTTGGAGTAATATTTTTTGAGTCAGCTTAAGCAGGGGCTTACTTAACAGGAGCTGCCAAAGAGTTTGTCAGGAGATAAACTGCAAACACAAATTTAACCTTTAAATAATAATGATAATCGGATTTTGGAACACTGAACATAAATAAACCAATGGGCCTGGAGCATGTAGGGTGGCTATAAGTTGAAAAGAGCGCCATAAGTTTGAAATAATATTTAGAGCTGAATGGAGAATAAAATTAGTTTGCTGCAAGTATCTCTTAATGTAACTTAATAGTTCTCTGTGGTTTCTTTGTGTCTTTCTGGTTGTTCAATTTTTTCTGTGCATTTGATAAGAAGAAGCCATCCCTGCAGTGCTAGACTGAGTGGCATTTGTTGCTCCTTCTGTCTCTGTTGCTTGAAAATTCAGCAAGGGTACGGGAGATAATGTGGAGGAAGGAGCTGGTCTTGAAGGCTTTGGAGAAAAGAAGATAAAAAGGCAAATACAGGGGACAGAAAATGTGAAAGGAATGAAAAAAATGGGAAGTGGGCTGTTCAGGGAGCAAAGAGGATACAAGAAGAGAGGGAAAGAATGTGTAAATAGGTGTTGAACAGTAGGAAAGATCGCAGATGAAAAAACAGCACCTTTTTGTTGTTGTTTGGTTTTGTTGGTCAATTGTTTGTTTGTTTTCTCAACGCTTAAAACTGCTGAGCTTTCATGTCATTAAAATGGAAGCAAAAGCCCTTCCAAAATTTTTTACTTGACAGTGTGTTCATTAAAAGACAGCAGGTTATGATGGGATATTGGTGAAAAACTCCTGAAGATCAGATTCTGAGGTATAATTTAATGCACTTTTAGATGTACATGAGTAACTCTGAAATCCACTGTGGTCTACTTGATGTCCTTTAAAATGTTAGATGCTGAAAAATATTGGTATCACCAGGACAGATTTATGGGTTTTTTTCATGCTACAATATTTCTAAGTTGCTAGAAATTATTTCTTCATAAAATAACAGATAAATGTTAATATATATTATCATCATTAGAATTTTCACCTATTCCTCCCTCAAAACTTGGATTATTTGTGTTCCCTTTAATGCAGTTGAAGTTAATTGATATGAGTAGATTCAGGGTGTCAGCTGATGACACACTCAATGTGAGTCAGCAATGTGCACTTGCAGCCCAGCTGTGTCATGGGCTGCATCAAAAGAGATGTAACCAGCAGAATCAGGGAGGTGATTCTACTGCTCCACTCTGCTTTTGTGAGACCCCACCTGTAGTATTGCATCCAGTTCTGGTGCCCCCAGCATAAAAGGGGCATTCAACTGCTGGAGCAGGTCTGGAAGAGGCCCACAGAGATAATCAGAGGACTGGAGCACCTCCCTTATGGGCACAGGCTGTGGGAGTAGGGGCTGTTCAGCCTGGAGAAAAGGCAGATCTGGGGAGACCTTATAGTGGCCTTCCAGTACCTGAAAAAGAAAGCTGGTAAGGGACTTCATACAAGGGGTTGCAATGATAGGATGAGAGGGAACAGCTTTAAGCTTGAGGAGGGTAGATTTAGGCTGGATATTAGGGTTAAATTCTTTACAGTGAGGGTGGTGAGACTGTGGAACAGGTTGCATAGAGATGTTGTGGATATCCCCTCCCTGGCGGTGTTCAATACCAGGTTGGATGAGGCCTTGCACAACCTGGGCTAGTGGGAGTTGCCCCTGCCCATGGAGGGGGGATTGGAATCTTTAAGGTCTCTTCCAATCCAAACCATTCTATGAATCTATGAAAATACCTGTATTAGAAAAAAGAAGATTTTTTTATATTTTCTTTCCAGATTTTGGAGGTTATTTAACTAATTTTTCTGTGTATTATTAAAAAAGCTGCTTATCTTCCTTTTAAGATAGTATCTATTTATTAATAGATAGAAAGAATGCATCCTTTCTTATAATAAACCAGCCAGTACCCAGAACTTGCTTCTGCTTCCACAGACATTCTTAATAGCATTATTCAAAATTATTCAGAATTTGTAGATGCTTCCAGACAGTCAAGTAATCCACTTTTCTAATTAGTTGTCATCTGATAATCATTACCTTATAATTAACTGTCACTTTCATATATATGATCTCTCCTGTGACTGGAGAGTGGAGCCTGCTTTGTCTACCATAGCACAGCAGAACCAATGCCCAATACCAGACAGGCTGACAGAGGTACAGATGCATGAAAGAACTGAAGGACAAACCGTAACTGTCGGTTCATGATTAGTTCTTTGATGTAGGCATAGTTGCAATGAAGAATTTAGAGTTTGTATGGCTTAAGGGTTATTTGTGTTTGTTGAAGGCAAGTTTTTTATATAATCAATGCCTCACTCAGAATGCAAAGAATAGTGGCCAGTTTCCAATGTGGAAATCTTATCCTGCCCTTGGAGTATGTTTGTTTCAACTAGAAAAATTTGCTGGTCAAGCTATGAAACTATGGATTCATCTTTAATGTGGGTTGCTTATACTCCTTTCACAGAAGTCATAAACTGTAAGAGCATAGTTGAGCTGTTATCTTTTTTTGGGTAATATTTCTGAGAGTATTTGAATAAGTGAGCTTCCCAGCTGTTTCAAAAATAGGCCATCACCTGCAGTTTCTTTCTTGATAGTGCCAAGCCACCAACCTCTGTGCACATGTTCCTTCAGCTACCACTAACAATAATAATAACAACAATAAGGAAATAGTTCAGTGCCTATTGTGGTTTAAAATGTTGAATTGCAACATGGCAACCCACCAACTACTTTAAAGTAGACAGTAGATAGAAATGCATTCAGTGAGACTTTCATTCTGAGCCACAGGTTGAGCTTTAGAAAGGAAAATTGTGATCTAAATGCTGGAATTATGTTGGAAGTAAGGAATCAGAGAAATGGTGTTTAATCTTTTCCTTCATGACATGCCAATCAGTGACTTTCATTAGGCATTTATGTGGTAGTTTTAGGCTATGCCTTTAAAATTTTTCACGTCTTGAACAGAAAAATAATAAAATGTAAATAAATCACTATTGGGTGTAAAAAGGAAAAATAAGATAATCTAAACAATCCAATCGGAGAGATATCTACCATAAGACTGGTTGTACCAAAACAATTTCCTCTTCTCACTTCTTCAGTCTGGAGTGATACGAACTTGCTTCTGCTTCACTTTGGCTGTATTGTATTGGTATTAACTTTCTCTGCTACTTTCTCCCTTCTTTTGTGCAGGAGGTCTGGGTAGGCAGCGAAGGAGAAGCTAGTAGCTTCCCCTCTCCCTTGACCAGGGGTGTTCCTGTGCTGTTAATTGTAAATACCTGTAAATATTGTAAATCCTGTATATTTTGTACATATTCATTGCATTCCATTGTGGATTGTATTTTTGCTTGTAAATACAGCTTTCATTTGCTTCCAACTGGGCTGGGCTGGCAAAGTTAATGTTGGGGGTGGGGAATTTCAACACACCACAACTTAGCAGCAGATGCTGACAAGTATTAAATGTCAGAAATTCTTGTGCTTTAAACTGCTGCACTGACAGAATCAAGAAGGTTCAAACCTCATCTTCGTATTTCATCAGTACATTTTTCTGTTTAGTGCTTTTTCTCCTGCTGTTAGCTTTGTGATGGCAAAAACCATATATTTTGTGTGTGAGTACTAGAAGTAGGATTTGTGATTATGAGATATCCACTCTTCCTCAATGCTGCGTGATTGATTGTACAAAAAATTCAGTCTGCCAAGCAAAAGTCAACAGCCATAGTGGCAGCTGATTATGTGTTGACCAAGGCTTCTAGAGGGAAAGCTGATTTTGGCCTGGTAATGCTGATGTCCTCAATTTCCCAATAAAAGCTCAAGGTGATTACAGCTAAATGCAAGGGAAAATTTTTATATGGTGATATTTTTTTAGACTGTAAATTCAGAGACGTAAATAATCAAAGAGTTAATATAGAAGTACAAATACTACATTCTGCATCGATAACAGAAAGGAATTACAATTTCTTAACCCTTTACCTTCTCACTTTACCATGAATGGGGCCATTAGATTGGAATTTCATATGGGATATTTTGAACAACTGGTTTATTAACAACATCAAACGTAAACTATTTGCCTCAAAGTGGAAAGTCAGACTTTCAACTGCAGAAAAAAAGTGTGTAAAATTCTGTTAGGGAAACTAAGTTTTGGCTTTATCAACCCAACCACCACTGAGGTGCTTACCTTTTCTTCTACACTGCACTGAAATGTAAACACCCTGAACTGACAAAACAACAAATAAAAAACTAAAAATTGATCTTTAAAGGTAGAAAATATACACTGGCTATGTCTCATTGCTCTGCTCTGCTGCTTTAAGTACTTTCACATAGCCAGCATAAACTTAAGTGAAATACCTGAGGGCCTGACTGTAACATCTACTGTAGGTTGGCCTTTGTAAGGCAATGTCCACTAATCTATGACAGATATTTCTCAATGAACTTGATGTATTTGGAAGGAATTTTTTCTGACCAATTTATGATGAGCAGCTTGAGCACATCTCAGTAATAAGTTGGAGCTGGCAAAAAGAATTGGAAAACTGCAGGCCACCTGGCAAATAAACAACAGGATTTTTTTTTCTGCTGCAGCATGCACTTAGATGCCATGTTGGGTTGGCAGAGTGGAGGAAAGAACATAACTTGATCTTTATTGGAGATAAATTGAAATATGTTTTTTCTTGGGAAATTATATTTAGCTGAATAAAAGCCAGGAAGAGACCATCCAGGTAACTAGACGGTGTTCTTACATTTCTTCTTGAAAGTAAACAAAGCAAGACAAAAAAAGCAATATAGAACCCATTTTCTAATGGAAAACCAGACTTCTTTAGGAAGGTTCTGGGATATCATTTATATTTGGTATTTATTTTGTGCTTTTGTTGTGTATATTTTGGCAATTCTCCATGTAAAGACCTACAGGGAAAACCACTCCTTCTTGTAAAGTCTTCATATGTTCTTCGTATGTTTTTGCATATAATTGATAAAAACGGGGGAAGATACTTTTCATAATCTTATCCAATTTTATGCTTCCAGTTTCCTTAAGATTAGAAAGAAGAAGAATTAAAAAAAGAGCATTTCTACATTTCTACTATGGAGTACATTCAGAGGCAAAAGAAAGGGAACCTGTGACAACCAGAGCAAGTGGGAACTTACAGGAGCCCTTCTTTCAAGTGTGCTCAACCATGCATGAAGTTGGCCCCATGGGGCTGGGATTGGGGATTGTGCAACCCCTTGAAGGGATATGTGGCACCATCTGTTTGCTTTTCAGCCAGACAGAATTGCACTGAGAATCTCTAAAAGGGTTTTGATTGGGATTAATTGCTGTACTTTGAGGAAGTAAGTGGAAAAGGTGGAAAGGGGAGAATAAGGACAGATTCTTGTGCTACAGTGACTAACTTGGCTGTGTTTTAATCAGATGGCTGGGTTTGTTCCTGCTGAAGGATGTACCTACTGTTCCTTATCAGGATAGCAGGATAGAGCTGAGCTCAGGCTAGCTGCCTAAGCATGTAATGAACCTTTTAATGGATTGCATTATTGGACTGGAATTTTGTGGGGTTTTTTCCATGTAGAAATTCTAGGTTTAGGTTTGAAATATAAATTCTGAAAAACATGCTTATGTTATTCATCTCTTGCAACATTGCAGTACGAGCAAAATGGAATTTAAGTAACAGTGTTGCCTTTTATTAATTTTTCTCATCATATTTTCCACTGTTTTGTATGGGTTATAATAAAAGTCTCAACCAAAAGTGTTCTTTTATGTATAGCTTGACACTTATGAATATTTATGTTTTGCTCACCTAATCTTACTTGTACTTTAATATACTTGAGTATGGCATCTTCTTGAGAAGGTTATTTAGTTCCTTAAAACTTTACATAAATTCAGATTCTTAGGTATCACTGAACAATGACTAAGGGCATATATTTGTGTGTTTATGTAAATGAAACAAACAGTATTACCCTTTATATTTATAAGAAACACCTGAATTCAGAAGACTTTCAGAAAACAGAAGGTTCTCTAAAGATGTGATGGGTTGAAATTCCACCACGCCCCCCCCCCCCCCCCCCCGCCCCCTCCCATAAACTTTGCCAGACCAGCTCAGTTGGAAGCAAATGGAAGCTGGATTTACAGGCAAAACTGCAATCTACAATGGAATGCAATGAATATGTACGAAATATACAGGATTTACAATATTTACAGGTATTTACAATTAACAAACAGCACAAGAACAAGAAGCTACTAGCTTCTCCTTCGCTGCCTACCCAGACCCCCCTGCACAAAAGAAGGGAGAAAGGAGCAGAGAAAGTTGCTGTTAGACTTAATCAAAACAATGCAGCCAAGGTCAAGCAGAAGCAAGTTATTATCTCTCTCGAGCAAAGAGGCAAAAAGAGGAGAAGAAGGAATTGTTTTGGTACAACCAGTCTTATGGTAGATATATTCCAATGGAATTGTTTAGAACTACCTTGATTTTCCTTTTCACACCCAATAGTGACTTATTTACATTTTACTACTTTTCTGCTCAAGATCTGTGAAGAATTTTAACATCATAGCCTCAAACTACCACAAAAGATCCTAATATGAGTGTGTATAATGCAACGATTGCATCGATGGCTTTTAAAATAAGGACATATTGCTGCTTTTTCAGATTGCTAAAACACTTAGGAATGGTGTGACTTGGATTACTACAAATAGAATAAAGAACACATTGAAGACATAGCTTCAAACACAATCTCCTGAGCAATGCATCAGGCAGCTTTTATACATACTACATTCATTTTAAAACAACAAGTTAAATGAGACATTTCTATCACCCCATTAAACTGTATGTTGTTTCTAATTTTAAAATGAGCTCTTAATCCGAGTGAACAGGCAAAGCTGAGCACTTCTACCTGAAAAGAGAATGTTCACAGTAAGGTTGTTTTTTTTTAGCTTGCTTTGAAGTCTAGAATCAATGGAGTAAGTATATTTTCTTTCATCCTACCTACAGTTTATGTATTTATTTTAAAGGCACTTTTGAGCCAGAAAAATGCCTATGTACCTTTTAAAATATTCACCTTGAGTCTCAGTCATAGTAATGACTGCATCATAAACCAGGGAAGTCATAAGCCAGCCCTGCTGCATGTCTTACCAAAATATAGGGCAAATTCTGTTACAGGAACCTGGAATAATCTCCTTGACATTCATGGTTGTTCTTTGGAGCAGCCATATTTTGCATTGCTTCAAATGACTGTCAAGTTTTGCGTACAAATCCAAAACTATTTTATGACTGAAGATTTTGGTTTTCTTAGCTATTTTCCTGTCAGTTGGGATTTCAGTAGGTGATATAGTGAGGATTTGAATTTCTTATTAAATTTCAGAACTGAATTCTGTAACCATAACTTCTGTTAGCATTAAAATATCTAGTAGTTACTAATGATAGGAAAATGTCCCTTGAACCATGCAGAAAACAATGAAGAATAATCATATAAAGTTGTATCACACTGTAGTGGAAGTAGACATTGGGAAATGGCATTGTAATAGCTTAAATTTACTAGAATATTCTATCAGATTGGCTATACTAGGGCAGAAAAACATTGCTTCAGTGCCTTAATTTTGACACCGGTGTGTGGCAGAAAGGGAAGAGGCAAGGGGCAATCATAGTATTGAATTTTTGAGGTGTACGCATACTCTCCATTATTGCCTTGAATCATTCAAGAATAGTGTGGCCAGCAGGAGCAGGGAAGTCATTGTGCCCCTGTACTCAGCACTGGTTAGGCCACACCTTAAGTACTGTGTCCAGTTCTGAGCCCCTCAATTTAAGAAGGACATTGAGACTCTTGAACATGGCCAGGGAAGGACAACGAGGCTGGTGAGAGGCTTCGAGCACAAGCCTTATGAGGAGAGGTTGAGGGAGCTGGGGGTGCTTAGCCTGGAGAAGAGGAGGTTCAGGGGAGACCTTTTTGCTGTCTACAACTGCCTGAAGGGTGGTTGTAGACAGGCGGGGGTTGGTCTTTTCTCCCAGGCAACCAGCACCAGAACAAGAGGACAAAGTCTCAAGCTGTGCCGGGGAATTTTAGGCTCGAGGTGAAGAGAAAGTTCTTCACAGAGAGCATTATTAGCCGTTGGAATGTGCTGCCCGGGGAGGTGGTGGAGTCACCATTCCTCGGGGTGTTCAAGAGGGGATTGGACGTGGCACTCAGTGCCATGGTTTAGTAGTCATGAGGTCTTGGGTAATAGGTTGGACTTGATGATCTTTGAGGTCTCTTCCAACCTTATTGATTCTATGATTATTATTTTTTTTTCTCCCAAGAATGAGTAAAATACATTTTGAGCCTATGCAAACTGAGACAGTCATTTACTTGCATTCAGAGTTTAACTATGAACAAAGTGATAACTTGTGTCTTGGTTTGAACTTACACTCTGATGATTTCAGTCCTGTAATTCCAATTTTTTTTTGTTTTATGATAAACTATGAACACTCATTTCTTATTCACCTCCTCCTTGGCATCCATGATTTTACAGACTTCTGTTAATATGTCTGAGGTTTAAAGTTCTTGTACAGAAATGTTTGCATATCTCTGATAATTCTTGGTGCCCTTTTCTACTTTTCAAGTATTATCTTTCTGGGCATATGAGGACCAGACCCATTTTGTTCTCTCTTCATTTCCTTATCATTCTTAAACATTTTGGATTTATTTTTCACTCTTAAGTTTTTCACTCCTTAACCTTCTTAATTATAATTTCAATATATTTATCTGAGCATTAAGATTGATGGCTGGTAGTTACTAACTACAGGTAGTTTGAGTGCTTACATGAAAAAAAAGTAGGATTGTTTTCTGCAGTGTGCATATTTTTAATACTTTCACTATTGGTTTATCTGTTGTGTGGAGAAGGAGAGTAGGGCCATTGGGACCCAGCAGCTTCATTTACTTCTAATTGAGCTAGTCTGGCAAATTTAATGTTGGGGGAGAAATTTCAACCCACCACAGAAATGCTATCACATAAATCTTTTTCACATTTTAACCTATCTTTCCCCCCCAAAAAAAAATAATTCTGCTACTCATTTCATAACAAATTATTCTTGTTCATTAAAGGTTTGAATGTGTGCTTCAGAATTTAAATATTAAAATAAATTCTGCCATTGGCAAATTTTGTAACACAGTCAGTAAGGCAATGTGGCATGTTCTAACCCAGTTTGTAGATAATTTTCTACAAAATATCAATCCTCACCACCATTGGCTACTCCTATAAGCATAAAATGCCACAGTAAAATAACTGAAGTATAGTAAGTAATTATCCCATTCTTCAAAAGTAATAGAAAGTAGACAAGACCAAAAACTAATAGCCCATCTAGTTTAGTATTTTCTCTTTGGTACTGTCAAAGGTAATATGTTTCAGAGAGCACCATAGCAGGCATATTCACAACAACCCATTTAGAGAGTGTATTTCTTTTTATGTTTGTCACGCTTCACAGCTTGAAACAAGATGCTTCAATCCTTCAGCCTTCAAGTCATTACCATCACTCTTCAGTGCACAAGGTAATCTTTAACTGGCAAGAGCACAAAGATGTGTTTTAAGGAGGCAGATTACTCCAACATTTTCTACCACGGATAAATTGCATCTTCCTCTGATGTATGTGGCCCTGGCCAGTGTTAAAGACAGAGTGCTGGGCTAATCACAGGTCTGCACCAGTATTGCAGTTCCTGTAAGACAGATCCAGTGCATCTACAGGATTTCCAGTCTATAGTATATAATTGCAGCTGAAAACACATAGTAATAACACAATCACAGAACATGAAGAATTTGTAAGGGACCTTGAAACATCATCCAGTCCAGCCTCCTTGCCAAAGCAGGATCACCTAGAGTAGGTCACACAGGAATGTGTCCAGGTGGGTTTTGAAAGTCTTCAGAGAAGGAGACTACACCACCTCTCTGGGCAGCCTGCTCCATTGTTTTGTCACCCTCACAGTGAAAAAGTTTTTCCTTATGTTCACATGGAACCTTCTATGCTCCAGCTTGCCCCCATTACCCCTTGTCCTGTCATTGGACATCACTGAGAAGGGTCTGGGTCCATCCTCCTGACACTTGCCCTTCACATATTTATAAATGTGAATGAGGTCACCCCTCAGTCTCCTCTTCTGGCTAAAGAGACCCATCTCCCTCAGCCTTTTCTCATAAAGGAGCTCTTCCACTCTCTTAATCATCTTTGTGGCTCTGTGCTGGACTCTTTCAAGCAGTTCTCTGTCCTTGAACTGAGGGGCCCAGAAATGGACACAATATTCCAGATGTGGTCTCACCAGGGGAGAGTAGAGGGAAAAGAGAATCTCTCTTGACCTACTAACCAAAAACCTATTAGCTGTACTTCTAAGTAATTTTCTAGCATATAGTGTTATATATATATATATGTATATATAAATAATGATACAAAATTCAGTATATATAATACTGAATTTCATACCCTTGAGGCAAGCTTTGCAAAGATTCATTTATACTTTTCGACGAAAGTCAAGGTTATTGTTTGTTCACACAACTTTCTATGAACAAAAGCTTTACCATTATTTTTATATATATCTTCCTCATCTCTGTGCAATGGAGAAGACCACAACAGAATAGAATTGCAGATGACTGTTACTGTAATTGAGATGTGCCCATCCAATAACTGCAAATAATAACTGTTCTTTGTCAACTTAAATATTTCCAACAAGCAAATAAAAACCGGGGCAGTTCAGTTTTTTTACCCTATCTCTGTGCTGTGTTCAATAAATCATTTAGCACCCACTAAAGGTGATGTGATAGATTCACTAGAGCCACTAATCACAGTAATAATCTGATTAAAGATCTGAGACCAATGATCCTCTTAATCCAGCATGGTTTTCTTAGTCAAAATCCTTAACTGCCCTTTATTAGAAACTGCTTCAGAAGAGAGGCATTGATCCACCAGAAATGTCAACTAGATATTGATAACTTGCCTGTATTTGGAGTTGTACTATGAGTAAGATTCAAATTGTTTGAAAATATCTTGACTCCCATGTTGACTTAAGTTCTTTTACAATTTTTATAGTCTTATAGAGTTAAGTCCAGAAAAGACCATTATGTCATTTCATCTATTTATCAGCCATTTATCAAGATTCTCCTTCAAGAAGTCCCTTAAATTTTGTCTGAGTGAGTTCTCTGAAAAGACCCTAGTTTGGAATTTAAGCCATCAGGAGCCACAGTTTGCTATTTTCCATTGAATAGGAAGGGTTTATTTAGGAAGGATTTATTTAATTTATTTTTACTTGCCTTTTTAACTTGATTTATTGATTAATTTCTAGTGTAACCCTTTCCAGAAGTGCTTGTGTGCGCTTTCTGGAATGCTGGTGGCTCTTTGTGTTAGGAGCCCACAGTCAGAGGCAAGGATGCTTTTTCATGGCAGGATGCTGTTACAGATACCCTGACTAATTCTTTGCATTCTAGAATCTCTGACTTTCTAGCAAGTATTTTAGATTCCATCCCCAGAGCGACATTTTCAGCATTAGTGGGTCAAACCCTCATTTGCTCTAAAGGGGGTGCCCCTGTGATGTATTTAAGGAATTCACCCCTGAGACCTGTGTAGCTACCTAGTGAAATATGTCCTCTCTTCTGATTACCATTAGTTTAGGTAATAACTGAATCCAGAAGAGTTTAGTGACCCTTTATGCTCTGGAATAATTTCTCTCAGTATCTTCCACAGACTGATTTGTAGGTCTGTTAGCTTTACATTTGTGTTGTGAGTCTCCTTTATCAGAGAACAACAAATTTTCAATCATTTATGTTGTTTTTTCCTTTCTTTTTATGTTTATTAATCAAGCTTCTTATGCCCTTGGACACTCTGCAAAGCTTCACATAATTGCATTGATCTATTTTGAGGATTCATACCTTTCCATGCATATTTTAACACTTTTTCAGGAATTTTATAGGAACTATGAGCTCTTAGTGATAATTCTTCATGATCACTCATTGTGCTTTCACCCTTGCCTTCTTGGATGAATATATCTTGTGGCTACAGAAGCTTGTGTATGAATAAGCAAATCTGTGTGTGTATATGTACATGCAAGTGCACGTGTGGGTATGTGTACACACTTATGAATAGCATATTTTAAAATACATTTATTGATGTTCTTAGTAGCATATTTAGATGCAGCAGGAAGCACACAGACCCTAGCTGCCAGAGTGGCTAGCTCTTTCAAACTACCACAGAGCATGATTCTCTCTCTGCCCTCTTTTTAAAGACCATTTCTTCATGACACTTTCAGAAGTCAAGTGTACAGCAGTATCTGTTCATCACTGTGACAAAGCACTTTGTCTTCTGCAAATTGAAGTTCATTACATTAGTGCTGATGGTCTCTCAGCAGGTGGTCGTTGTCAATTATTTTTTGCTTCTGTGTAATGAAAGCTGCTACATATTCATTTCAATTCTGTTACAGAGCTCTGAAGTTCTGACAAGCTGTGAGCAGTTCTTCAATCAGGTAAACTTATGAACAGCTTTATACTAGTTGGAATCATCCTGTCCTGACTAACCTGGTTTTCTCACAACTTGTCTGTATGTTTGCCTCATACACAGTGATTAGATTGTCCTTTTCCTTTCTCAGTTTTTGCAGAAGACAGATATCCAAACCTCACTTGCTCATGTGCAGCAGCCATTCCCAAATGTATGACAAGTGGATTTTATTATAACATATACATCCACAAGATAATTCACATTGATCTAGGACTTGGACCATGTCAACATGAGCAACCTACCTTGCCCTTGTGCAAGTCAGCTTCAAGTCTTCAGTCAGATCAAGACAAGTTCTGTTCCTGTGGGAGTAACCGCCCTGATCTCAAGACTGGCATCCAGGCTGCCATTATCAGTCAGAAAGACACAAAACAACCTAGTCTGAAATCTTGACTAAAGTACTTATTAATCATACTGCACTCAGATGATAAAAATAACAAATAAATAAATAAATCCAGAATGTGCTGTTACGTTAAAGTTCTCCTTCAACTCTTCCACCTGCTCTGCTTCCTGAATTCCCAATTTCACTCCTAGGAGTTTCCCATGACTTCAACGTATTTAATATGTAGAAAATATTTAATATATATATCTTACCTCAAGCTCTGAATCTAATGAAAACTATTTCTAATTGTTTAGGTATTAAAAAAAAAAAAACAACCAACAAACATTATAAAATATTAATCTTCTCCCAAAGCCTTTGTTTATTATTAGAGGGGACAATAACCCTTGTTTGCTTATATTCCACGGGCAACTAAATCTGTTGAGGAGGATCAGAATCTTGCCTAAATAAGTCTCCAGTTGTGTATAGCGGAGCATTCCACCTACTATGTACACATACATTGCAATTGAGGAGTGTCACTGAAAATATTAGAACACAAGGCATAAAGAAAAGAAGGTTGAAGAGATTTGTTTCATGTAAAGATAGTAAGTCATCAGATTTTCACTTTGTTTGTTTCTGATGCAATACAGGAAGAGTCAGGCGGCTGTAGCATTGCCACAGTTAACCAGAATTGGTTGTGCAGACTTAAACAGTACTGTGGGAATTAGGGAGGCAGAAATTTGATATCAGCAATATACAAACATCTGTCATACTACAAGTTTAATGGGAGGGAATCATGGAAGAAGAAATTATGATCTAGAGATACAATTAATCCTCTGCAAAAGATGATCGAGTTATACAACTTGTTCATTAAAAAATGGCAGCATCGAAGCTCAGCTGAGGCAAAAGCAGGTTGGTAAGGGCCATGTCCAGCTGGGTTTTGAATATCTCTAAGGATCAAGATTCCACAACTCCATTTCAGTTTGTGCCTGTTGCCTCTTGTCCTATCAGTGTGCCACCGAGATCTCACACTGTCCTCTTTACTCTCTCATCAGTTATTTGTGATCTAAACCTGCTCTTCTCCAGACTAAGCATTCCCATCTGATAGTACATCAGGTGCTCCAGTCCCTGAATCCCCCTTCAATGGACTCAGTCTGTTCACATTTATCTCACACCCCTAGTATGAGAGACATGTGAACACTTAGGCCAGCACTGGACCCAGAACTCCAGATGTGTCTTACCAGTGCACAGTCGAGAAGGATCACCTGCCCTGTCCTGCTGTTGATACTCTTCCTAATGCAGCGCAGGATATATTTGAGCTGTTTTGCCAGAAGGGCATGCTGTTGGCTGTCATCCAGCTTAGTGTCCACCAGGACACCCAGAGTCTTCCCTGCCAAAGTGCATTACATATCACAGGATCACAGGATGTTAGGGGTTGGAAGGGACCTCCGGAGATCTTTGAGTCCAACCTCCCTGCCAGAGCAGGACCATACAATCTAGTGGAGGTTGCACATGAATGCATGCAGACAGGTCTTGAAAGTCTCCAGAGGAGACTACACAACCTCTCTGGGCAGCCTGTTCTGGTGCTGTGTGACCCTTACAGTACAGAAGTTCTTCCTCATGATGAGGTGGAACTTCCTGTGCTGTAGTTTACATCCATTGCCCCTTGTCCTATCAAAGGGTGGAAATGAGAAGAGGCTATCCCTTCCTTCCTGCCCCCCAGCCCTCATGTATCTATATACGTTTGTTAAATTCCCTCTCAGTCTTCTCTTCCTAGTACATGGGGAATTCACTAGGACCTGTGCTTGACCTTCCCTGTGGTCAGGACTCAACACTTCTCTTTGTTGAGCTTTGTGAAATTCTTTGACCATTTCTCTAGCCTATTGAGGTCATCCTGAAGAACAGCTTGTTAATCTGGTGTATCATCTGCTCTTCCTAGTTTTGTATCATCTGTAAACTCACTGAGAATGTGCTCTGCTGCATCATCTGAATCATTAATGAAAATATTGAATGGTCTTGGCATCAGTATAATTTGCTGAGTAGTTCTTTTGTTTTGTTTTGTTTTTTAAAGAATAAATGGGGGGAAATGTTGGGCTCTTACAAAATGATAATTATTGGCATAACTGGAGCAATTGAATGCAATGAATATTTTTTCACAGTTGATTTTATGTAGGATCCCTTTTTATTTCCCTGTTTCTGGACTGCATTGATTCATTTTAGGTTTTTGTTTCTTCTTTTCTTACTTAACTATTTGACCTCAATCCCCTTTAACTCAGCTGTATGCAACAGTCAATGAATTTTCACTAGATGGTTCTCTAAAAGGCACATTGTTGTCAAATGATAGAGGTAGGTTATTATAGTTCATGTTAGTCTCCCTTTGCAGAGCTCAGTGATCATCCTATTTTTAGCTTACAAGGCTTTTATATTTGCTTTGCTCAGTTTTGGAAAGTGCTGTAGGCTTTTTGATGAAGTGGTGGGTTCCCTGAAGACCCAGGAAGGAGGGAATATTTAGAACTTATTGGATCAGTTCTCTTTTCCCACCATTTATAAATGGCCATTAGTACTATTCTCCTGTGTCTTTCCAAGTGCAGTAAGACTGTTTGACCTTTCCTTATTGTTATGTTGGGTGATTATATAAAAGGCATCTAAGATGCCTTTTCTTACAATCCTTTTTCTTATCATTATCTCTGCTGTCATGTAGAAAGCAAATATAAATACCTAGAGAATGAAGTTCAATGATTTTTCAGTAGTGACACTTCTTTATGCTACCTGTTAGAGCTCTTGCATGAGACAAAAAATCAGCTATCTTCTTGAGTGACTTCTCTTACTCTTGTTCATATTGTGCGCTTGGAATTCAAACATTAGCAGATTACTGTGTCAAACATGACAATGTGCTAGACAATAAGGTAATAATGAGGAGAGGAGCAAGAGAAACAAGTGTGAAGTATATCTGTAAATACTGCTACTACAGCATCAGGAAGTTTTTAGTACCAAGCTTCAGGTAAGCCCTGCTCCTTGTGATGTTAATAAGGGTTTGTTTTGTTGTTGTTATTTTTTTTACAGAAACTGTTGTTTTATTTGCATGTATTACCCAAGTATGCAGAATATTGCTTTATGACTTACAGCCATAAGAATCCAACAACTTAAGGTAGCAAATCGTCTTAGGAAACTGCCACTGTAATGCTTCATATATACTTGGTAATTATGTGTCTGCAAGCATATTTAAATCAGCATATGGAGAATCAGTGTTTAGGTTTCTTTTGACATCTAAAAGAAGAGACACTGAGATCTCGCACCTTTAGCAGTCAGTAAAAGTCAGCCTTATTTTTGTCACCTACATGCTCTGTTAGCAGACTGGTGCAAAATCATGGTCCTATGAAGAAAAGCTGAAATTGTTCAGTTTGGAGAAGTCGAGTCTCCATTGAGACCTTATTATACCTTTTGACTACTTAAAGGGAACCTATAAGAAAGCTAGGGACAATCTTTTTTTTTCATTCATAGCCTGTTGCAACAGGAAAAGGCGGAATGATTTCAAACTAAAAGAGGGTAGATTTAGGCTAGGAACAAGGAATTGTTTAGCTTTTTGTTCTTTTTACAGTGAAGGTGGTGAGGCAATAGAACAGATTGCCCAGAGGGATGGTAGAATCCCCATCCCTGCAAACATTCAAGGTCAGGTTGGTTGGGCCTTTAAGCAAACTGTTCTACAGCTATCCCTGCTCACTGTGGAGGAGGCTGGCCCTTTAGAGGTCCCTTCCAACCTAAACCATTCTCTCATGATTCTATACATAAAAACAATATAAAGTGTATGAAGCTGATACAATTGTTTCAGTGAGAAAACTCTGGAATGGAATGTCAGCAGTAGGCACGAGGGGCTGAGGAATATGAAGAGTGTAAGTACAGTCCTTGGAACACAGGCCATAATTTCAAATCTTTGAAATGTCAGTGATCATTGTCTGGGTTCAACCTATTGTCTAAGCACTGCTGAAGCAGAAGCACTTCCATTAGGATTGGTGTAAGAAGACTATTTGGCTAATACAGGCATTGCTAATGTAGTGACACACTCAATTGTCCCTCTGTTGTCCCAGAAACTTCGTGAGATCTCCATTCTTGGATTTAAGCCTCAGCTGGACAAGCTGAAGGCAACCTTTTATACTTTGAAATTATCTCTGCCTTGAGGGAAGATTGTATCAGATGATCTTTTGACATCCACTTCATCTTCTTATGAATTATTTCATGTATCAAAATAATGTGCAATACCTTCACTTCTAAGGAGGTGTAAGTAAAATAAGACTTGAGTGAAGAACTGGAACAGCAGCCAGAGGTGATTCTTTTGAAGAAAGAGAAAACCTTGTAGTGGATATTCTTGTATAATGTACCCACAGGAGAAAATTCCTCTTAGACTTATTCTTCAGGGCAATATTTTCAATAACATATAAATGGTTTATTGTGAACAAGATATTAGTGTTTGGCTGACAACTGGAATTTATACTCTTAAGAGTGAGGTTATAAGATTATTTAAGTGCTTAATGATGAACAGACAGACTTAAAAAATAAAATAATTTAAAAAATAATCTGTGTAAGATTAAGCTGGTTTGAAAAATTCTTTGTCAACAGGGAATATTCCTGCCTTTTCCCCTGGCCTCCACCCAAATACAATAACCAAAAATGCCCATTCTCCTGAAGTCTAATTAAGGTAATGAAATCCTCAGATTAAAATTAAGTTATATTCAATGGGATTGCTTCGTAAGTGGGCAACAAGTAGAAAAGAATCATCCAAGAAACAATTCAGAAAGAGGAATGTCAAGTGAAATCTTAAGTCTCTGTTTTGTGAGATTTTTGGGTTTTTTACTAAATAGGTTTTCAACTTGATAATTGTAATCCTTCACTATGACTTTGAAGAGATAAAATGATAAACACTGATAATGTATTTCCTAAGTTTCTTCTCTTTAGGAGAGTTCAATGTATTAGGTGAATAAACTTTTCACTTTGCATTTAAAGCAGAATTTCTCTTTTAAAATATACAAAATGGATATGGGAAAAATTTGCCATCAAAAATTGAAGCTAAGACAGATCATGGCAAGCATTGGTGTCATTCTCAAACAGGGAAGAAGCGTGGGAAGAAGCAGCCTTCATGCTCCTGAGATGTCTTTTAAAACAGTTCAGCCAAGTCATAATATGTCTCCTGCAATGCTGTCAAGATCAATAAGACTTACTATACAATGACTTGCTGAAGGTACTTTGGGTAAATTATTCACCAAGAACTTCACATTTTTTTTCTGACATTTTGAGACAATGATTTAACAGATCTCAAAAGCAAGGCTGTGCAGACTATTGATCTGAAGCTTGGAGGTTCAACTAATTATACCCAAATGTTACAAGTCGATGAAGTTTTCCAAAAGTAGCCTAAAAAGTTAGGAGTTAGGATTAATTAATGTGATCTGCAGTGTTCTCTCCTTAGGGTCAAGTTTGAAACAGTGCAGAAATGCTTTTCACAGCAATGGCAGCACTTTTGCCTTTTGCCCAAGGTGGAAAATGTATAAAGCTTACAGAGAAAAAAAACAATATATTAGGAGAATTAAACAAATTTCCTGGGATTCCCTCTTATATGTTCAAAAAATTATTTTAGTTTCATATTGTCCTCCAGTTATCATTTATTTTTAAATATTTCTACTGCAGCTCCAACCTTTTTACTCTTTTGACACTTTCAGTTTTGGGAGTATATCCTTTCATGAGTGTCAAAATACCAAGCACGTTTGTCTGCTTTTAGAGAGTTTTTACACAGGCTGGATATATTTTATGAGAGAAATCCATACCTTTGTGTTTAAATTTCAAATGCAAAACCCAGACCTAGTTTTGGCACAGATAGAGGCAGTCATAGAGACTTTGGAATGTGCTGCAAATAACCAAAAATTACTTTTCAATCTTTTTTTATATCTCTGAGCAAATAGCTTCATTCAGCTTTATTAGTATTTTTCAAGAGCCCTATATCTTTAGAAAATATATTCTTAGCTGTCAAAGACATCATCTTTTGCATTCTGGTATGCAACTGTATTGAAA
The DNA here is from genome assembly GCF_026170545.1 of Melanerpes formicivorus. Taxonomy (NCBI): domain Eukaryota; kingdom Metazoa; phylum Chordata; class Aves; order Piciformes; family Picidae; genus Melanerpes; species Melanerpes formicivorus. The sequence continues at coordinate 491,553 of NW_027142505.1, forward strand.
ATCTCCTTGTTCAAGAGAGCCTTTAATAAATGCTACGCTGAAATCAAGCATGAAAAATGATGAATCTTAAAGCTAGATTTGTGTTTCTAAAGCAACATCTGTTTTGCCATTATCCACTCTTGCCTGACACTGATATTGCTGAAATGCATGGGGAAGGAAAAAAAACACAACCAAAAACCTACACCAAAAAATGAGTGAAGAATGGAATCATATGTAGGAATTAAAAAAATAATTTTTGATTAATGAAAAAACAGAAGGGAAAAAAAGTGCAGGAAATCAACATGTTTTCTATTTCTCTTTTGTTCCATGTGCATCGATTACAAACAAATTTAGCTTCTGGTGGCCAGAAACCCCTTAAGGATCTTGTGATGTGTGTTCCTGTTTGTCTCTAATCTTATGTTCAGCATTGTACTGTGGTCTGTTAAACATTGATAAGTTTTTTTTGTGCTGTAGGTCCTCTGAGACCATTGTTCTTAAATGCTGTAAAGACCTGGATTAGGTTTGTTCATTTGTTAAGGTGGTTTAGATACATCTTGGTCTATTCTTTCCAAGTGAGAAAGCCAGCCTGATTGAGTATTAATATTGTCATCATTGTAATGATTAGCTGACAAGACTATTAAAAACATGCAGTAATTCAGTGTTGTTTTCAGATACTCATTTTTCACTGTGTCAGAGGAATGTTGTCAGCCTTAAAATATGGGATGTTTAAAAGAAAAAGTCACAGAACTGAACATCCATTATTTTTTATGTAATTTATTTTTAAAGAAAGCTATTGTTTTTTCAACCCATGTAACAAAATCTGACTTTTTGTACATGGAACAGAACTTCACATACAGCTTTCTTTAAATTACTTTTTTAAGAGATGCTTCTAAGAACAGATGAAATTAGCAAAATTGACACACTCCACTCACACTTAATTTTTCTGTTCCATTATTTGAGATTTTACATTTTGCTTGAGATTGGTTCATACAGCCTATATATGTGTATACACACACACACATGTATATATATATATATGTCTATTGACACAAATAATCAAACAACAGAGGCATATAGAATAATAGAATAATAGAATAATAAACCAGGTTGGAAGAGACCTTCAAGATCATCGCGTCCAACCCATCAACCAATCCAACCCACCTAAACAACTAACCCATGGCACCAAGCACCCCATCAAGTCTCCTCCTAAACACCTCCAATGATGGTGACTCCACCACCTCCTTGGGCAGCCCATTCCAATGGGCAATCACTCTCTCTGTATAGAACTTCTTCCTAACATCCAACCGAAACCTCCCCTGGTGCAGCCTGAGACTGTGTCCTCTTGTTCTGGTACTGGCTGCCTGGGAGAAGAGACAGACATCCGCCTGTCTACAACCTCCCTTCAGGTAGTTGCAGAGAGCAATAAGGTCACCCCTGAGTCTCCTCCTCTCCAGGCTAAGCAACCCCAGCTTCCTCAGCCTCTCCTCATAGGGCTTGTGTTCCAAACCCCTCACCAACTTCGTTGCCCTTCTCTGGACTCGTTCCAGCAAGTCAACCTCCTTCCTAAACTGAGGGGCCCAGAACTGGACACAGTACTCGAGTGTGGGTTTTTTGGTGCAAAAAGATCATCTGGGTTTTGCTTAATGAGGATAAAGAAAGCAAATGTGTAATAATCATTGAACAATTGGTACTCACTCTATACCTTGTAAACAGATTCTACTTTTCTTATTTGAAATTTTATTCCATGCTAGTTTACTTAAAGGATGTAAAGGACTTAAATGAACTACTTAGAGGAAAATTAGTCGTATTCAATAGAATTAATATGCCTTAAGTTTCTTGAACTACCTGTTGAAGTTTGGAATAGGACAGTGACTACTTTCAATAGCAGCTGTCAAATTTTGGTTTGTTCTGAAAGCCTGAATTATGGAAAGATTATAAAGTAATGCATTTGAACTGATTTTTCTTTTAACTGAAGTAAAATACAAAACCACACACATAAAAAAATCAATCAAACAAAACAGACCAAATAAACAAAAGCTTAACCAAACAAAAAACAGACAAAAGACCCCAACCAACCACCCAAAAGAACCCACAAAACAAACAGCAAAACCCCACCACCAACAAGAAAAAAACCCAACAAAACACAACAAACGAACAAAAAAAAAAACCCAAACCCCAAAACTCAAACAAAAAAAAAAACAACCAAACATTTCCAGAATTCTTCATCTGATTTGCAGAATTTCATCCCCAAAACCCAATCTTTTAAATTAATTGTTCAAGAAATGCTTTATAGGGTCATTTGAATGGCTCCTGTCATTCTCTGCAGGATTGGTGTTTTCTTACTGTGACTAGTGAATAGGCAAGGCTACTGGAAGGGAACGAAACAAAACAAAATGCTGTTTATCATCTGGTTGTTGCAAAAGCAAATGGACTGAACACAAAGAATGAAGGGCAATAAACTCCAGGCTGTTGCTAAAGCAAGACTGTAATAGTGCTTCTTTTTGCCCCTCTTTGTATTGCTTTCTACTCCTTTCTACTACTTTTTCTTCATTATTATTTTCCCAGATGTAACACAATTATAGGTGCTTGATTATTTATGTATATTTTTCCACATCAAGACAATTGCTTTTCAAAAGCTGCCCTAATTCATCATTTTTATTAGAATTCCTCAGATAATCTCAAAATTCTTTGCCAGGTATATTTACTGTTTCCATCCTTGACTGATTTGAGCTGTGCTGAACTGTAGGTATTTTTATGTTGCCCCTTCAGAAGCGGGAATTTCTCCTGAATGTTCAGATCTCTTTTCTTTAACTCAGTGCACAGAAAAAAAGAAAAAAATGGCAACAATGCATTTATATTTCTTCTGCTTAGAGCATCTTACTACCAAATTTTTATTTCCAAACCCAGCAGCTCTTGTTTATCCTTTAGGATGTATCTTTTAAAGCTGTACTTCTGCATACCAAAGTGGTTTCTCCAGTACGTCTTTACTCACTCTTCCCTTAGAAGTGCTGGAGTGCTGTGGCCAGCAGAAGTAGGGAGGTCATTCTGCCCCTGTACACTGCACTGGTTAGGCCACACCTTGAGTCCTTTGTCCAGTTCTGGGCCCCTCAGTTTAAGAAAGATGTTGAGTTGCTGGAACATGTCCAGAGAAGGGCAACAAAGCTGGGGAGGGGTTTGGAGCACAAGCCCTATGAGGAGAGGCTGAGGGAGCTGGGGTTGATTAGCCTGGAGAAGAGGAGGCTCAGGGGGGGACCTTATTGCTCTCTACAACTACCTGAAGGGAGGTTGTAGACAGGTGGATGTCAGTCTCTTCTCCCAGGCAGCCAGCACCAGAACAAGAGGACACAGTCTCAGGCTGTGCCAGGGGAGTTTTAGGCTGGATGTTAGGAAGAAATTCTTCCCAGAAAGAGTAGTTGGCCATTGGAATATGCTGCCCAGGGAAGTGGTGGAGTCACCAACACTGAAAGTGTTTAAACACAGACTGGATGAGGCATTAGTACCATGGTTTGGTTGATTAGATGGTGTTGTGTGATAGGTTGGATTTGATGATCTCAAAAGTCTTTTCCAACCTGGCTAATTTTGTATTCAGATAACTCCTGGAGCTTTAAAAACAGCTTAGTCCAGAGAGATTGCTTTCTGTCTCAGGATCAGAGTTGTTCAAGGCAATTTCCCTAACAAGATAAATATATTTGTTGACATCTCTAAATGGCTCACTTCCAGCTGGGATATTAGCCTCATTATCCTCTAGGTTTTAACAGAATGACATCAATTCTTTTAGTTTTACTAAAATAAAATAAAATAAAATAAAATAAAATAAAATAAAATAAAATAAAATAAAATAAAATAAAATAAAATAAATCTGTTTACATCCTGAACTCTGAGTAGTATACAGGAAACAAAACCAAACACACATATGAAAAAAACCCAAACAGAAAACAAACAAACAAAAAACCTCATCTCTAAGCACCTACTATGTTTTTGCTGGTTTGGGTAGTTTCATGCTCTCAGGATCAGAGCAATAAGCAACTTCTGACAGAAGACCTTCAGGTTAATATATCTCTGTTCACTTTTCTCAACAAAAATAACTCAGATTGTCTTAGAAATACGTGAGTTTCTTTTTGTATGTGTGAGGGATTACAGTGATAATAGCTTACATTATAACATCTACATTTATTCTGTTCTTATTGAGATCTACTGCAGAGTTAGGCGATAAATTAGTATGAAGGAGAATTTCAGGATCCTCTCACTGACTTTGTAATATGTAGTGAAATTCCCTTCTGTTTTTTAAAATCCCATTTCTGTGTTCAGTTAAAATAATTTTTCCTGTCATTGCATATCTTTAAAGTTCTTTACATATTTCAGCAAACTTTCCCAGCAGCCTTATGAAGTAGGCCACAGAGGAATAATATTCTTTTTTTTTTCTTTCCTTGTGGTTTTGGTACAGTGTAATAAAGCTCAGAACAAATTGTTTTGTAAAGTAACATACTAGAAGAGAGCCGTACAGCTCCTAAATTCTGAGGTTGCATATAAATTCACACGCTTTAAACATTGGTGCTTTTCTTTTGTTTTCTTCAAAATAAAAACACACTTAAATCTGGATGACTAAAACAGAAAGTAGACATCTAATAACTAAATACCCAGAATTAGACTCTGGATTTAATGCCTTGAAACAGTAAAGCAGCTTTGGCTGGTAGAAGCTTCAGTTGAGGGACTGGATAAAATAGGAACTTATGGGGATTGTCAGTTGACAAGTTGCAAAACATACCAGTTGGGCCTGTGTAGAAGAATGTCTGGAAGCACAGTAGAAAAAAACAGAGAAACCAAATCATAGCTGGGTGTGTAATGAACTCCCCTGTCTTTGGCTGTGCACTGTCTGAAGTCTAGTGCTGTGGAACAATACAGCAAGGTTCAGTGTATTTTTAGCTTCCCTCCCTTCCTTTCACAGTGACACTTCTTCAAACACTTTTTTCTTTTTAAGTCACTGTCAGTTTGATCCCTGTCTGCCTATCTAATGCTGGCGTGCACACCAAGCTTATTAGTCCTCCATGGTCAGCACATCCTGAAGATCAAAGGACAGATTTTCACTGTAACTACAGACAAATCATCCATTTGACCTAAAGTCACATCTTCTTCCCTTTCTTAATGAATTCAAGCATTAAAAATGTAGACAAAAGGTGACGCTAACATGAGTGAATGCACACCCATGTCATTCAAATCTCAGCACCTTAAATATTGGAGGCCCAAAGGGGCATAAAAGCTGTAGCTGTGGAATGAGCTGTGTCAGTCAACTTGACAAGCTTTTATTATTTCCATCAAATTTCATGGCAACCAAAGCACATTGCTGACTAAGACTGTAGCTCCACAGACAACTGTTACAACAGCTCACTGCTGCAATTGCTGCTTTATTGCTGCTTCTGCCTTCACTGATATTAGCCCCAAAGTGATGTTTCATTTCTACCAGTTTGACACTACTGTTAAAATAAATTCCTACTCATCAAGACAAGAGATAGAAATATCTTGAGATTGCAAGATATTTCTGAGCTCGTTGTTCTGAGCTCTTTTCAGTCATAACCGTAGGGAACTGAAGTGAGAGGTCAGCAGCCTACCCTTGCACGTGTGACAATAGTAAAGGTGTCTGTGCTGAGAATACAGAAAGGTCTTTCCCATTTTCATTGTCTTGCTTAGAAACAAACTAAAAATCATAGAATCACAGAATGCCAGGCTGGAAGGGACCCCAAAGATCTTCTGGTTCAACCTCCCTAGGTGATAGCATAGTTTAAACAGATGGCCCAGCGCCCTGTCAAGCTGAGACTTCAAACTGTCCAGTATAGTGGAATTCACTGCTTCTCCTGGGAGACTATTCCAATGTCTAACTGTTCTCATGGTGAAAAAAATTATTTACTTTTTTTTTTTCCCTGAGTACAGCAAAGTCTGACATATAGGTATTTGTTACAGTATACATAGAAGAAGCATAAAGAGAGTATGTGCAGTTGTTCAGACAGCATCACTGAACCTTACTCTCTACCTCTCCACATTTATCCTCTCAATTCTATAGACAGTCTTCCAGTACATTCAGGGGCCCATGCTTCCATTGCAAAAGTACATGTAAGAGAGGAGTAGATATATTGTAGAGAATAATAAACATACAATATACCTGAGAGCATTTGAATTATAAAGTGCATCCGTGGGCAACTTCACACTCAGTAGCTGAAACCAATTACTGTTTTGCATAAAGGTGTATACTCAGCAAAATAATGACTAAACTACTAAGTTGTTTGGTGGGTTGGTTTTTTTTTTCCCTTTTTCTTTCTGTTATTCAGAATATTGGTTGCTATTCACAATTATTCATTGAATAATTGATAGTATCATAGTATCAGCCAGGGTTGGAAGGGACCACAAGGATCATCTAGTTCCAACCCCCCTGCCATGGGCAGGGACACCCCACACTAGATCAGGCTGGCCAGAGCCTTGTCCAGCCTGGTCTTAAACACCTCCAGGGACAGGTCCTCAACCACCTCCCTGGACAACCCATTCCAGGGTTTCACCACTCTGATGGTGAAGAACCTCCTCCTCACATCCAGCCTGAATCTCCGCACCTCCAGCTTCATTCCATTCCCTCTAGTCCACCTGAGATCCTGAGAAGTCCCTCCCCAGCCTTCCTGTAGGCCCCCTTCAGATACTGGAAGGCCACAAATAGGATGTAATTCTACTGAATCAGAAAACTTATTTATCAAATATGTAGGTACTATTCCACAGAGGTGATAGAATCTATTCCAACTGATTTTTAGCTCTTCCAAGCAATTCCTTTTGTTACACATGAAATATCTAAGGTTCTAAAATGTTGTTATTCTTGCAAGCAGATTATATGACTTCAATCCCTATTCAGAAACAGAAACACACCCATAACTACAATTGTCATCAGTAGCAGCTGTGTGTATGTAACTACGGGCAAAGCTTGGCCTTCAGTCAAAACCATTTTGTGCTGCAAAAACACCTAGTTATGATTATTCAGTTTAAACTGTAGATGAGCCATTCAGATACCTTTATTTCTTCAGTGGCATATCATAAATTGTAAACCTTCAGTAAATATTTGGTGGCTGTTATTCCACTGCATTGCCAAGTCAAGTAGTATGTATTTATATTAATCAACAAAAATCAGTCATATGCTCTAGGCAAGACTTGCTATTCTGAATGCATATGAAAGAATCCAAAAGTGAAGCCAATAAATAGAGTGCTGACCTTACTAATCACAGGTTCCAGGCATTGTAGCTGCTCTGCAAAGCCTCAGGGCTTTTCAGCTTTTGTCAGGACCTTCTCTTGGTCTGCTCAGAGTTATGTTTTGCACTATTTAGCTGTAAAAGCAACACTTTATTTACCAGGTGGCTATTTCCTATTTTGTTTTCCTTTTGCTGAGCTTTGTGTAACCATAATTTTTTTACAGGTAGTACTAGTAAGTACTTATCTGTGTGGAATGTACAGTTTATTACCCTACCATCATGTAGTGTAACAGAATAGAAGGTAGGAAGTAGGTAGTGAAGCGGGGAAACAGCATGTAGCATTTAGAGAGTATGGATGCATTGAGAGGATGAAATAGTAACAGAGGTGACACAGAGTCATACTAGAAGTCCCAGAGCTATAATCAGCTCATCAGTGGCCAGTTACCTATTGATAAAAAAATGCAACCTTCAAAGCTACACAAAACAAGTACATGAACAAGAATACAAGTATGAAAGGTGTTTGCCATATAGTAAATTCAGGTCTAATAGGGGCCTTCCAGACCAAAAAATAAATCAACAAAAAATAGCCACCAACAAAAGGAAACAAAACAACAACAACAACAAAGCAAGCACCCAAAGTATAAAAACTTGCTTTAGGAACATGTACAATTGAGTCTGAAATGAGGAGCAAGAAGCCATCAACATGATACTTTTCAGAGAAGAACATGAGGGGCTGGTAACATCCTACAGTCCCCCATTCTCAGACAGTTGCTGCAGTTTGTAGGACCTGTACAAGCAGTGGAAGGGTGACAACTCCCCAGAAGGGGATACAATATAAGACATTCCTGTATAACAATTATAATTGCATTACCATTGAGGCTTTCCCCTGAAAGAGTGTTTTATTCCCCCTCCTTTTTACTTTTCTTTTTCTTCCTGTATGTAGTTTCAGTTGCACAACCAATCAATTCTTGACATTGCTTAAAACAAAACAATTTTTGTCAATAAAAAGGTTTTGAGCATAACAAGTACACCTCAATTTGGTCTGCAGATTACAGCCCTTACATTGAAGTGTAGACCATACCATCTGCTCACACAGTTCAAGAGTCTGTGTGTCTTGGACAGACTCCCTGTGTAGAACTGTTCTTCAACCTAGTGAAGTGTGAAGTCTCAACAAGTCAACCAGCAAATTATTGTATTGCATTTCTTGAATTCTTGAATAGGTCTTTCTGTTTGTTTGCTTTCTCTAAGGGAAAGAGAGAAATCCATGCTCTAAATGACTGCTTCCAAAGAACAAATGGTAGACAACATTGGGTTCAAGGTATTTCTCTCTCATGTCTTGCTATAGAATAACAGTCCTTGACAGTGGGTATTAAGATTTCAAAAGCATTTTTACCCCTGATTGCCTTGTTCTGGGCAGCCTAAGGTTCAGATTTTCTAAGGGATATTTGGCATCTACAAATATTTGTCTTTTGCTTATCTCTAGGCAAAATCTAAGTGCTTCAAATATTTGTCATCTGCCTATCTCTAGGCAAAACCAACATTTCCAGCAGCACTGTTACTGCAATAAAATGACTTAGTCCAAGAAAGTGATTCATCATCTTTGATTCTCTATTTTTCTTAATGCTTTTGAAGATTCTGTTTAATATTCAATATAACTTGTGACAATGTCTTTATCAACTGTAACAAGAAAAACAAGATAGTCTTGTGAAAGATTAGATTTTGTGTTCTTGAAATTTATGCATTTGCTAAGAGAAGCAAGGCCTAAAAGACTGTCAGTCTTTATCTATCCTCTTCAATGAATTTATCTTCACTGTAATGTCTGTAAACCAAATTACTTCCTTGTATCTATCATAACTCAGAAAGATTAGGTATGCCATTCTCCAGTTATGATGAAAACATAAAATAATGGCTTTTAATGGCACATTTACTTGCAATATAAAGAAACATACCAAGCACATAGTTGAACCCTAGTTCTCATTCTTAGAGAAGGATGCCAGTCGTACACTTTAGTGCTCTAACAGGGGCTCACTAAGAGTGGAGATAAGAGAAGTAAAGGACAAAAGGGAACAGCTTTAAGCTTGAGTAAGGAAGATTTAGACTGGATACTAGGGAGAAATTCTTTGCAGTGAGAGTGGTGGGACACTGGACTGGGTTGCCCGGAGACAGCATGAATGCTTCCTCCCTTGGAGGTGTTCAAGGCCAGGTTGGATGAGGCCATAAGTGACCTGGTCTAGCAGAATGTGTCCCTGCCCATGGCAGGGGGCTTGGAACTAGATGATCTTTGAGGTCCCTTCTAACCTAAACCATTCTATGAATCTATGAAGTAAAGATGCTGTATGTGTCTCCATCATCTGCAGCAAGGAGTACTGCAGGCTCCTTTCCAGAACAAGGGTTAAAAGGGAGTAAAGGGTCCAGCTTGTGTGAGGCTCCCTTCCCATCTGGGGGAAAGAGTTTCAGAAGGAGGGAGCATGTCTTCAGGGTGACACCCAAAAGGGCAAAGTAAGCCTACTGTGTCTTACCCAATGTCTTTACACAGCAGCAGTGAGCAAAAGCATGGCAATAATGCTTGTCGGTAGATTTCTGTGATTTTTCTTTTTTCTGAGTTCTACATTCATCTTTGGTGGTTTTTTTTTGTTTGTTTTTTTTGTTTGTTTGTTTGGTTTTTTTTTTGAGGGTTGCCAGTTATTTATTAAGTTAGAAATGACAGCATAACATTCATGCTGGATGTAACATTTTGTAACAGTATATATCTTATCAAGAATTTGGTTCTTAATGCCATAGTGTCTTGAAAACAAGCCCCTCTCCAGTGTTATAAAACTAAGTGTTCTACCTCTTCATAATATTTTGACCATAATTAATCAAGGAACTTTATCAACAATCATTGGAACCTCCCCTGATACATAAAGATGGGCATGCAAGTTAGGGCAACTCATTTCCATATTTTTATACATATTGATATATCACAGAGTCTGATCTAAAACCTTGCCAAGTCCCAGCCAGGGAAGATAAATAAATAAAAATGGAAATGAAACTCACAGAAAGTACTAAACATTATCATAATCTATTTGCTATTTGCATTTCTGTCCACCCTCCCTCAGTGTTTTAAGATGTTTTGTGGTGAATAAGAACAACATGTTGAAAGACAAGAGCTGAACAAGAACTGAAATTCTATTTTTAGGATGAGGAAAGTGACATGAAATTGAATAGAACTTTCACCATCAACATTATTCATAAGGACAATTTGTTGATTAAACTAACTGTTGTGCTCTCAGCATGTTTTATCACATCAGTTACAGATGAATTGAAATTTACAGCCATATCCCACAAGAAAAAATAAAGTAAAATAAAAATTGCCAAGTTGCCACATGTACCATCTGAGTGCTAAATTTAAACTTTTGCAGTACTACAGCAGCTGCATAAACCGATGAATAATTCATGAGCTTTATGAAATAGTAGATCAGAATTAACCAACTAGTTGCATGTTTTTGCTCATGTTTAGAGTGGAAGAAATATAACTAGCCAATTTACCAGACACCCTCTCATCAAAAGCGATTATTTTATGCAGCGTTTTTTGGAAGAACTATATAATCTTTAAGGTGTACTTTAGGCAAACAGGGAGAAATTCAGCTGAAATTTAGATTCACTAGGACAGAAAGGATGGGAAAACAAAGGAAGGGAATAAACTGGCTTGCACTAATGTACAAGTGGCTTGTATCAGCTCCAGGGACACGTGTTGGCTTTCTTAACAGGCAACAGATTACTTCTGTGAACTTGCCTAGCTTCATAATTTTCATCTCCTGCTCTGATATTGAAGGGATGATTATTTTCTCTATGCATCAGAAACGTTGGAGTAACTAGAGTGAAATTTGATATTCCCCATTCCTAAATTGCCAGAGATAGATTGGAAGTGGGCTTGCATGTTTTGTTCTCTTTTTTATTTTTGTGGTTGGTAAGCACAGCAAAAATCTGTTCAAGGGATCTGAACATTGTCTTTGCAGACATTGCACTTTCTTGTTCTCAAAGAAACTGCCAACACATAAGCAGCTCCTTTTGCCTACAGACCCAAAAGTAACATTATTTTTAATGTCAGAAGGGATGAGTTTCTCACCTAGGTGTGACTGAAACCACAGATTTTTGTTATAGAATCATAGAATATTTCAAATTTGAAAGGGACCCATGAGGATCATTGAGTCCAGCTCCCTGCTCCTCACAAAACTACCTAAAACATAAACACAGGACTAAGAGTTTCCTCCAGATGTTCCTTGAACTCTGTAGCTGACTTGGTGCCACAACTGCTTCCCTGAGGAGCCTGTTCCAGTGACTGACCACATTCTCAATGGAGCACCTGTTCCTAGTGTCCAGTCTGAACTTCTGAACAAGAATCACAATGTCTGGAGAAATTATTTCCACTTTCAGGAAGCTGCTGGCTTAGGAAGCTGCCAGGATATGTCTTCCTCCTTACCACATGGGCAATGTGACTCCTGAGTCATTTGTTGCACCTTTTGCTGACCTCAGGGCTCTAGATCAGAGCCTTTTAAGTTGGGAGCTTAAAGATCTACTTTGTGAAGCTTATGGACATAGAATCATAGATTTGTCAGGATTGGAAGGGACCTCAAGGATCATCTAGATCCAACCCTCCCTGCCATGTGCAGGGACACCTTACACTAGATCAGGTTGCTCAGAGCCACATCCAGCCTGGCCTTGAAACCTCCAGGGATGAGGCTTCTACCACATATATAATTGTAACAAGGTGTGGTTTTGGTTATTTTTATAGTTTTCAGGATGCTATTCTCTTTAGTCTGTGAGAGATGGTACCATAACACATTATGCAAATTTGTGGCTAAGAATACAGCATGACTTCTAAAGGGGAAATATAAATTAATAACAGCATATTCTGTGGTGTAAAGGAGAATCACAGAATATATCCATTTGGAAGAGGCTTCAAAGATCATCCGGTCCAACCTTAGATCCAACACTGAAAGGTCAATACTAAACCATGTCCCTAAGCACCAGGTCCACACACTGATTAAACACCTCCAGGGACAGTGGCTCCACCATTACCATGGGCAGACCATTCCAATGTTTGACAAACCTCTCTGTGAAGAAGTATTTCCTAGCATCCAGCCTGAACCTCCCCTGATGCAGCTTGAAACCATTTCCTCTACGCCTGAGAAGGTTCATTACTGAGCAAAAATGTGAAGCTTTTTACCTACCATCAGCTATCTCCATTCTGTTGAGAAGATTATTGAATAAAACATATTCCAGGGCAGGTTTTTTAAATGTGTTACTGTTTCTGACTTCATTTTTTGACATGCTTTGGTTTGGTTTGGTTTGGTTTGGTTTTGATGGTGCTACTAGGCACATACGTAGAGAAAGATATTTGTTCCATCACCTAAGCCTGTTTCTGTAGTAATTAACAAAATCACTCAGCATGGTATATTTTTCAAGATCTGAAATAATTAGGGTAATTGGTCAGATGGCACATTCCTGATTCTGCTGGGGTATATGGCAATTAAGAAAATTCTGCAGTAGTAAGGTGGTTTCATAGCGACAAGAAGATAATATTGCTACATATAATTATGCTGTAATTATAATGAAGTTTAGCACTTATAAGATATTTTCTACCTTAATATCTTGAAAAGTTCTTCAGAAGAATTAGATTTGTATTCAGGCTGTGGTACATCAGCTGCTATCTCTAGTGTACAGATAGGGAAAATAAATTGGAGAAAGTTAAGCCACAGAAGAGGCTGACTGAAAAAATCTTGTCTTCTATTTTAATTCACAAATTTCTGAGGCATTCTAAGGGCTGGACTGCAACTTGGTCTGTATATCTCAGGCAGTTGTCCTCAGAGATCTCCTCTTGGGTATGCAGAGAGGGTATGTTTGCTTTTAACCCACCTTCTATCTGCTTTTAACAGGTGAATTCATATTTACACATCATAATTTAAAGTTGGCCAAAATGAAAGAATCAAGCCCTACTGACTTGTCTAAGAGGGGCAACAACCCACAGAATTGCTCACCTGGAGCAGCAGTTTCTTTAATACCTATTCTTCAGATCTTGTCTGGCTAGGGGTTATATCCAAGCTGTTCATAACGTCTCCATAGTGCACAGATATTCAGATAGAAAAACTCTGAGTTTTGAAATCATTGATAACAATGAGTAAAAAATTTCACTCTTGACAGATGAAAAGTTAATAGGAACAAATAATTTGCACAATTTTGTATTGGAATTTAAAGATCATGATTTATATGGTCAAGTTTTAACAAATCAAACTGAAAGAAAAAATATATTCCAAACATTTCAGTTAAACCATTTCCTTCCTTCTCCACTACTTACCTCAGTATCATCAACACCAACCTCTTTCCTAGCCCCGGATGCCTATGGCATTTTCAGATACTCTGTTTCAGCACAAATATACTAATTCATTCCTGTAATATCGTTTCCGTTTTCTCTTAATAAACAGATAATGGAAAAGTTTCTATTCAAGGCAATTTTGGAAAATGAAGAATTTGTGAATTGAACACAGATTTTTTTCCCCATCTTCTCTTTGATTAGATGCACTGTAAGATAGACTTCTTGAGTGATATAGAGAATAACAGGGGGGCAAGGTGGGACAGGGAAATAAGCAATAAATCCACACTTAAATATTTTGTAGTTATTAGTTCTTTCACCTTAAAAAGGCATAGAAGAAATAGAATAGAGTAGAGTAGAGTAGAGTAGAGTAGAGTAGAATAGAATAGAATAGAATAGAATAGAATAGAATAGAATAGAATAGAATAGAATAGAATAGAATAGAATAGAATAGAATTAACCAGGCTGGAAGAGACCTTTGAGATCATCCAGTCCAACCTATCACCCAACACTATCTAATCAATAGATATATAGAGAAATAGAAATGGAGACATTAGAATAAAAATATTAGAAAGAAAAGAAGATACTACAAAGAAAGAGAAAAGGAAGACATTATTTTACATTAGAAAGGTAAAATAGAAAGTTAAAGAATTTTTTTTCCCCAGTGTAATAACAGAGTAGATAGCAATTGATACAAGCAATACTTTTGAAACCATTTTTCCCCCTACAAAATCTGCAGTTCATGGCCACTGTGTTGCATCATGAATTTAGAAAAAAAAAAGAATTAATTTATACAGAATGCAAAATTATTTGATGTTAAAACATATTATTGCAGTAGAAATGTGCAAAACTAACTTTCCAGATTTAAGAGGAAAATTTCTTCACAGCTACTCTATGCATGTTCTGTCTATGTCTGTAGGATATGGGGAGTAGTCAAAATAAAAAGATCCTGTCTTGGGTTTTCTTGTTTGTGGTTTGGGGGTTTTGTTTGTTTGTTTGTTTTTGGTGGATATTTGTGTGTTTTGTTTTGGTTTTGTTTTGGTTTGTTTTATTGTTGTTGTTTTGTTGTTTTTCTTTTTTACCATAAAGGATCAAAGTAAAGCATTTAAGTAATTTTTTTCTCTCATGCAAGAATTCAGGATGTAGTAGTTATTGGACACTCGGGACTAGCCCTTTGTACCTAAAGTAGATATTTTTGTAAGGTACACAGTTAAGCATGGTGCAGGAAAATACTGCTCAGATCTCTTCTTTTACTGTCATCATTTTAAGCTGGAGTCCTTTAGTTCTGGTCTGTTGTTTCTTTCCTATTGAACTGGGAAAGCTTGTCAATTTTGTGATGTGTACATACAAGGACATGTCTCCCATAATTTTACTTGACACCTAAAATATAGTCATGTTTGGGCTCAGGAAATGAAGAATGCAGCAGAAATCAAATGGGCCATTTTTTCCTTTAGAGACAGGGCATTCTCTGTTGTCATTTTCTGTATACCAAAATAGAAGGTTTTGTTGTTTACCTACTGAATTAATCAAAATGAGCTAAAAGTTTAGGGCAAAGAATTTTTCTCTGGACTTCCTTTGATCTTACAACTACCTTATGAGGTTGGAAACCAGTCAGTTTTAGCCTGTTAATACTAATGCTACTATGTTAGATTATCACTGAACCTGTTCTCATCTATTTGTGTATGTTAGCTGGAGAGCTCACCCAATTTTCACTTCGTAAAAATTTCAACACAAATCCAAGGAAATAGCTTTAAATAATATATTTGCTTTACATAAATTTCTTTTTTATTAAATTCAATGCAAAATTGGGTAATAATTTTACAGAATCACAGAATTATTTAGGCTGGAATAGACCTCTGAGATCATCAAGTCCAGCCTATCACCTAACCACCACATTGCCTAGACCAGGTCACTAAATGCCACATCCAATCTTTCTTTAAACACCTTCAGGGACAGTGACTCCACCACATCCTTGAGCAGCCCATTCCAATGGCCAATCTCTCTTTCTGTGAAGAATTTCTTCCTAACATCCAACCTAAACCTCCCCTGGCACAGCTTCAGACCAGCCCTCTCACCCTTTCACAAGTTGCCTGAGAGAAGAGCCTGACCCCCACCTTACTACAACTTCCTCCAGGTAGTTGTAGAGTGTGATAAGGTTCCCCCCAAGTCTCCTTTTCTCCATTCTAAATAACCCAGCTGCCTCAGCCTCTCCTCGTAAGACTTTCTCTTCAGTCCCTTCACTAATCTCATTGCTCTCCTCTGGACAAAATACAAAACTGTATTAATCATTAATCTATCACAGAGCATTTTAGCATTTTAATACAGTTATTTATCTAACCTGGCACAGAACATAGAAATACATATGAAATGAAAAATACACAGGGAATTTGTTTTTGCTTTCAGAACTATTGTGTACGTCAAATGGAACCAATTTCTACACATATTAATATTTTCATCAGCTCTGAGGAATGTTCACCTTGTCCACCTGATCATTTAGACTAAGGCTGACTCCTGTTGGCACACAGACTGATTAGGGGTGTTAGGTTTTGCTTGTGTGATTTAATAATAAGGCATTGCTCCAAGAACCTTAAAGGACACAAGCACGCCATTTTATCTGCTTCTCTGTATCTTTGAATAGCATCATCATTGTGGACTTGTCTAACAAGATCTGACACTCTTCCTTTTCTAATATTGCTCCAATCTCTCCCCCTTTCATCAGTTTTCCCTACTTGTAGAGTGCTGATGAACAGCCTTTGTTCTGGCTGATTGGAAAATAAACAAAAAGCTATCACTTCAGCTTTTCTTTCAAGCATTAATATTAAAATGTGAGGGATTTTGAAGAATATGAAATTCTGAGATAATGAGCTAAACCTGCAGCTTTAATTAATCACAGCCTTAATACATCATAATGCTTATGCACGGATCGAGCTTTTAAATACGAGGAACTGAGTTGACATCAGTGGGTTTGTTTTTAGAAAACAAAACTGAATAAAGTTTAAGGTGAGTTTTTTATGATTGCTCTGGACTTGTATAAACTTCTGCAAAGTTGAAACTTGCGTGAAATATAGAACAATGAAAATTGAAACTTGTATGAAATATGGAACAATGCTTATTTTGTTATGAATTTTACTTGTTGGAAGCTTCCAGATGTTGCAAAGTTAGACTAAATTAAGAAAAGATATATATTTTATATATATATTGTTTATATATATATATAAATTATTCTATTTCAAAGAACTGGAAATAGGAGAGAAGATGGGGAAATACTGCTCTGATGATATTTCTTTGCCTTAGAGTGCACCCACAAAGGGGCCTTGATTTAGTGTCTGATATTTATTCTTCAGGCACGTTATAGTTTTTTCTTGTCAAGGCTAGGAGGATATCACCAGGTTGACCAGAGATATGATGAAATTCCTATTTACAAGAAAAATGGTTGTACCTTGTCTACTGAGAAAAAAAAAAGATAAGATAAAAATGCCTGGACTGATACATCACTGACAATCTTTTCTGCCTTTGTTTATTCTTCTCTGTTTTCTGTGGAAGTTCTTCAGACTTAGTCCATAAATCATTGATAATTCTACTGCAAAAGATACTGGGGCAACACAGAACATTCAAAATCACTTTATTCAGTACCACTAGGATATTTCCTTACAAAACAGAGAGGCACATAATTAATATTTCTTTGTTACAGTGAGTGTGCAAAATACATGAAATGCATTGATACCAATATCAGAAGGTTTTGTTTCATTTAGTTTTGTTTTGTTCTCTGTAGTGTAATAAAGTACAAGCTGTGTGTGTCTTTGGATGCTGAGTTTTTCATAACCTTTTATTTAGTTAGTTAGTTAGTTAGTTAGTTAGTTGTTTATTTTTATATGTTCCATTATATGATGGCAAGAGATTGAAAAGCTTTATTATGCTTTGGACAGCTGTAAAATTACCCACTCAATCTAGAGAAGGAATAAGAAGTTTTCAGGAAAAGGAGCTAAGGAGAGAAAAAAGTGACCCTCAGGGGCTGGCTAGTTGGTACAGACCCAATAGGATGGATTAGATAAGTTGTTCAGATATATTTCAGCCATTTGATCTTATAAAACAAGAAAAAAGCAGAACACAAAGAAACTTCAGTGGCAAATATAAATCATGGGAAAGCCAAAGGCGAAAGAGCGGGTAAAATATGCAACAGTGAATGATTGATCCTAAAACTCAAAGAATAAAAGTATCTTGTTTTGAGATTGTTTGATTCTCTTAACCCTTTGTAAACAGATGTTTTGAAGAAGGCTTTGTAGGCAGCAGGCAATGCCCAGAAGCCCCTTCTCCATGTTGGGGGTAGAAAGGTTTCCAGCATCTTAAAGAAATTTTGTAGCTAGCAATGCAATACATAAAAGTCACGTAGTTTTGTTTGTTCATCTGATGTGGTGGAACAGATTTTACAAGACATTTAGCCATCCAAAGGTTGAACAGGTGCTTACTAGGTTGTTATAAACCGTCTTCCTCTTCCTAACTCACTTTGCAATTGTGCAGTCATGGTTGTGCATTCTCATCCTCTGTGTGATCCACCCCTGCATACTTTGACAGTGCCAGTGGAGATTACATTCTTTGCCCTTTTCCGAGGGCACTCCAGTAATGCAGAATAGAACTCCTGGCATTTATGACAAAGTTCTAATAATTCTGAAATATGTAGTGTGTCAGACTCAAAAAGTGCTTAAAACCAGCCCCTTTGATTTTTCCTCTATGGGTATTCTGTGCATTGGTGTCCTTCATTACTTAATCCCTTTGAGGTTCTGCATGCTTTATAAAAAGAAATGCAGCTTCCTTCAGCACCTCATACAGTACCCTCTGTTCAAGCTTTTGTGTTGCAGCATGAACAGTGCTCTGTGCACACAGTTTTGTCTCTTGCCTCTCATGAAATTCTTTCTGTACAAGTTCCCTGGCATAGCAGGACCATATAAATGTGCTGGATGCTACAGTATGGTCTGTTTATCAGCAGTTTGTCTTTTGCTCAAGTCACAGCACAGTAGAGATGTGACTTATGTTTTTCTTGCATTCCCATTTTTATACCCCAAATATACCTGCCTGGGTATTTCTATAATCACAATAATTATAAAAACAGTTTATTGAGGGATTTTTTGTTTATTTGTTTGTTTGTTTCAAATCTTGATCACCAAGGACAGTCATGCGAAAGGCACTGAAAGGAGGTGTTTGAGTTTCATGGCCATATCTGGTTTGTGCAGTGTTTACACTTTTACTATGGGTAAATAGTTTATATGCAGAAAGCAGAGCACACTGCTTACTTTCACGTATGCTAAAAGCCCAACTCCCACTGCAAGGTTGATAGCAGCAATCAAGCTGTTCAAATAAAGTTTCTTCAGCAAGCCTCAGACATCATTTCCCTGGTGTGGATTGGCTTACAGAGAGCATTGGGTAGTGGTGCTTTTTGGAGTGAAACTCTATTTAGTGGGAATTTTTCACCTAATTTTCTCTTTATGAATTACATAAACCTGTTACTTTCACTGAAATAAAGTGCTTGTGTCACATTTGGGAGGTCCCTTGGTTGTTGGGGTGCCAGACTGCCTGTTTGAGGATGATTTAAGTGGGGGTGGTGCAGATCTCTGTTTGTCTTGTGAAGCCACTGGGAATTATGGCTTTTAAAAGCACAGAACATCTACTTGAGCTGGTCAGGGTACACAAAGAGCATCATTTATCTTTTAGCATGGAGCAGTGTGCCCTGCTGGCTCGTCTGGCACCTCTGCTAGCCAAGGGAGAGGAGGGGCAGCAGAGCACAGTGCTGACTTTCCTTCTCTACCTGCCCCATTCTCTGCTGGAAAAAAGAGAGCAGTGTGGAGACTCTGGGACAGAGAAATGTAATTGTTTCTATACCCAGTGTCACTCTGCTTTTTCTTGTGTCACCTGTTGTAATTTGAGTTTGGTTCTCTTTGCCCAAAGAACTACCATGCCCTGTGACAGCCCAGCATATTGTCCCAAGGTAATTTAATTTTATAAACCCAGTGTTGACAGAGGGGCCCTGATGCTGTGTCATTGTGTGACCCTAGAATGTGAATGGCTTCAGTTTTATAGCCCCTTTTTGTGGTTTCATAACTCAGTGAATGTAATACAAGCTTACTTTATTGTTGCAGAATAACATTTTCATACTGAAACACAAGTGCTCTGGGGATTCTTTGGTTTCTTATACATGAATAGCTACTGGCCATGTAACCCTGTGAACAGCTTTCCATACAGTGATTATAACACACAAACCAGGCTTTGAAATGGCTTTAGTGGCTTGCTGAAATGCTTAGTAAGGTGTCAGAGCTCTGGGAAAATTTGAAGTGCGTGTTTGCATATATATTTGTAGACTTATATTTTTTTAATGATATATTTATGGCTTTAAGTGACTAATGTTTTATATACAGGAGAAATAGCTAATTTACTTAGATGACTCATGCATTAAACTTAATGTCATTGAATTTTCCTCCTGCCTTCATTCCCTGAGAAATGTAACTCTCTTGTTAAAATATTTCTGATATGGAAACAAAATCTTACCCTGTCTATCTGCAACACAATTCACACTTTGTTACTTCTTCCGTCACTGTTACCAGAAGCACATGGAAAACACTTAGATGCAGTAATGTAGATACTTTACATTGACCTTTTTAAGGAAGCAAAATCAGTTTAATGCTGGAAAAGACAGCATACAAAAATGTTTTCCTGCTGAGTTATTTATGACTCTCCTGTAAATGTTAGATCAGCTTGCAGGTCCATTTGTGCAGGTCTGTAGAGAAAATATTGTATGCACTATTTTTCAAGTAAAGAAGGCAAAATTCCTTAATCCTACTGTGTCCTATCTTTGGACTTTATATTGATTTTTCCATAGAACTACTTCACATAAGAAACTAAGGAAACTGAAATGAATAAAGCCTGGGGTCAGGCTGAGAGTAATTGTGTCAGAAGCCTTTTTATATAGAGTATTTTTGAGAGCAGCAGTCACTGTGAGTGTTACTGTGTGTGAGCTATGATACTCACAGGATGCAATAGAGAATCATTGGAGATACATCTGATAGAAAGAATTTTACTGGTCAATATCAAAGTCATGCATTTTTTGAAGATGTATTATTTGGATGTTCTGTCAGAAATTGGATCATACTCTGGGAGACAGTGGCATCTGGGTTTGGCCCTGTTAGTCTGATTTATACCCAAAGCAGGCCCACAGAGGAAAAATATTTGTGAGGACACCTGCTTCCAGCTGGACCACATTACTTGGTCCATTCATGTGAAGCGACTAATGTGCATAACATTAGAGAATTAATCTAAGACTGTTAAATACAAGATGCTAATATTATGCAGGGGTTATTGTATGTAGACATTCTTCAAAGAAAAGGTACAAAATTATTAATTCAGCAAAAACGTTTTGTCTGACCTTCTGAAACTCAAGACTCTTGGAATGTTTCTGTAGCTCAGGCACATGTTACAGAAGTTCAAAAGTGTGAATCCTGTATTTCTGTGCTGCCTTATTCTCAACATCAATGAATGCATTTCATTTCTACATTCTTCAGTTGTGTTCAGAGAAGGGCAACGAGGCTGGTGAGAGGTCTGGAGCACAAGCACTGTGAGGAGAGGCTGAGGGACCTGGTGTTGTTTAGCCTGGAGAAGAGGAGGCTCAGGGGAGATGTTATTGCTCTGTACAGCTTCCTGAAAAGAGGTTGTAGCCAGGTGGGTGTTGGTCTTTTCTCCCAGGCAACCAGCACCAGAACAAGAAGACACAGTCTCAAGCTGCACCAGGGGAAGTTTAGGCTCGAGGTGAAGAGAAGGTACTTCACAGAAAGAGTAATTGGCCATTGGAATGTGCTGCCCAGGGAGGTGGTGAGTCACTGTCCCTGGAGATGTTCAAAAAAGGATTGGACATGACACTTGAAGCCATGGTTTAGTTAGTCATGAGTTGTTAGGCATTGGTTAATAGGTTGGACTTGATGATCTCTGAGGTATTTTCTAACCTTATTGATTCCATGATTCTATGATTTATTTAACAGGTTATAATATATATAATATAATATAATATATTATGTGTTATAAGACAGACAATAAAATCTTTAGCAGTTTTTCTGTCACATGGCACTTGTCCCCATCCTTTTCTTGACTATTTTCTGGATTCTATAGTAAAATCTTAGACTCTAATTCTTATTTTTCTAGTTTTTAAACTTATGCGCTCATATATATAGTTCTTGGAGATGCTGTCCAAAAGCATTGCACAAAGGATGTCCAAATGCCCCAAAGTTCATGATTCAATATGCCATAGGTCACTGCATTTAGAAATGACTGCATATTTCCTAAATGGTACCTAGTTCTTTGGGAAAACACAGACTTCAGAAATGCTTTGAATCATCAATTGTAAGGTTTAGGCAGTAAATACTTATTTTCCTGTGTTGTTGGTGGGAAAGATTCTCTGTCATTTTTTAGCAATATTCTTATATTTAATAGGGTCCACAAGGAGATCTGCAACACTTGTAAGCTATATTTTTCGTTCATATTGCAGTTCTTAATGACATTTTGATAAGGTGCATAATGAGTCAGATTTTTTTTTGTTTGGTTTGGTTTTGTTATGAACTATCTCTTTTCTTCTTCCAAAGGGATAAATGTAGTTTCCTGGCTTCGGGTGGGATATATTGTGGAAATCAACAGTTACAATATTGATGTGAGTTACAGTCGCTTCCCTGCTTTATCTAAGACAGAATATCATGAGAGTTTTTGAGTTTTTTGTTGTGGTGGTTGTTTGTTTGTTTGTTTGAGTACGAGCTACTAGTCATATTAATTTCATGATTCAGGGCCTGAGAATAAAAACAATTAGGTTAGTTTTGGACTAATGTTCTCAAAAAGATTATGACTTCTGTTAGCATTAAATAACTCATAACTGGTGCTCTGTTTTCTGGGGTTTTGTGGTGCTGTGTTTTTGTTTGTTTGTTTCTGTTAGACTGGTTTTGGTTTTTGTTTGGTTTTCTCTGGTTTTTTTCCTAAGCAACATATTTTTCAGAACTTGGACTTTGGCAGCATCTTGGAGCAATCAGAAAGGAAAAGTTTGATGTAAGATTATTTTGTTCTGTTATAATAAAGAAAAATTTTCCTTTTCAAGATGCATCAAAGAAAGGTATTCCATCTTTTAGTTCATTTAAATGCTGCCAGTGATAGCCACTTGATATTAATTTTCATCTGTCTTGTGTGTTTGAGATACAGTTAAAATAAAAACCCGGGGGACCAGGGGAAGCTAGTAACTTCTCCTTTTCAGCCCCACCACTCCCCCCCTGTACAAAAAAAGGGAGAAAGGAACAGAGGAATGTTAATATCAATACAATACAGCCCAGGTCAAGCAGAAGCAAGTTAGTATCTCTCCAGAGCGAAGAGGCAAGAAGAGAGGAAATTGATTTGTCTTTCCAATGGGATTGTTTAGAATTATCTCTATTTTCTTTTTTACACCCAGTAGTGATTTATTTACATTTTACTACTTTTCTGTTCAAGATTTATGAAAAATTTTAAAGGCATAGTCTAAAACTACCATAATGCCTTTTTTTCCCCCATTAAATAGTCAAGATATAAAGTTATCTGGCTGATATGATGCTCCTCTTTTTAAGTCTAAGAAAAGCAACTCTGAAATACTGAAGTAATAAACATTTTTTCATAGCTTTCCAATGAGCATTCTGTTCCACTCAGGGGCATTAATGCATTTACTGTTGCAAGCATTCAGACTAATTAACCCACTCAGTAGTATTCTCCTGCAACACAGACAAAGTAAGTTGATATAGAAAAATCTAATTCACATGTTATTAATGCAATATTTTCTTTAGTTAATAATGGTATTAAGAGCAAGAATTGTATGCTTTGCTACAGGTAAGATTATGTCTTTGAGTTTCATACATTAGAGATTTTTCTTCTCTTGGTACACATTAAGAATGTCATGTTCTGTTGACAACCTACACTAGGGTTTTTTTTTCATCAAACTTGTATTAGTTGTGACATTTCCACGGACAGAAATTGTGTTATATTTCATCCCACATAAGACAAAAAAGGCATTTTAGGTATATAAAGCTGTTTAAAGTATTAGAAGCTTGATAGGTACCATTTGTACAAATTGATATGTTTATAAATATGTTCATTAGATAATAGGGTGGACTTGATGATCTCTGAGGCCTTTTCCAACCTTGTTGATTCTATGATTCTATGATAAATAGAAGTATATATGGAGTATATGTGCACTTATATACACAAAAATGAATACATTTACATACAGACATATGTACATTTATGCATAGAAATATAGATAAGAAGCTGTGCATTTGCTGTATAATAGCATTAGTACATCTTATTTACATGTTTGTAAGAGCTAAAAAATATGCAAGAACCCTTAAAGATGCAATAAGATTTTGGGTTTTTTTTATAAACTACTTTGAGGAAAGCTTGGTAATTTTCATTATAGAAGTTTTATTAGTTACTGTCAGCACACAGCAGTGTGGAAGTTCTTCCTGTCCATCTTACTCAAGGCTGATGTTCTTTAATCTTGTCATGCTTAGGTAATGCAGGTTGACAAGACAGTGTATGATGATGACTGCACTTAAAAAAAAGACTGAAAAGCAAAAGAGTGTACCTAGGCTGTGTCATAGATCACAGTGTCAAACACTTTCTGTCCTCTTCTACTATGAGGTGAACCCAGTTTATAGCGTGCTAAGGAAAGACTGCTGTGGATAAGGCTTCTAACTGAGCATCAGGGATGATTAATGAGAGAGATAAGAGGATGTTCTTTGACATTGAGGGGCAGATAGAGGAGAGTGAATGAGTGAAGAAAACAAAGCATTTGTGTCTGAAAAAATAATGAGGGTCAGCAAAGCTCTGGTCTCAAATTACACTTGTAGGTTGTCCATTTGTTGTTGGAATCTGATCCCTTCTATATCATAAAAGACTTTTAAGGGAAAATGATTAAAAGTATCTCCTATAGAGAAACAAAAAAAAAAAAAAAAAGTTTAAAATCTTTGATGGAAAGAAACACAGGAAGATGAAAACAGAATGTGAGCCAAAGCCCCAGAACTAGGTGTTTATCAGAATAAGTTATTCTTCAGCAGTAAGACAGGCTTTGTGGAGGCAAGAACAAATATAGGCAAATACTATAGAATCATAGAATTAGCAGGGTTGGAAATTACCTCAAAGATCATGAAGTCCAACCTGTCACCCAAGACCTTATGACTCCTAGACCATGGCACCAACTGCCACGTCCAATCCCCTCTTGAACACCTCCAGGGACGGTGACTCCATCACCTCCCTGGGCAGCACATTCCATTCTTCACTCTCTCAGTGAAGAACTTTCTCCTCACCACGAGCCTAAACTTCCCCTGGCACAGCTTGAGACTGCGTCCTCTTGTTCTGTTGCTGGTTGTCTGGAAGAAGAGACCAACTCCCTCCTGGCTACAACTTCTTTTCAGGAAGCTGTAGAGAGCAATAAGGTCTCCCCTGAGCCTCCTCTTCTCCAGCTAAACAACCCCAGCTCCTTCAGCCTCTCTTCATAGGGCTTGTGCTCAAGGCTTCTCACCAGCCTCATTGCCATTCTCTGGACACGTTCAAGAGTCTCAATGTCCTTCTTCACCAAAGCTCAGTGAGAAAAATAAAGACTAGTAGCAGAAATCAGTATTGCTGAAGATACATTTATAACATACAAAGCCTGTTCTGACAGCACCGGGAAGTTCATGACCCGCCCCCTCAGTTTCTTGGAGGAGGGGGATCAAAAGAACACAACCAAAACTCATGGAGGAGCGTCCTGTTAATAAATATGTACCATTCACTCTGTAGAAGAAAAAGATCATTCCTCATTCACTGAAGTTACTCAAAGGAGTCCTTTTTTATCCTCTATTTTTTTTTTTTTTTTCCTGGAAAGCATGCAATGTGTAGGTACAAAATGATTGTGTTAGATGCATGAATTTGTCGCAGTCAGAACCACAGAGTAATTTGCTGCCTGGGTAAAATGTATCATACCTCATGAGAGACTTGAACAGCAGACTAAATTAGCTGGCTTCCCTCATTTGGGGAGTATGCTGTAATATAATTATCTATTAAAAAATAAAATTAGTCTTTTGGATCCTGGAATGTTTATACTACAGTGAGGAGGGAACTTAACTTTTATTTTCAAAAAATTGGGACTTTCTTTTCTAAAATGCATTTACTTTGTCAAGTAGGGAAGAGCATGCACAGTGTTATCGCTGTGTATATGAACTTTAGATCACGATGGACAACACTGCTTTATTAATTTGAATGAATTACTGATGATAACAATTTATCATTAGTATAGCTTGTAATAATCAAATCATTTTTAATAATGTCATGGTATTTAAATTTACCTGCCGTTTGGAAATTGGGCTATTTCCTGTCAAAAACATACTTCTGTCTTGCTTTGAATTTTATCTGAAACTAAGATGATTTTAATGTTATGTGTGTTAAAGAATTCAAGAAAAGAGTCTGACAAAAAGGATGTTGTAATTCATGAAAAGTAACACGAATAAAGAGAGCAATAAATGAATATATTGCCAAACAACAGCAACAAAAGAAACAGCTCATGAGTTGGTTAAAATTTGCATTTATCTGTAGTACTTGCCACCTTCAGCAGGGAATGTGCAATGCTATCCGAACTTCACAAAAACAAACTTTCTTCCAGGGTAGTTTCTTTTTAACATATTGCATATAGCAAGCTAGAGTGTGATAGAAGCATAATGGGTTAGTAAGCTGCTTTTTATAGCATTTGTTGAGCATAGGTTCTTTTCTGTTCATCAAACAACAATGTTATATAATATTACTGCAGTAGCTAAGTAGCTCATATGAAATACAAACAAATGGCTAGCACATTTTAAAATAAGATGATGATCTCCAAACCACAGATGCCATTTCAAAGAGAGAAATGATGGGTGTAATGTTTTCACAGGCAGAGTGGTACAGCCTAAATTATTTAATAGGTTTCTTCCTCACGCCTATTTATTTTTTTAATTTATTTTCAGTCTCTTATCTACTCATTTATCTCTTTGTGGAATCTGTGCAAACAAGTTTGTTTCAGTAGAGTTGATAAATAGTGTTAATGTTTGGGGGGGGTTATGTTTATCAAATGGCTCAGTGTGAAAATGATCTTTGTAATAGCTAAACAGGTATATAGTTCAGTAGAAAAGAAATTAAACGGTGTTGTTGTTACTTGCATCTACTTACTCTAAGCCATCACAAGAAAAGGATAGAAGGAGAGTGCCTGGTCTGCCCCTTTATACTTTTTTATTAGATAGTTATAAACTACAGTAAAGTCTCCCTTTAGACTACTGTTCTCCAGATCAGGGAAATCCAGTTCTCTTATCCTTTCCTCATACACTATGTTGAGCAGCCCTACTGTCATTTTGATTGCCCTTTTTTGGGTTAGATGTTTCTTTTCTTCACTGATTGAACTTTTTGTTGATGATTGATTTGAAATCGGTGTGCACCCACAATGCTTCCTATCATGCCAATAGCACATTTGCTTCTGAAGTTCTACTTTTAACATGGAAGACACTCATCTATTGAGAAAAGCTAGGACAGAAGACAGATGGGCAGACAGTAGAGCTCACACTCTGAATATTAGAATCTCCCTTTCCATAGCAAATTCAAACTTGTCCTCTTTATTTTCATCGGTCTGTTAAGAGATACAAAGAGGTGTCATTGGTCACAGCTTATGAGGAGAGGTGAAGATCAAGAAGCATCTGGAGGCAGTTTATGGAAGAGTGGAGTGACAGACATAAAATACCAGGCATTTAGTTTCTGGAACTGGGTGTGAAATTGTTCTGACATCTTGACACTTTCCACAGTGAAGCAGAAGAAATGCTAAATATACTAATTAGGAGAACAGCTGTTGTCAATATACCTGTGTTAACCTGCATTGTCTTCTTGACCATTGAAAATTACTTTTTTCCTTCCTGATCACCTCAGCATATTTTTATTCAATTGAAAGATGAAAATGGCATCATGTTTATTTCTTAAAATGTCTTTTTTTCTGGTAGAACAGTGATCTCAGTTTCCCATACTGAGTATAAGGCTACCATAGGAAAGAACCTCTGTTTCACTTCAGGTTGTTGTTACAGGAGTGAGATATTTCACAAGAGAATGAGAAAGAAGACATGATCTGAGCATGTTCTGTCCTTCTTTTGTTGCCTTCACATGTGAGAAAAGAGGGATAAAGCAGTCAGACCATTGATGGCCTCAAGTAATCCGCATGCTTATTGCTTACTGACTCAGCTCTCTGAATCTTTTATGGACACGCTGAAGAAATTTTCATTTCAGTTAGGCACACACTTCTTTTAAGTCTAGAGCTGAGAACTGTGAAATCTTGGCTGGGATAATTGTGACAGGAAGCCGTGCATTCAGATGTATTCAGGGTCATTCTTTGTGACAGAAAGCTGTGCAGTCAGATGTATTCAGCATCGTTCTCTTTAAAAATGTGTGGAAAGAAG
This sequence comes from Melanerpes formicivorus, assembly GCF_026170545.1. Taxonomy (NCBI): domain Eukaryota; kingdom Metazoa; phylum Chordata; class Aves; order Piciformes; family Picidae; genus Melanerpes; species Melanerpes formicivorus. The sequence goes on from NW_027142505.1 coordinate 519,581, forward strand.
CAGCAAAACAATATGAAAAGCCTTAATAAACTATGAACTTTAACATTTAACTGATTTTTTGTGTATACTTTCTCTCCTTTCTCACATTTCAGAAAATGTGCTTATAGAATCACAGAATTGGTAGGGTTGGAAGAGACCTCAAGGATCATCTAGTTCCAACCCCCTGCCATGGGCAGGGACCCCTCTAGAGCAGGTTGCTCAGAGCCACATCCAGCCTGGCCTTAAAAACTTCCAGAGATGGGGCTTCTACCACCTCCCTGGTCAACCTGCTCCAGTGTCTCACCATCCTCATGGGGAAGAACTTCTTCCTAACATCCAATCTAAATCTACCCATTTCTAGTTTTGTTCCATTCCCCTTAGTCCTATCATTACCTGACACCCTAAAAAGTCCCTCCCCAGCTTTTTTGTAGGCCCGCTTCGGATACTGGAAGGCCACAATAAGGTCTTCTCAGAGCCTTTTCTTCTCTAGACTGAACAGCCCCAATTCCATCAGTCTGTCCTCATATGAGAGGAGCTCCAGCCCACTGATCATCCTTGTGGCCCTTCTCTGGACACGTTTCAGCACATCCAGATCCCTCCTGTAATAGGGGCTATACTGTTTTTCTCTGTTTTGGTGTATAGTAAAAATATTTTAATGCTTTGAAATAAAGACATGGTCTACTGAATTCTGTGATACTATGAGGTACTCAGTTTTTCACTTAACATTTTATATATTCTCAGGCTTGTGGATTCATATAATTGAATCAGTGATTAAGTGCCAATAGGTTCTTGAATGCTTTCATTTAAATTTGTGTACTAAAAAAAGGTTTTTTTTTTGCCAATACTTACACCTGCTTTTAATGTAGTGTCAGAAATCTTGTATGTGCCTGTATATATGAGTAGTGACTCCAATAGTCTTAATGGCCACATACTGGAGAAGTACCAGAATGAAACTAAAATCAGCAGTTAAAACTTTTTCATTACCTTAACTTAATCAATAATGAATTTACAGTAGTTTTGGCAATGTTAAAGTCAGGAAATGGAACCATACCTTATTTTAGAAGATGCATGTGGGCTAGTCACAGGGTCCAGAAATCCAAGTAGTGTACACCTGGGAGCTCTGCTACCAAATGAGCTCATCTAAGCGTGGGATGCAAATAGAGCAAACCTGGTGAATAACTTGTCAGCAGCACGCAGGCTGCAGCCCTGAAGCCTTTTCTTCACAAGAGGCCCAAACAATTTTCTTCAGCTTGATTTTTTTTTTTTTTTTTTTTTAAATAAAAGAAGATTCTGTATGTGATAAGCAGAGTTAGACTGGGCACTGGTTCAAAATGGGCTTGATAAAGGCCAGGAGCCATACCATTTCAGCCTCATGAAAATGACTCAACATTTTTTCTTCATAAGGATTGGATATAATGATCTTGATAGCTACTGACACATCAGTCTTTTCAGAATCCTTTCTGTCTGTATAATTAAATTGAAGGTTGGCACCAGGGAATCTGGAGCTCTGTCAGGTAGTATATGTTTTCCCTAGCCTAGCATGGAAAGACTGTAGGGGCAGTAAGGTATTATTCTGCTTCACTGGACTGGGAGGAAAAGAAAGAGAGGGTGATAATAGGCTTTTTGTACTCAGGTTGATGCAATTTTCCATCCACTAGGCTATTTTTATTAAGGTCTTCTGTCTGAGGACTGTTTTCTCTAAAGTACTCTATTTACATTTGTTTCTTTTAAACCACACAGCAGGTTTCTCTGTAAATTCAGCTCAAAGAAGAAAGTATGGCATCGTGTTGTATAGTGAAATCTCCTCCATTTTTTCCAGTGAGACTTAGACAAGTGTACAAGGGTGAATGTAGAGCCTGGCTCCTGGGAAAGAACAACCCAATGGATCAGTATAGACTGGGGACTGACCTGTTGAAGAGCAGTTAAAGGGAAAAGGAACTGTGGGTCCTAGTGGATGGGAGGCTGACCATGAACCAATAATGTGCTGTTGTAGCCAACAAGGCTAATGTCATTCTGGGCTGTATTCGAAGGGCTGTGGTTAGCAGGTCAAGAGAGGTTCTCTTCCTCCTCTACTGTGACCTGGTGAGGCTATATATAGATTATTGTATCTAGTTCTGGGCCCCTCAGTCCAAGAAGGACCTTATGAAACTGCTAGAAAGAGTCCAGTGCAGAGCCACAAAAATGATTAAGGGAGTGGAACATCATCCTTATGAGGAGAGACTGAAGGGGGTGAGGCTCTTTGGATCCTTTCCTTGGGAGGAATGGAGACTAAGGGGTGGCCTCATTAATGCTTATAAATATGTAAAGGGTGAGTGACAAGAGGATGGAGTCAGTCTCTCCTCGGTGATGCCCAATGACAGGACAAGGGACAATGTGTGGAAGCTGAGGAATAGTTTCCATGTTTCGATGGAAACACGAGGAATTTTTTTTTCACTGTGAAGTGATGGAACACTTGAGCAGGCTGCCCAGGGGTGTTGTGGAGTCTCCCCCTCTGGAGACATTCCAAACCCACCTGGGTGCCTTCCTGTGTGACCTGGTATAGGTGATTCTGCTCTGGCAGGGGGGTTGGACTAGGTGATCTTTCAAGGTCCCTTCCAACTCCTAATATTCTGTGATTCTATGATTCTGTGATCTCTCCATCTCAATTTGTCAGTTTTCTTTAACTATTATTTTTCTGTTTCCATACACACACATTCATGCAGAAATGTGGGCAGGAAATTATTACTTGCAAATATGATGACTGCACGGAGAGATGTTAATAACAAAATGCTTAACAAAATGCTTCCAAATATCTCCAAAGTAGAGACAAAGCAAACTGAAAGATAGAAATTCAGTTGCTTTTTTAAATTTACCTTTTTATTAAATTCCAAATTCACTGGAAAGGAAGAATGTTGCTAGCTGTGATAGAACAGAGCACATGTTTTAATCCCGATTTATACCAAATCTGAATGAAATTACTATGCAAAGAGGCAGACCAATAGAGCTGGCAGAGAATAAAAGCACTACCATTTTTTACATGCTTTTCTGTCAAAAAGTTGAGAAGATTGAAGGCAGAAAAGCTGATATATATTTTCAGAAAACAAACTTTGTCACTTCCTCCCAGATTTATAGTCAGGTTATTTCAGGATGGCTATTGTTGTAGGTAAATCAAGCCACTAAATATGTCTGCAATCTTAACAAGCAACAATTACAAATAAACATCTTATAGATATTTGTGAGAACAAGTTTTACATCCATAAAACTCCATTTGTAAGCTGCTTTTGGAGAATTTGCCACATAATCATTGTAGCTTTTGTATATAAAGTCTGCATATAGGAAATGGTAACAGTTCATCTGGGACAGCAGCAGAACCCATCTGTACTGGAAAGCAGAATGGAATTTCTAAGACAATCTCTGTTGTGATGCACACGTGCCATCTGCAGTGCCTGTACACTTAGAAATTCAACTTCTTTTTAATCCCTCAGTGCATTGGTATGGATTTTGACCATGTTAAAGACCTTGGCCCTTGACAATATTGCTATAGCTTATGGATCTATACTACCAGTGGTGTAGGCAGGGGATTCACTCTAATCCATCACAGAGTAGTCTGTGTGACATCATAAAGAAGGTTATGAATAGCAACAGAAGTTTTTGGAAAATTTCTTGCTCTACTTCTCCATTTTCAAGGTGGTAGCCAGCTAAAGAATGACTGGAATTTACTGTCTTTATCTTCCATATCTATGTTAGAAAGGCTCTGGTGAGACCTTCCAAACTACAGTGACACCACACATAGTGAGATGAGGTCTCCAAAAGTGAGACCGTGTTAAGGGCTCTCAGTAACAGGTGTACACACACACACACACACACACACAAGATCACTCTGTATCTCTCTTGCAAAGACACTGACATAGCCTGACTGAAAATGCACATTCACTTGAGCATTTCTAACTATTGCTGGAGAAAGCTGCCTGAAATGAAAGCATGTAGTATTTTATGGGGGGAAAGGTAAAAACTGTTCCCCATAAGAATTTCTTAAGTGAAATGCCTTGGAAATTGTGCCTACTGAAACTGATAAAACTTTGTGATTGCTCTTACTGCTATTTCTTGTATGTTTTATTTTTGGTTTTAGAATAATAATTCAGGTAAAAAACTCTCATGGCAGACAAGTAATTGTTTTTAATTCCCTGGAGCTTAACTTTGTCAGAACATCCAGGCAGTTGTTCAACAACCATTGCTATTGCAGGCTTTACACAGAGGACTGCCTCTAGTGTGATAAAAAAAAAAAACAACCCACATAGTCTCTGCTCAGTGCTCTCCAATCTGTTTTCTCTTTACAGCATCTGGATCTCTTCTTCATTTTCATTAAGCAGGTCCTTCTTCAGCTAAGTAAATAAAAACTGCATCTCTTGCATTGTGGTTACTAGATGATAATCACTTTTACTAGATGATAATCACTTTATGAGCACCAAGAACTTACATGTCTCAAAAGTAAGCCTCAAATGTTTTATAGGCAGAATTAATTTTTAGTTTTCTATGAGGATGTGAAATTTTATGAATTTTAAATACACTCTGAAACCTCTGTTTTAAAATTAAAAAGCAGTTGCTAGTGTAGCCTTGTAGCATGGTATACAATAAAACAGAAAAAGTTCTAAGCAGGCAGTTCACAATATCTGCCCAAGACAAACACAGTTAAAACATTAGAGATCTCAAGAGATATGCAAAATAACTGTCTGCTTTGAATTGCTGTGGTAGTATGCAATTTTATTTAGGAGATATTTGTGATTTGAGTGCTACTGTTACATTGTATATATATTTGTTTTAATAATAGACCTCTAAAATGTGCTCACTAATCAGCTGATTTTATTATCTTTGCCCTTTTGAATGAGTTCACAACCTCACTTTTATATTCCTTGTGTCACATAGCAGGACTTAAGTTTTGTCAGACCCAAGTTCTTCTTATCATTTATGAATATTTAGGTGTTCCATTGTCAGGTTATCCCATCATAAATACCCACTATCATATTATTCTTTCAATGGTGAAGGGAAGAATAAATGTTGTAAAACATCTCATCAACACGCAAAAGTCTTTCAGTGGGTGGATAAGGGAAAAATTAGTTTGTGAGTTTACTAATGATGAACAAGAGATCTGTTAAGAAGAGGAAGAAACTCCTGTTCCTATATGATTTTATCTAATAAGAACTTTGGGGACCTGATGAAGGGAAGGCAACCATGTATTCTCCTTTCCTCAAGTTACAATGAATCCTCCTATTTTCATGTGTCAACAATGAAGACGCAGGAACTGAAGGAAATACTAACTTCTTATTAATTGACATTTTTGATCAGATCCCTTGGAGCTTCTCACCATCCTCAGATCACTGCCCTCCTCCCTAGCACAGAAACATTTAATATGGGTCTGATCGACCATCTAAAAGGCAGTTCAAATGTTTTATTCCTTCAGAGACCAATTTAATGCTGTGGGTTTTTGATCTCAGATTGAATGCATTGGCTTGTAGTTAGATGGATCTAACCAAGTGATGTAAACAAACAGAAAATAAAAAGGCAAAAAATGCACAATTATTAAAAGAGAATACAGGCTGCCTACTTACTAACTAGAGGTAGAAATTCAACCATTGATGTTATAAAACTAAAAATTTATATTTAGCCCTTAATAGGCTTACTAGCTATTTTTTTCCCACAGACTACTCGAAATCCTGCTGAATATATATATATATATATATATATATATATGCACAAACCAAATGCACCTATGCATTCTTAGTCATTTATAACTACTTTGAGACAGTCTGGTGCTCTCAGTGTTCTTCAGGGTTGCTCTAGACTGGTTGTAATCATGGCTGCTGCTGCATTTATTTGACCTAGCCGTGAGCATAATTAGCACAACCCTTCCTTGTAAAAGGCTTTAATTTTACAGCATTTCTCTTTTCCATTCTGGATCATTTTCCAGGTAAAGAACAGCTTATGGACTATAAAAGAGTTGCCAGAACAGATTCAATACCTTAATTGCTTGGAGAGTGGGGGAATTTTTGTTAAGTTTTGACTTTTTAAAATCAAGGGATGATTCCTTTTGTATGCTTTGAATAACCATTTTGCAAGAGAGAAGGTTAGGTTATGGAACCAATGGAATAACAATAAACATATTTTTTCCCTGCAAGGTAAGGCACCTTTTATGTAGTCATTATTATTTCTTCTTTCTTGAGACAGGGTGATTTTGAAGGAAAAATGAATTTTCAGTTGGTACTTTTGTCCTTTGTAAAGAGAATCTTCTGTACTTCTTCATGAACCTTGAGGGTTTTTTTCACAAATAAAAACTGTGGGATAAAATTGTGTCCTATGTTCTTGAAGGCCATCTGTCCTTTATTTTAAGATGTGTTAGTTAAGATCGGTGTTGCACCTTACTAAGCTTATTCATCCTCATTCTTCTTTTGTAACACATGATCTAGTGAATTCTCTGAAGATTAGAAAGTCTATATAGAGAAGGAAGTAGGGATAATTTTGTGTTGATTGAGATCAAAAGGCTAATGAATTATCTCAATTATTTTTGTACCCAGGTTGAACCTTTCTGTTTTAAAAGACTGAAAATCAAAGATAATCTTCTAAGGCTGTAGTAGCAAACACATCTTCAACACAAAATTTGTGGGAAAGCGAATTTGGTACAGGTGAAACTGTCACAGCTCCATGCCCTCAGGTCCAACTGCTATGAAGATTAAGCACACCTAGGAACATGTGTGTACACCCAGTAACTGCCCTTTAGATGCAGTGTCAGACTCAGTCTACCCAGTAGTGCACCCGGATTCTTCTCAATCCAAGTTGCTTCACATGTGTTTATGCATGTACACACACACACACATACATTTCTCTCTCAGGTCTCTCTATCAGTTAGCACAGAGCCTCTGGATGCTCCAGTAGCCACCTCTCAGACTCTGGTCTTTCCACCTCTTTAGCCAGCTGTATGGCCTCTTTGATGCCTGGATCCCAGATCACTCACCCAACTCACCAGCTGTTCCAGTCTGATATTTGCTGGTGCTGACACATGTACCTTCACACGTTCCAGTGGTAGCCTGTAGGCACGCAGCCTCTTTAAGCCCTGATCCTGCTCCTGTTGCTGCCACTCGGACATGCCCATACCATGTGCACACAGACAGCCCTTCAGCCAGAATAGATTTAAATAAGAAGTCATTTGGCAGAGAACGTGGTTAGCCAAGCATGTTGACCAGCATCTAATTACGTTACCTACTCCTTTAATTCTCTTATCTCTCTATTTTTTCTACACTCTCAGTCCCGAAGATGTGTGGGAGCATTTCCCTGGCCTAACAATGATGTGTGCCCACCCCAGCCATGGGGCTGTTCAAGTCCTGTGACATTCCAGGTAGGGGCCAGCACAGGGTTGTCCTCCTTTTTATCATATAACCCAATGCAAGGATTTGGTCTCATCACACAGAGCTGTTTATATTTCTTTGTTTAAGCATGCTGAATGCAGATTGCTGTGCTTGAACTGAACATCTTCAGCATGAGGGTGGTGAGACACTGGAACAGGTTGCCCATAGAGGTGGTGGAAGACTCATCCGTGGAAGTTTTTAAGGCCAGGTTGGATGTGGCTGTGAGCAAGCTGCTCTAGTGTGAGGTGTCTCTGCCCATGGCAGGGGGGTTGGAACTAGATGATCCTTGCGGTCTTTTTCATGCAGGGGATGAGCATGTTGCTGTTGGACTAGCTTAAAGCTCAGGCCTGCACTAGGTGAAAATTGTGTAAAACCAACTTAACTGAAGATGCTTAATGACTTTTTGGCTATAATCCAAAAAAATTTTACAGAACCAAAAGCCTTTTTCAAATTCTCCTTCATACAAATTTGGTTTTAATCTGCAGTTTCACTGCACCTGACTTTCAGATAATGCAATTTTATTTTCTTCCAAAATGTTATGAGTGAATGTGTGATCACGGGAGATAGCACTGGCAGAGATGGAAAGCTATATTCTGCGGCAATTTAACTATGAATTTGTGGAGCTTCTGTTGCCAAAAGATCCAAAGACCTCAAAAAGCTCAATTAATTCATCCTCATCACAACTAAAATGAAGGCTACACTGTATCTTGGTTCTCATCTGTAAGAAAAAGGCTCTTAAGCCTCCTTTAATCTCCCTGAAAATATTTTAACTATTATAAAGTCCATGATAAAATTTAAAACAAGATCCTTTATTGGAGTATTATTTCTCAAAGTTTTAAGAAAAAGCTTGAGATAGGAAGTTGGACATCATAGGAGAGTGAAGAGCTAACATTTAGTGTGATTCTAGGTTTCCCTCATCAGTAGGTTCATCATCATTAAGCTTACTATACTTACATAAGTTAAATATTTAGTTCAACTGTGTGACTCACAAACATCTCATTTGACACTTCTTATGTAAGGTTGGTAGTGCTAGGTGATAGCCACAAGACTATACAATACCTAAGAGTCCTGCTAATTTCTTGTAGGATTTACAAATAGCATAATTTACTTTCCTGACTCTCATTTGTCAAGAAACACAATTTCCATACAATAAAATTATATCTCCATCTGGAACTTCTTAGTGGGTTGATAAGACATAGAAATGTTCATATATTAGACATTTGTCAGGAGGACTATTCATTGCTAAAGTAAACTGGAAAAGCATTGTGGATGTTAGTAAAGTCCTGAGGACATTTTCTTCCCTCCCATAATCGTCCCACATAATAAAGGGATTAACCGAATAATAAACCAGATTTATTTTTATTGGACTATTCTAATGCAGTCTTTTATTTTTCCTTCTATTCCTGCTTCCAGAAAAAATATCTCTCTAAAATTGTTAATTTCCCTCAGAGATCATGGTATTCAGCTATAGAGCATATTCAGTAGGAATTTGTTCACAATTGGGGGACATCATACAAATTTAGAATTTGCTGTAGGTGGTTAAGTTTTGTAAGACATTGGGTACACTCAGTGTCGTGTTCTAACTCAAAACTGCACGAAAAATTTATTTAAAGCTCCAGAACTTGTCTGAATTCTGTGACTTAAAACCCCTCGCCACTGTAAGTCTTTATTAAAACATGCTGATACTTTGCTGGTTCACACTGTGAGCACTCAGTTCATGTCTGATTTTTCTTAGCATCCTGTGGTGGTTTGAGCCTTAACTGGGATTTAAGTGGTCAGATGGGGGCAAGACTGAGAATCCCTCCCCTGTTCCCCCCTCCTCTTTCCCAATAGAGAGGAAAAAAAAAGGGAAGGGGGCAAATCCACTGAGAAACAATCTGGAGTTAGTTTGGAACTAGAGAAGTAAAAAGAAAAAAAACTTTAAAGAATATGTGTGTGTGTGTGTGTATGCATAACACACAATAACAGGAAGGGTTCACAAGGGCACAGAACAAAGATGAATGGAGAAAGTACACATACAAAACTAATCCTTTGGAGTCCTTTGAAGAAGCGTGGATGTAGCAGGGAGAAGACCAGGCCTGACCACGCAGCTGAAAAGCAGGAAGCCAGCAGCAGTAGCTCTCATCCAGGGAAGGCAGGAGCCAAACATGAGAGCTAATGGTAGGAGTGCCTTCCTTTTTATAGGCTTGCTGGACAGGGAGGGGGAGTGGAACAGACTAACTCAGTTTCCCAGGGGGAAAGCGCCCTCCAGGGAGCTCAGAAAATTGGTAAAGCCTCCTAGGATTTGCTAAAAGTGTGGCAATGAATGGGTAAGAAACCTTCCTACAGTGTCTTGCAGATCCCTGCTGAGCATGATTTGAGGCTTAGGAAGGCCTTATGGCTCTTCATGAGACTGACAAATCATAGAATCATAGAGTATTATACACTGTGAATTAAAATATTATTTTTTGATATCTCCTAGCTTAAAATTAATTGTTTACAATCCTGTCTCCTAAGCGCCTCCAACAAACACAGGTTGATCTGTGGATACCTGAGGTTTATGATAAATACCTAATAGGAATAAATCATAGAATCATAGAATTGTTAGGGTTGGAAGGCACCTCAAGGATCATCTAGTTCCAACACCCTGCCATGGGCAGGGACACCTCACACTAGATCAGGTTGCTCAGAGCCACATCCAGCCTGGCCTTAAAAACCTCCAGGGATGAAGCTTCTACCACCTCCCTGGGCAACCTGTGCCAGTGTCTCACCACCCTCAGGGGGAAGAACTTCTTCCTAGCATCCAATCTGAATCTACCCATTTCTATTTTTTTTTCCATTCCTCCTTGTCCTATCACTCTGTGACACCCTAAAAAGTCCCTCTCCAGCTTTCTTCAGATATTGGAAGGCCACCATTAGATGGAAGGTTGTAGATGTGAATGGTCTGTCTCAGTGCTTCAGTTTCAGTGAAACACTAGTGATAGAGGATTAACTGCTGTATTTCTTCAGCTACGAATAGAGTTGATGCAAGTTTTTTTTAACTCTGATATTTCTGAATGGAACTAGAACAATTATGTGCATCCCTGCACTTCCCCCCCCCCCCCCCCCCCCCCAATCCTCTTTTTCCATTAGTTGGGTGGAAGGTTCTCTGTAGGCTGAGAGCTGACATGTGAGAAACATGTAAAGGACCCCTGAGGTTTGTAAGTGGAAGTATTAGTAAGAAAAAAAAGGAAAAAAAAAAACACCAAAAAGAAAATTCTGAGTTTTTACAGAAAAAAAAATGGAGACTGAAGACATAATCTCCAGGCTTTTTATGCATGGGTGGTTTGAACTATGTCTTTCAGTCCTGTGGTCTTTACTTTTATTAGATCCTCAGAAGAAGCAAATTATTTTGAATACAAACTACTAAGACACCATTTCCTGTTCACAAGTGGCCCTCATATAAAAGTGTTTCCTATTTCAGCATTTTTGAGATTGCATATTTGCTGCACAAAGCTGTTTGAATTTGCACTTGATCTTAAAACTAAACTGGTTTAAAATTCTTTTTCCTTACAGACAAACCAAGGAAAAATCCAGTCATGTTTAATGAATATAGATGTAGAATCATAGAATGGTCTGGGTTTGAAGGTGTTGCAGCCACTGTTCTGAGGGCACCTGCTGGATGTATGCAGAGTGCAGGGTTCCTTAGCTGACCAATTCCTTAGTAAGCTTCATAGAACAAAACAAAAACATTCCATGTGTGCCAAGAAAAACATCTTCATGTTGGCACCTTTTGATTCAAACATGCTGCAGAAGCCACCTCCTCAACATGCTGGCACCTCTCATTGGGAAAAGGTTTTAGCTTATACATGTGGTTGGACTTTACTGGTTAAGGGATTGATGACAAAGTATATAAACAGCCACTCTGAGCAATAGTTACCTTCAGTTAAGTCTCCTGTTAGGGACTTTGCTTAGGAATGGCTTGAGGGTTTAGGGCTTTGCTAGAGACTTTCTGATACTGTTAGTTAGCTACTTCTGGCTGGGGCTTCGGTGTAGGGATGCTCTGAGGGATATGCTGGGGACCTCTGTTAGCTGCTTCATCTGTTAACAAGGCTTCTGTGACTTCTGAAAGTGGGACTCTGAGACTGTAATGCTAGAGATTCTACAATGCTACAGTAGAGGACTTCTGAGAAGACTTAAGAGATTCTCTGCATTTCTGGAATCTTATTGCTATATGGCAATGGGGTTCGTGCCTTCATTTGTCCCTCAATGGCCCCCAAATCAGAGGAAGAACAGCAGGAAGGGACCTCTGAAGGTCACCTGGTCCAAGCACCCCTGCAGTAAGCAGGGGCATCCTCAACTAGATCAGGTTGCCCAGAGCTATGCCTCACTTTGCACCTCCCTAGCCAAACTGATCCAATGTAGACCATTTCCAATTAGACCACTTTTTATTCAGACTAGTTTGTGTTCCCCTTTAGGAGCTTCACTTTTCTTCTATATTTCAGCTTTGGAGGTGCGGGGCAGGGTGGCAACAACACATAATTCAAAGTAAATTGTAATTGGTCATTTTGCATGGAATACTATGAAGTGTCATGGCAGAAATAGATAACCAAGCCAAATTATCTACACTGTTTAAACTGCAGAACACTTAATTATATTCCCACCTTTCATGTTGGTTTCAGTGATCCTACAGAATTTAAACTGAGGTCAGAGTTTTGCCTTACCATTCATAAATATAAGAGGTTCTAGCTGGCTTTTGGATCAGCACATTAGCTATGCAGAAGATTAGAAATAAGAATGAAAAAACCAAAACAAAACAGTTAAACTAGCTTAGTCAGTTTACTGAGTAGACAAATTATGAACCCATACTTGTAAGATTTATTTAAAATAAGACCACCAAATGCCAATAGACACATTTTAGGAGTTGAATCACTCCTCTACAACTCATTAAACTTTTAAAGTAAATTGTACACCATTTTAAGGACTTAAACTGATTCAGTGGCTTGGCTGAATTAAAACACCTTAATTGAGTTTCTCCGTGTTAAATTAGGCTGTTAGACAGTACAGGACCCAATTAAGAATGTTCTACATAAACAGTATCAGGTCTGCTCCTTGTATATTATCTATCATCTCTTTTCTTTGAGGAAGAAATAGAACAATACCATTAGTGTCACTTAATCAGCTCTACAGATCTAGCTCAGCTCAGAGATGGTAAAAAAATTTTTGTTTAGTTCTTGAATCCTGAAATTCCTATTAGGATTTGCAGGTTGTCCCAGTGAGGTGCTGCTGAAAGGTTTTTCTGTGGTTCCAAAGCTACCAAAACATTGTCTGGTGTCACAGACTTTCATTTGTGGGCAGAGATTAGGCTAATCATGGGGCGATCAGGGCAAATGTATTTTTCCTTTATTTAACCTTAGCATTGGTAGAACTTGAATGAGTCTCAAGTCTGGAATTTCCAAAAGCTTAAAAATGTCAGATAAACTATTTTAAATATTGACAATTAAAAGGAAAAAAAAATAATAATTTAATTTAATTTAATTTAATTTATAAAATTCCTTCAAACCGTAAACTGAAACAATATCAGCTAAAGGGCTTCTTTCATAAAAGGATTAATGCCATAAGAATTAACAAGCACTTGCCCAAGTGTTAAGCTCCTAAAACATCCTGAATTGGTAGGAGGGGTTTAAGTGCCTGAATTTATCAGTTCTGCCTTACTTAAATACCAGCTCGGTGCTCATGTGTCTCAAATACTCTATGGGAAGTAAAGTATTTCCTTACTAAGTTTTGCCATAGTCAGATCAACTTAGTAAGAGAACACTGAGTTCTTTGAAAAACTGGAAATGTAAAAGATATTCATAGGCTAACAAGTTGAAAGTTATATCTTTTGAAGCATTGATTTAAGAACATCATAGAAGGCATAAAATTCAGAAAATTTGGTAAATAAGAACATAAAATAAAGACTTTGCTAAATAAATTTTTTGAGGAGACCGGTCTGTAAAAGATGAAAAACTCAACTGCTCCATGCTATGTTTGTGAGATGCCTTTCAATGGCTTTCTAGGGTTATGGAGACTGGAAAGAGGAAAATTTTTTGAGCAAAAGTGTCACACTGCAAATAACATCTAATAAGAACATACAAAATCCTGCAAAGTTTGTACAGATACTGAAGAGAGAAGGAAAGGCAGAAACAAAGTCTCTTGGGTGTAGGACAGGTATTCTCAAGAGAATAAGACGGGTATAGAAATTCTGAAATTGTAGAGAAAATTAAAAGTAGAAAGAAAGAAAAATAAATCTAAAATTTGTCTGAAAGGGTGTATGAATGGAATGAATTTTACTGAGAAACATTCTTTACAGAAAGAGAGACTGGCAATTGGAATGGGCTGCCCAGGGAGGTGCAAACAATTCAGTATCAGCTTGTTGAAAAGTTCATCTGAAGGTTCCTATAAAAATTAAAAGTTAAAACTGATGTCTCTTAAAAATATGACTCGAGAAATCAAACAGAATTCTATGTCATCTCCAGCTGCATGATATGGAATGTTTGGTATCATTTATTTTTGACAACTGCAATGTATTTAGTTTATAAAAACTGACTTAATTTCATTAGAATTTTAACATCCATAATTACCACTGTAATCTGATGCAAAATTATTGTATGCATAAAATCAAAATTGAGGGGTTTATGTTTATCCTGATGACTTCAATTTATTGTGCAGATGCTAATCACTAGAAGAGTTAATAATAATTTAAAAAAAAAAAAAAAAGGTTTTAACTTAGGGATTCTAATTCACTATGTTACATATTTTCTGTCACTTTTTACATTTCCAGTCTAAAGTATAGAATCATAGAATAGTCTGGGTTGGAAGGGACCTCTGAAGGTCATCTAGTCCAACCCCCTCTGCAGTTAACAGGGGCATCCTCAACTAGGTCAGGCTGCCCGCAGCCCTGTCGAGCCTCACTTTGAATATCTCCTTTATTTTCATTTGTTAGCTAATGAAATCTTAAGTGTTGAAACCTCCAAATAAATTTTACTGTCATTTATATGTCAAGTACATTCTAATGTCTTTTGACATATTCTTGGTTATTAATGTTGAGTATCATTAAGGACAGTAAACAAATAATAGCACTATTCCTTAAGTCTAAACTTTAAACTAAACCTTGCCTCTATGAACAGTGTCCTTGGTTGTTATCATAAAGTTTTCCTTGGCTATTTTGATAGGAAAACTAAGTAACTTTAGGCTGCATCTTATCATTAGAATGTTTTGAATAGTGTAGCACTAAAGAAAAGATGGGATTAAATCCAGTGGATCTGTTTCTATGCAGAAAATCTTCTCACTCTTAGGTTCATACTTGGAAAAATAATATAATCTTAGACAATTATTTGAGTATGTACTTGATTTAGCAAATAGTCATTTAGAGAGAGATAGATTTATCAAGTCTCCCAGAAGCTAAATGTTTCTATTTTGGCATATAAATTAGCTGTCTCGTTTTCTGGAATGCTAGCAGCTGCCAATTTTCAATGGAAATCATTGCACAATTTAAAGTAAAAATGAATATTTCCTTTATTGTTGATATCTCCAAACTGAAAGCATAAGCAGTCTTTAAATACTTTGTTTCAAAACCACAAACTGAAACGAATTAGGAAATTTCCAGTGAATGCACTTGGATGTGAACAGGTCTTCAAGGGTTACTGGGTTATTGCTTTGCATTGGATATATAGTCATTATTAATCTCTGCTTTGCATCTGTAATATAACTAACTGTTCTGAGTAGCTGAAATGTATGGTAGGCCATGGGGGTTGGACCCGATGGTCTCTTTGGGTCCCTTCTAACCCCTGACATCCTGTGATCCTCACATGTTCCAGTTAATGGGTGGGATGAATCTCACCCAGTGAGAATGTAGTCAGTCAATATATGGATAGTTAGTAAGCATACATTTTTTTGCATCATCCAGCTCCTATTTAATCCCTCAATGCATTGAAACAAAAGGAAGTTAACAAGCATGCACATAATAGCGTTTACCCCTTTAAAGTTGAATGTACCATCTTCACTTAAGAAAGTTGATACAGTCTCTGCGTCTACAGAAATTTACCATAACCATCTTCATCTCCTTTCCATGACTCTTCATCACCACCTGAAGCTCTCAGAGCTCACTTGAATAACTCTCTGAGGGTCTGTTCAGTTGTGCAGTTAAAGGTGGGCATACCAGGGATACTGTTTAATCTGATTAATTTAGATAA
The DNA here is from genome assembly GCF_026170545.1 of Melanerpes formicivorus. NCBI lineage: Eukaryota > Metazoa > Chordata > Aves > Piciformes > Picidae > Melanerpes > Melanerpes formicivorus. The sequence goes on from NW_027142505.1 coordinate 535,128, forward strand.
TAAGAGTAATGGGGAAAAATTGGACAATTAATCTGTTGAAAAGAATCTGGGGACAGAACAGCCAGAATCAAATTCCAAACTGCAAAATGTTTTTGTTTGGTTTTGTGGTTGTTTTTTTTGTGTGTGTGTGTTTGTTGAATTTGTTTAGTTTTATTTTGTTTGTTTTGTTGGTTTGGATTTTGTTGTTGTTGTTGTTGTTGCATTTCCAAACATACCAGTGCACATGAAGAAGCAGTAGAAGGTTTCTGTTCTTGTTCATCTCACTTCCTATTTTCACTTTCTTGTCAAAGGTAGCCAGTAGGCTTTCTCATGGATGTGAAAGATGTTTCACTACACATTTTAATGATTTTTTTTTTGCTGGTTCTGAAGAGGTCTGTTCTATGACAAGGTTCTATTTTTACTGGGGTTTTGTTTGGTTGGTTTTAGAAGGATACCATTGAATAGTCTTTGAAAGAAGAGTTGGCCTTGGGGTTTGTGCAGCAGGCTAGAATTAAGATACTGGCTTCCTCACAGTCAGGTGAAGCGATATCAGACAGCTGTTTTCCTAGGGCTATGTAAAGAGAAACTTCCTCATCTTTTAACTGAATTCAGCAGGAGCGACACCATCTTAGGAGTGATATCTAGTAACGGATGTTGGACACTTTATGGCTTATTTCTGTACAAACAGAATCCAGAATTTTATATTTCAAAGCTAGCTATCAAATTAGAAAAAAATGTTTCTTGTCTTTTAGATTTATGGAGTCTCCTTCTCTGGAGAATTTCAAAACCTGCCTGAATGCATTCCTGTGCAGACTACCCAAGGGGAACCTGCTTTGACAGTGGGGTTGGACTCAATGATCCCTAGAGGTCCCTTCCAAACTGTAATGTTCTATGATTCTGTGATTGTGTTCATAAGGTTTGTATAACACTTGCTTACAAACAAAGCAACAACAACATAAAACAAACCCCAAAACCTCTTCTTTCAGTATCTGAAATGATTAAGACTGTGAAAACAGGTGAAACTGTGGGTCATATGGAGCCTCTTGGCAAGCCTCCTGCTAAGGCAGAACTTTTCTCTAGATTTTTCAGGAGCAGAAAGACAGATATTTGTTCAACTCTCTAGATGTAGACTACTCATGTTTGTGTAGCCTTGTTAATAAAGATCCTGAAGTGCATAGTGTCATTAAAGTGCCCTGAGATGCCAAGCAGAGATGGTCCTTTTTTTCTACAGCTCAGGAGTGTTTCCTTTCAGAAAGTTCTAATTAAGAATGAAACAAAACCAAACACACAAGCAAAACCAAAAACCCAAACAAATCCAACCCCCCCCAAAAAAAAACCCCAAAAACAACCCCCCCAAAAAAAAACAAACCCGCAAAGCAACAGTCAAAAACCACAAACCAAAACACCAACAAATCCAAAATAAAAAATAATATAACACAATAAATAAATAAGCTCCCCAACAAATCAAAACAAAACTCAGGAAGGTTTTGAATTTCAGTAGTATCTTCCTTTTGTTACAGCTGGGGGAGGATATTTTAAAATTGTGCAGTTTAGCCCCTTGACATCTGGATAATTACTGTTAATATGTTAATATCTTATGTATCTTAATGACAGTACATCAAGTTGCTCAAAATGAAGCAGTAGGCTTCATTTTTTTTTTTCATATATAACACTTCCAAAAGATGTTTACTGTTATTTTACCCAATTAAAGAAAATAAAATCTAATAAAGGAAGCACACTGGAGGGCTACAGTGTCTGATAATTGCTTATGGCATAAAACATTGCTAAACTTCTTTTGAACAGGGCTGTTTATAACATTGTTAAAATATTTTGTAATTAATTCCACAGTAACAATGGCAATCATTACATTATATCACCCTTGTGGCATAGAATGTGTGAACAGTGTCCACATTTGTGTTTCAGGTCTTGACAGAAGCTGATGTAAATACAATGGCATCTCAGCATGATTTGTCTTTGGGTATTTATTCCTATTAGGTATTTGTCACAAACCTCAGGTGTCCACAGATCAACCTGTGTTTGGTTAGGAGACAGGATTGTAAACAAATAATTTTAAGCTAGGAGATATCAACAAATAATATTTTAATTCAGAGTGCCTAATATTCTAACACAACAGGCGGGTTGGAACTAGATGATCCTTGTGGTCCCTTCCAACCCTGAATGAAACTATGAAACTATGAAACTTGAAGAAAGCCAATGGCATCCTGGCATGCATCAAGAATAGTGTGGCCAGCAGGAGCAGGGAAGTCATTGTGTCCCTGGACTCAGCACTGGTTTGACCACACCTTGAGGACTGTGTCCAGTTCTGGGCCCCTCAGTTTAAGAAGGACATTGAGACACTTGAATGTGTCCAGATGTGGCCGGTTGATGTTGCCCCCTTAAGAAAGGGAATATGGTGGACGGAAGTTGGTAAACGGAAGGAATAGTCTAAACTAATTTCATTGGACGAGTGGGAGGAAGCACTTTATGAGCTGGGACTATACGGAGTTTCTCCAGCACCTTATCTTCAGTCTTGCTTCCGCCTTTCTACGGTGCGGCTGCTCTCTGTCCCTGTGCTGGGCTTTCTGCCAAGGCTCCGGCCTTGAGAGAAAAACTGATAAGGCCTGTATTAACTCCTTTCCAATTAACACAAAACTGCTTTTAACTTCTTTCTTTCGCTCTCTCTCTCTTCTAACCTAATCTGGGGAAGGGGGGGAGAGAGGGGAAAGAGGAGGTGGGGAACCCCCCTCTCTGCCGAGAGGGGTTCACTCTCATTTCTGTGTTACTCTGTTGTATATCTTTGTATATATTGTAGATATTGTAAATTTGTAAATATCTCCCTGCAAACCCTACATCGCTTTGTAAATATAGCTCCACTGCTTTGCTAATTCAGCTTGCGAGTTTTTTTTCCTTCCCTTCAATTTTTTTTTTTTTCCCTTTTACTTTACAAAGGGGGAAGGGAGGAGGCTTCTCAGCCTTACCTTCCATCCCACCACACCAGAGAAGGGACAGAATTAACCTGGTTAATTCTGTATTCTGTAAAATATTCATAAATGAGAAACTTGTCTGTGTCAGTTGCCATGCCTTATCATTCATAGTGGTTTTCATTCCTAGCCTATCTTTTTTGATGACACAGAGAATCTGGTGAAAAAAAGACGCAGAATTTTAACCTTCAATAGATGCGAACAAGGATTATTTGCTTGGCTTGGATAATTGCCAGCTGACACTAACTGCTTCGAGGTCTGCTTCTTGGAGTATTAGGTAGAATACAACAAGAAGCAAGATCTAGTGAATGAAGGGGGAGAGTATAACATAGCCAATTGAATAACTTTGTTCCAATCTTGTTCTAAAAAAATATGTAAAGCTTATTTTTTTTAATTTTCTATGACAAAAATACAGCATTACCAGAATATATTTATCTGCAACCTTGCAAATATAACTAACCTTTCTCTTTTAGATAGAGATCCCTGTTTAATGGTACTTGTAATCTTCCTTTTAGGGATTTGTTACATAATTATATTCCTACTTTGATTGCCAATTTTCATATAGTCTTTACTGAGTTATTTCCACTAGGAGAGTTTTCTGTGTACACACACATGTATATAAATGCACACATTTACATGAAGAATATCCTCTACCTTTCTGCTTGGGAAGTCAATAATGCATATGCAAATTACATGCAACTATTGCTAAGATTAGTATTCTAATTTTACTTCTTTATCAGATATCCTTATTCTAAGTCCAATTTGCATTAAAATATATTAATCTGCTGACATGGGCTATAGCTAGATTCTATTATAGATTATATTTCCATAAAATTTCTGTTATTAAACATAGCAATTACAATTTCAGCCTGTAGTATTTTTGTTCTTGTCTTTGAAAACATGGGATGAGCTTGTATATGTGTGCAGGCAGGAGTTGTAACTGTGCTGTTTTTCTCTACATTTGCTCTAAAAATCATAGAATCATAGAATCAGGAGTGTTGGAAAGGACCTCAAGGTTAGTCTAGTTCCAACCCTCCTGTCATAGGCAGGGACATCTCACACTAGAGCAGGTTGCTCAGAGCCTCATCCAGCCTAGCCTTCAAAACTTCCAGGGATGAGGCTTCTACCACCTCCCTGGGCAACCTGTTCCAATATCTCACCACCCTTATGCGGAAGAACTTCTTCCTAACATCCAATATGAATATACCTATTTCTATTTTTTCTCCATCCCCCCTAGTCCTATTACTATCTGATATCCTAAAAAATCCCTCACCAGCTTTCTTGTAGCCCCCTTAAGATACTGGAAGGCCTCAATAAGGTCTCTTTGGATCCTTCTCTTCTCCAGACTGAAGCAGAGATGCTCCAGCCCTCTGATCATCCTCAGTGCCCTTCTGTGGACATGCTCCAGCATGTCCATGTCTTTCTTGTAACAGGGGCTCCAAAACTGGACACAGTACTCTAGGTGGGACCTCATCAAAGTGGAGTAGAGGAGGGGAATCACCTCTCTCAACTGGGGCAGTAGAATCTTCTAATCTTTACTTTTCTCCAACTCTGTATCTTTGGAAGAAGAAAATGGTGAGAAAATTCAAAATTTTTGGTTGGTTGGTTGGTTGGTTGGTTTCTTTTATAGATAGATAGATAGATAGATAGATGGATAGATAGATGGATAGATAGACAGATAGATGCATACATATGGATATTGGCAATGGTGAAATGAGCAACTTGTTGAGTCTCCTCATTTCACCTCCTGTATGGTCAGTAGGGTTGATCTGTATATCATCTTTCTGGTATCCTGTGAAGAAAACCCTTGCAAAGTCATAAAGTGCAATTAATGTTTTACTGGTAAGCAGAGAGATTTCATTTAGACAGCATGGCTAGGAGTGAAAAACTGTGTTCTAGCTTTGTGATTTGTTTCATGGCATAGACTCCTAACACAATTTTGAAATTTATGATCATAAGGAACCTCAAACTTTGTTACTAAAGCAAGCATTGTAGTGTTTATTGCTGTTGGTGCTTACATAAGACCTAATGGCACATTTGAGAAGGAGGCTTAGGAATTAGAAAGCTTATAAAACAGTCATAAGCAATTACCTTATTGTTTGACTTCTGTTAAAAAATAAGAGAGGCTAGAATTTGTTTTATTTGCTGAAGTTGACTTTCAAGGATAGCTTTTCTCTCTTTGAAAAGATTAAAAATTCTCTTAATTTAATATTAACACATTTGGTACTCTTCCTGATGAAAAATTCTAAAGCAATATTCTTTAATATCTTTAAGAGCTGCTGTATTCAAAATGTAGTTCTAACTTTGCAACTAGAGCTGCAGCAACATAGTCCTATACTTTAATTTGTTTGGAATTGCTTCTGGAGATGAAATGTTCTTTCATTTTGGAAGTTTTTGTTTCTTGTTGTTTATGGGGGCTTTTGTTTGTGTCTTGTTTGTTTGTTTGTTTTTAGCTGAACCTTTTGAGTTTTCACTTGGGTATGGTCTGTTGGACCATTTAGTTTGCAGGTTTTTCTCTTTATTTTCCTAGCTGAAAATAATCTAATTCAAGGTGTCCTTCTGGTATTCAGATAGTAAGATTTGCCCAGCTCTCTGCTGAAAATCTTCTCTGATTTGATAAGGAGAGGTATATATACATCACAGCTCTTCCTAGGGCACTTGATCTGCCTGTCTTTACAAACTTGAGAAATTCAGGTTTTCAGCTTGGCATTTTCTCTAGCAGTTTACCTCAGATTTCATAATATGTTGTTGGCAAGGAAAGAGATTAAGGTATAAGCTAAGTGTACATCATGAGGTGTACATCTATTATTTAACAGGATTTATACAGTCATACCTAGAGATGATCTTTGAGTTTTAAGAGCAGTGATGTTAAAGCAGAATACTTGATCACATATGAAATGCAAAATATCTGGATTTACACTACAAAGGAGTAATCAGAATATCCAGAGAAAGAAAAGATCACTTCCACCAAAACCAGTGACTATAGTCAGCAAGTCCTGCCATCCCATGTTGCCTCCATCTTGGGTTTCTGTAGCAGCCATGAAGCCTTATTCATAGAATCACAGAAACATAGAATGGTCCAGGCCAGAAGGGACCTCCCCGCAGCCAGCAGGGACATCCCCAACTAGATCAGGTTGCCCAGAGCCCTGTACAGCCTCACCTTGATTATCTCCAGGGATGGGGCCCCAACCACCTCCCTGGGCAGCCTGTTCCAGTGTTCTGACACCCTCATAGTGAAGAACTTCTCCCTGACAGCAAATCTAAATCTGTCCTTCTCCAGTTTGAAGCCATTGCCCCTTGTCCTGTCACACCAGGCCCTTGTAAACAGTCTCTCTGCATCCTTCCTGTAGGCCCCCTTCAGATACTGGAATGCTGCTATTAGGACTCCCCAGAGCCTCCTCTTCTTCAGGCTGAACAACCCCAGCTCTCTCAGTCTGTCCTTGTAGCAGAGGTGCTCCAACCCACTGCTTATTTCTGTGGCACTCCTCTGGACCCTCCTCATCAGGTCCACATCCTTCCTATGGTACAGCCTTATTGACTTGGTCTCAGGCAGGCAAACAAGCAGGAAAAAAAGTAGCTTCTCTTTCTGCTCCCAGCATTGCAGAAGCTAGGAGTCCCCAGACGCACACAGCTGCAGTCTCTTCCAAGTGACTTGGGCAGTTATGTTGTTGAGCAGTGGCATCATGAATAGCTGTATCTTCAGTGGACTGACCCCGAAGCTGGACAGCTCCATCGAGGTCCATGTCTTTAGGGCTTGCAAAGTTCTCTGGGCTACTTACCTCTGAAACAGGCACTGAAATGTCTGTTTAGGAGGAAGGTTGCATTTAGATTTTAACCACATTTTCCCAGTAAAACCTGCAGAAAGCTGATCACAGAAAAAAGTATTTAGAAAGATGGCTTCTTTTACTGAAAAATCTATTTCTACCTGTTAAAAATATTTACATCTATTTATAAAACTGTTCTTTGGAAGAATACTTTCAGCATTTCATTGCTCACTTCATTATAATTTAAGAAAAAATGAAACTAATGTGAGGGTTTAGCATCACTATTACTTCCTTAGAGGTTTTTTGTTGTTGGTTTTTTATTTGTTTGGTTTTTATGTTTACTAAAATTCATCAAGATTTTTTTTAACAGCAATATTATGCAAGGTCTTAAACATAAAACTACTGATTTTTTTCTATTTCTTTTGTGAGCAGCAATGCAGTTGATGTGTTTCCCTTTGGTGATTTTTGGATTCATAATGTTTTTTGACTATAAAATATTGGCAAGCTATTTTTCATGTCCTCTGATACAATGATCTGTTGTGTTTGGAGAGCTGTGTTTGTGCTTTTCTCAAAATAGTAGCCATCACAGTACCGAATTCATATATTCTGCCTTGCAAGGGAAAATCCTCTCTGTCATCATTCATTATAGCACATGCATCAACCGTATCTAAGAGCTTTCGTGTATTTGGCTCCAGCCCTGGAGCCCTCAATGC